>NC_056606.1:7501754-7873236 GCF_018340385.1 Cyprinus carpio | reverse complement strand
GTGAAAAAACCCTCTCCAATATTTTGAATTTGGACTGCAATACATAGTTCAACCACTCTGTGTCAATCCTACATACAGCACCTTTAAATATGGTATGTTTATCTGATATAATATATAATCATTTGATGAAGTGTTATCTTATACACTATTATAGTATTTATTCATTTAGAAAATTTCAGCTTTATTTTAATTAAGGACATTTTTTTGGGATCATTTTAAGTGATTCAACATAATATATCACACTCAAAATTCTAGTAAAGATAATAATACATTTAATAATTATTAATTAAACAAAAACAGCAAATCTAGTAAATCCAATAGTGAATCCCATTTCTCATTTCAGTAATGATTATTGTACATGTGCTTATTTGTAATTACCCATGTAATATCCTAAGAAATTCGTTTTAAAAATATACAGTACAGGTCTGCCTTTTAAAAATCCAGCCTCTCATCTCCATACTAGATTTTACTGCTTATGAACCCAAAGCATTTCTGCAGTGCTCCTCTGTCAAAGTTCACCTCTGAGTCTGGTGTGCAGGTCCTCTTGGTCAATTTTGGCCGTCTGCTCGTACCAGCGGTGGTGGGCGAGCAGAGCCAGATTACGGGCGGAAATGGCACTCATCTCCATGGCGCTGGCCGCCCACTCCACGGCGTTGAGGTAGTAGAGGCGATCATGGAGGATGAAGGGAGGCGTCCTGCGGTGCGGCGGGCTGTAGGAGGGGTACGCAAGCCAGCGCTTCTCCGACACTGAGTCCCAGGAAAGAAAGATTTGCTGCAGATTCTTCTGAGAAAGTGGCTGGGAGGAGAAGATCTTCCATACTTTGCGTTGACTGGCAGGGCTGCGGGAGTAACCCTTGGGAATCTTCACTGGGTTCAGAGAGCTCAGGCTGTGGATTTCAGAACCTTTGTTGTCTAATGTGAGGACGGCAGAAACAAAGAAGTTTTCTGGCTTCTCTGTGGTGCCCAGATAGGACACATTGAGCAGGCCGTGGACCAGCGTGGCCACCGTTTGGTGGTAGCGGCCAGAGAAGTGGGTTGGAATGGGAGGAGAAAAGCCTGAGAAGTTGATGTCAGACATGCCCTGGTGGAGAGGTGTGGCAACTACAACTATGTCGTATGTGGAATGGGCGGCACCAGACTCACCAACATAGTTCACTACGAAAAAAAAATGCAACACAAAAAAAAATTTCAAAAAAAAAAAAATTAATAAAATATGACAGGAAAGAGCAAGAAATCAACTTATTGACCCCAAACTCGTGAACTTTTGTTGGCAGTGTACATAATATATAAAAAGATTCTCTATAATGTTCAAAGTGGACTGTACCGGTTTTAGATGGTCTCATCTTCATGGAGATGGCTGTCACACGAGCTGGAACAAGTTCAGCTTTGCTGTGGTACAGAAGCCCGGAACAAACCATCTTATTCCCTCCATCCACTGCCCACAATCCTGAGTCAGCTCCTGCGAGTGCAATAGCACCTACAAACACAATATGCCATATTCACACACTTCTGTATCTTAAATCAGTTCTCCCCAACGGATTTTGTGAGAGGGCCATTTTACACTGCTAGTGATGCAAAACTTCATATTTGCAACACATCAAATTAGTGATACAAAACTAACTGTAAAAATGCCTGATACATTATTGCAGCTAATGTTCTCGATGGCATCTGAGGCAATGGCAAATAATAGTGTACACAAATGAGAAAAGGGTGATTTTTTTTTTTTTTAAACTAGTTTAAAACACGTTGAAACTTTTTAAAAATGTATCTTTGCATTCATGCTGGATTCATTCTGAAAAAACTAGGTAATGACTCTAAAATGTCAAGTAAAATATAACTACATATTTTCCTCAAATACTTGTGAATGTACACATCTTGATCATCATTTTAAAAATGTTTTTACATTTTTTAAAGGTAAAAATAATTTTTTGGAAATATCATAAATCATTAATTTATAAATATTACGTTTTCTAGGAGTCGCACCGCATGACATCTTACAACCTAAACTTATCTTGCCTTGTCATAAAAAGCTTAAATTATCTGATATTTTAAGAGACTTACTGACAAAAAGTCATAAGAAAATTGCAAATTAGTTGCACCAGATGATTTTGATAATTGGCACACACATAAAAAAAAACAATTAATTGCATCCAAAATAAAAAAAAAATTGTTTACATAATATATGTGTGTATACTGTGTATATTTATTATGTACATATAAATACAAACACATGCATGCAAATGTGTTATGATTTATATATTAAATATATTTAAATATATTTTTCTTATATTTATATAAAATATTAAATAATATGAATATATAAATGTATAAACGTAAATATTTTTAAAAAAAATACTGTACATCACTAAAAAAAAATAAAAAATAAATATACACAAATATACATATATTATGTAAACAAACTTATTTTGGATGCGAAAATACATTTTTGACAGCACTAAAATATACTAATACCAGTTTCATTGCTTATTTGAATAATAATAATAATAATAATAAAAATTATGCAAAGCTATTTTTTCCCTACTGGAATGAACTTTAATTCAGAATTTAAAAGTCATTGTATGAATAAACATCATTTGTAATGAGTTTTTAAATAAATTATTAAATTTAGACCCTAAAAAATGAGTCATTTCACCGACCTAGTTGTTATTATTGAAGAATTGTCATTATATATAATACAAGCATACCCACAAATCCATTGATTCGGACACTTTGGCCGTAGTTGACTCTTGTGACGGGTGTTACGACATCATTGAGAAAGACCTGAGAGAAGCCCTCAGCCAGCATGGCCTCCTCCAGCGTCTGATTGACCAGAGTGAGGAAACCGTCTCCACCCATAGCATGAAGCAGCTTCTCCACGCTGGAGAACGAGTAGCCATACTGCTGATACTGATATATCCTACACACAGGACAGAAATGGACAATAAAAAGACTTTGATATTACCTGCTCATGTTCAGTCTATTCAACAAATAATGGCAGCACAACAGACAAACCTCATAAACTTGTCCAGTATGGCCTCCACCCATATATGCATTCGAATGAAGTTCAATCCATATCTCCACAGCATGCGTATGACGTTCACTATGAACCAGTCGCTCTCTTCAAAGGTCAGCTCCTTCCCGTCGAATATCGCCAGTTTAGAAGAAACATCAGCACGAGGAGACAGACCTGAAAGTATCCGGTTCTGCATTTTAGAGAAGAACATCATAAGGAAATCTTGAGAGGGAAGTGGATACTGACCGAGTCTGTCCAGAAAGTGCTTCATGTGCAGGTTGAGGGGGTGAATAACGGATCCTCCTGTCTCATACTCATACCCCCCAATGTTTTCAGTGGCCAGACGTCCTCCCACAGTCCCAGCCTCAAACACTTCGATCTTCACTGCCGGTCCGAACTCCTGTCTCAAGAAAAACGCTGCTGCCGTGCCTCCAATACCACCGCCAATTATTGCTGAAGAAGAAACGCACATTTATCAGATCAGATTTATCTTTTTACTCCAGTATGAGCTCTATATTTTCACTTAATCATACTCTAGGAGTCTGAAATATTAAATACGATACTCAACACTTTTTTTTAATCAAATTTTCTTAATATTATTTCATATGTCAGGCTTTACAGGGATTAAAGTCTTACAGTTCTTACATAACAAATGAATCATGTTAACTTTACCATACCGATTTTCTTTGGTGCCTCTCTGACTTCAGGAGTGGAGGCAAAACCCCTGCGTCCAACCTGACAAAGCCCAAAGAAGAGGAGCGCCTTCACTGACAAGTGTCTCAGAGCCATCCCAGGGATTCAGTGTTTCACTATATTAACACCTGAAAGACAAATGGCAGGAAAATAGGTAAATGATGCATTTAGATGAGATCAGATGTTCATATATGAAATGCCCTTTGGCTGTTTAAAAGAAAGGTCAGATTTGTTGCTTTACGAGACAAATCACGCAGCTTGCTACCAGATACATGTTTTATTGTCTGGTCTATAACACATTACAGCTGAGAAAACCATGAAGATGTTTGCATGGGTGTGAAATATTACTATATTACTGCGAAATAATTCTTCCCTTATACATTAAATTAACCACGATTCATTTTGTGATTCCTATTTATTTCCTTAAAAACAAATAGGTTTGTGTTACATTAGAGTAAGGTAATTTTGTATATTAATAATAATTTATTGATTTAAAATATTTTAAGTCATCCAGCGTCCCCTTAAAAGTTCACTGAGGCCACCTGGTCGAGAAACTCTGAAGTAAAAACATTAAAATATATACATATTGCAATATACTGCAGCTTTTCGATCGTTTTATGATTTAGCTTATAAACACAGAGTTGTTTTGAATTTTACGTTTTCATTTACATGAAACAATAATAAATTCATTGCATCTTTGGGCTTTGTCTGTTTTTGAACGCCAGCATGAAAAACAGTCTGATCATGTGAAATGTAATAAAAATGCCAATACTAGTCAGACTCGCATACAGACATCATCACGCATGTCACGTTCAAATTAACGCACCTGTGAAAACTTCTTCTTCTTGTACGATTTAATGGCGGCTGACAAGCCAACTTCTGGTGTATTACCTCCAGCAAAGCTGTAAAAACGATGTATCTCACCTGTTTAAAGGTCGGGATGAGACGTTAAAATACAGTGTAAAGGTTATAAAGTGCGTATGGCAGTAATGCAACACTATGGATGACAAGTACAACTCCCGGAAAACTCCAACGAAGAAGAAGAAGAAGATGAAACAGGTGCGTGAAATCCTTTCAGTCTATGGTGAAATCCAGCAGCCGCAGAACGGAAGCGGAAATAGTACGCAGTCCACGGCGGAAGTGGCGTGATTACCGGCAGCATTCTTTAGGTGTAGTAGGAGGAGGTGACCTTACTGAAGGATTTTGGTTTCATTTTAACGGTTTAGTGATGATGTCCAGGCTTTGTTAGTGAAATGTGTTGGTTCTGAGTCGCTGGTTGAAGTAGTAGCTTCATAACGAACGTCTTCTGCGAACCGAAGCAGCTGATGTGAGATCAGGATGGCAGAAGCCCAGCAGGCTCGCGTGCAGAAGGCAGTGGAGGAGATGGTTCAGAGTCTGGAGAGAGATCACATCCGTCAGATGCAGGTAAGCTTCAGCTACAGATCTAGAGACTATCCAGATACCTGTGATGAACACTGTTGCTCTTTGTATGTCATTGTCAACATTAATTCACCAGTCTTTTGTGCAACATCAGTTCAACTAAACATCTAATTAAATGCTTTTCTAATTAAATAAACAATAATAAATATAACAAATCTACCAAATACACAAAAACCAACAGTAAAAACTGACAAATAAATGTAAATGCTGTTCTTTTGAACTTTCCTAGAATAAATGTAACAATGCTTCCACAGACACACAAAAGGCATACTAATAATATTCAGAAATGTTTCTTGAGCGGCAAATCAGCATATTAGCATGATTTCTGAAGGATCATGTGACACTGAAGACTGGAGTAATGATGCTGAAAATATAGCTTTACCATCAAATTAATAAACGATATTTTAAAATATATTCAAATAGAAACATTATTTTAAATTGTAATAATAGTTCACAATAAGCTCAGTCTTGGTGAGGTGAACATAAGACACTTCTTTACAAAACAAAACAAAACAAAATATTACATTCCCCAAACTGTAAAGGTAGTCTATAATTGTTTTAATCACCAATTATATAATAACATTAATATATAGTTAATTTATACTAATCTTATAATATTCAATTAATTGCTTGCTTTTATTATTTTTAAATAGTAATTTGTAGTTTCTTAATATGAAATCATAAAACTGCCTGTAACTGTAATATCTAGACAAGGATTGGGGGGAAAAATAAATTTTAAAATGTTTTGGCAAAGTTTAAATAATTGTATGTATAGCATGTTACACTGTAGAACATTGCTGTCAATATTTGACATGTCAGCTCAGCTTCTGGTAATGTGCAGTAATCAGTTTTTCTTTTCTCTGTTGATTCACTATATTGACTTAAGCCAGATGTATAGTTTTTCACCACTTATTAGTCAAAGGTTGATTGAGTAATGGCTTATGACGCTCTTTGGATCTTCAGGGCCGCATGTTCTGCTGCAGTGCAGAGTGTTGTGAGAATCCTGGTCACTCCATGAATCAGGTGCACCAGTGTATAGACCGCTGCCACACACCGCTGGCTAAAGCTCAAGGACTGGTCACCAGTGAACTCCAGCAGTTTCAGGTCAGTCGACTTCTGTCAGCCATCATTTACTTTTAGTCTTATAGCTGGAAAAAACGTGATATAGACTAACCATTTATTCATCTACAGGATCGTCTCACGAGGTGTACAGTGCACTGTACCGACAAGGCCAAGGACCTGTTTGACTCTGGGGCGAAGGAGCCTGCCGTGCGGACGCTGATGGACAGCTGTGTGAGCAGCTGTGTGGAGGAGCATCTGAACCTGCTTCCCAGCATGACTCGCAGACTGAAGGACAGCTTGAACTCAATACCTCAGTGAAGCTCTGACTGTGGCCGAGGCTGTAGGAAATGATTCTTGTGGACTCATGAGTTTACTGGATGGAAGAATGTGATCTTTGCCGTCACCTGATTGTGACTTGGTGAATGGCTTGTGCTTGTTTCTGTGTCCATATTGTTTGTGGTTTTTGTACAGACAATAAAGTACGCAATCTAGCAAAACTATTAGGGTCAATCTCACAAAATACACCAAAAAAAAAACAAAAAAATATATCACCACAAAAAAATATTTCATCACTAAATAAATATAAGAATATATTACTTTAAAAGAATATATACCTGGCTTTATATATATATCTAAAATAAATTTATATACAGGTGCATCTCAAAAAACCAACACCAGCAGATGCCACTCAAAAAAAAATAAAAACTTACAACACCAACACCAGCAGACGTCAAAACACCACAAATCACCACAAACATCAGGCAGCTTGGATTCTGTGCCTCTCCGGTCTTCCTCAAGACCTTGATTTCCAAATGAAATGCAAAATTTACTTTTATCTGAAAAGAGGACTTTGGATCACTTAGCAACATTCCACTTCTTTTTCTCCTTAGTCCAGATAATATGCTTCTGATGTTGTTTCTGTTGCAAAAGTGGCTTGATAGCTCTTTTCCTGAAGACATCTGAGCGTGGTGACTCTTGACTCCAGCTTCAGTCCACTCCTTGTGAAGCTCTCCCAAGTGTTTGAATCAGCTTTGCTTTTTACAGTATTATCAAGCTTGCGGTCATACCTGTTACTTGTGCATCTTTTCCTACCCATTTTCTTCCTTCCAGTCAACTTTGCATTTAATATGCTTTGATACAGCACTCTGTGAA
Organism: Cyprinus carpio; assembly: GCF_018340385.1. NCBI lineage: Eukaryota > Metazoa > Chordata > Actinopteri > Cypriniformes > Cyprinidae > Cyprinus > Cyprinus carpio. Next base: position 7,865,876 of record NC_056606.1, on the reverse strand, counting down.
CAGCCACCCCATTCAGTAATAACCTTCTGTGACTTACCCTCTTTGTGGAGGGTGTGAATGATTGTCTTCTGGACCATTGCCAAGTCAGCAGTCTTCCCCATTGTTGTGGTTTCATAGAACAAAACAAGAGATACCCGGAATTTATACTGTAGAAATCAAACATATAATAAAACTCAAATATACTGGTCTAATATTGACTTTTATGAGCTGTAAGCTCTAATCATCCAAATTGAAACAAAAAAACTTTTGAAATGTTTTACTTTACATGTAATGAATCTATAATATATAAAAATATATATATATATATAAAAGAACTGCCTGTAAAGCTCAGAAACAGGTTGTGTGTCAAGCCACACATCCGGGAAAGAGTTCAGAAAAAGCATTCTGCCCAATAGAGCTGGCCTCCTGGCCAAACTGAGCAACTGACGGAGAAGTGCTTTGGGTAGTGTGGTCAGCAATAATCCTAGAGCTGGCCTCCTGGCCAAACTGAGCAACTGACGGAGAAGTGCTTTGGTTAGTGTGGTGACCAAGAAGCTGATGGTCACTCTAGTTGAGCTCCATGATCATATGTGGAGATAGGAGAAATCTACAGAAGGACAAACATCACTGCAACACTCCACCAATCTGGTCTTTATAGCGGTGTGGCCAAACTCAATCCTCTCATCAGTTAAGACACATGAAAACACACTTGGAATTTGCAAAAAAGCACCTGAAGACTCACCTCAGACTGTGAGAAACAAGATTCTCTGGTCTGATGAACTGCAATTCCAAGCATCATGTTTGAAAGAAACCAGGTATTGCTCATCACCTGCAGAGTACCATCCCAAAAGTAAAGTGTGCTGGTTGCAGCCTCATGCTGTGGGGCTGTTTATCAGGGGCAGGGACTGAGGGACTCATCAGAGTTATATAACTATAACTAGAATATGTGTTGGTCAGCAGCTAAAATAACAAAAATTGTGCCTGTGTACATATTATATGTGTATTTGTGTATAAAGAAAATCATCCTGTTCAAACAGCTTTTATTACTGATGTTTTTCACACTGCAGTTTCAAAAAGTGAATGCAATTTCTTCTGTCAGTGCTGTTTTAATGAACATATTTATTTCATATGACGCTTTGGTCCAACAATATTTACATTTAACCAAAACCACATTGTGTATAAATATTGAAAATTGTACTGCTTTATTGGACACCTGTGGAAGTCACTTAAAATGCCCTGTTGGTAAACCAACACATGCCTGTAAACCCTTCACTGCTCCTACATCAGCATGCATTGAAGAATAATGACAACATGTATCACATTAGCACCAATTTCAAACAAACACAACAGTACAAAACCTTTTTTTTTTTTGTAAAAAAAATAGGAATGACTGAAAAATTAACCAGCCTAACATGTTTACATATAATACAACTTCCAAACAAACATAAAGAGTCAAATGAAGTTCATGATCAAGAGCACTTACTCTTAGCTCTGATGCTGATATATAGCAAATTATTTAAAAAGCACCTGACTATTTACAAATTAAGCATACAAATAAAATAACTGCAATAATATACATGACAAAACTGTAAATCATAAGGCGGCGGCTGATGGAGGTTTTAATGGTGTGTGGCGTCACGACACACTGCGGGCGCTGTTCTCCGGCTCTGGGGTGTCACCTCTCCTCTCACTGGACGGGGAAGTGTAGAGGAAGTTACAGCACACATAAAGAGGAAAAGACAAGAGCCGGCTGTCCAGATTCATCACCACGTATTCCTGCGATCGTAACACAATGAAGTAGTTCGGTCAAGTCAAGCCGTGAAGTAACTGGAAATAAAATGATTTAGTATTTAACATTAAGACAGAATACCTGGTCCTTTTCGAGGGTAACAAGCTGGTAGCCAGTTGACCGGCTGCAAACAACTTTTCCACTGTTATCAAATGAAGCAAGGCGCAATCTGATAAAAAAAAAATATATAATAAATAATTTTTAAATGCTAAATTAAAAATAATGACTTAAAAATATATACGTAATATATTTATAAATATTATTATGAATACACATTTTATTTAAGGCAAGAGACACTACAATCAAAACTATTGTTTTTTCATGCATTGGTCAGTTTTGAGATTTTAGGCTATTTTTTGCTTTCATAACATCTTTCAGGCTAGCAGAGAGAAAACATACTAAATACACATTTATTTTATTACATTTTATCCATTTGCAGCTGAAGGTTTTAATTACAATACATATCTTTAAAGACCATTTTCTCAATTGTTTTCCTCCTCCACTGAGCCAGAAATATCCACTTCAGTAACACTTACACTCAACAAACCTTATGGTTTTATTCCTGTCAATATTCATTATCATTTGTCTGAATATATAACATTTTTTCCTAAAAGATATGGTGACAAATCATCTTTTACTGGCTGTTGACAGCACTTTCTGATTTATGAAGTGATAAAATACATCAGTCACAGATGTAAAAGTTCTTCATCTCTAATATATTAAAGAGTTAAGTGCATTAATGTACTGTGATTAACTGGGGAAGTATGGTGTTATCTGTTAATTAAATATTTTAATTATAAAGTAACATTTTTTTTTTATTAATGTATAAATTAATGTATTAATTTATAATAATTATTAAAATCATATAAAAATATTATTTTACAAATTAATAATATATCTTGTACTTGTATCCTTGTAGTACTAAGAAACATGTATGTCCAATACATGTACAAAAACATTATGATGATGATTTAGATTTTATACAGACTGTATGTTAAATTAAAATTATATTATTCATTCCTCTATAATATAATATAATATAATATAATATAATATAATATAATATAATATAATATAATATAATATAGGTGTAACAGCTCACCGATACGCAAGGTGGCGTCGTGGCTGTAAGCTGACAGCGCCTCCACATGGCTGACTGAGAGTGTTTCTCTTAAAGATGATGAAACGATTTGTATAGGTAACCAGCAGGTCAAAGCCATAATTGAACCCCGTCCATCGCCAACAGTACTGTTGAGACAACAACAATATATAAATTCCATTCTAAACTAGCCAAATACCATTCTAAACTTCACCTAAAACTGAAAATTCTGTCATTAAAGGGATACTCCACCCAAAGTGACAATTTTGTCATTAATCACTTACCCTGATGTCGTTCCAAACCCATAAAAGCTTTGTTCATCTTCGGAACACAATTTAAGATATTTTGGATAAAAACCAGGAGGCCTGTGACTGTCCCATAGACTGACAAATAAATAACAGTGTCAAGGTCCATAAAAGGAATGAAAGACATCATCAGAATACTCCATCTGCCATCAGACGTGCAATCTGGGTTATATGAAGCGACGAAAACAAAAATAACAGAAGATACAGAAGAGCATACACAGCATACGGTGATATGGAGAGATACAGAGTAGACTGTCGACAAAAAAAATTGTTGAATAAAGTCGTTATTTTTGTTTTCTTCGCTTACAAAAAGTGTTCCCGTCGCTTCATATAACCCAGATTGCACGTCTGATGGCAGATGGAGTATTCGGATGATGACTTTCATAACTTTTATGGATCTTGACACTGTTATTTACTTATAAGTCTCTATAAGTCTATGGGACAGTCACAGGTCTTCTGGTTTTCCTCCAAAATATCTTAAATTGTGTTCCAAAGAGAAACAGAGTTTTCAAGGGTTTGGAACGACATGTAGGTAAGTGATTTATGACAAAATTTTCATTTTGGGGTGGAGTATCCCTTTAATTACTCATCCTCATGTCGTTCCAAACCCGTAAGACCTTCGTTCATCATCAGAACACAAATTAAGATATTTTTGATGAATTCCAAGAGCTCTCTGACCCTACATAGACAGCAAGTATCCTAACAATCAAGGCTCAGAAATGTAGTAAGGACATCGTTAAAATAATCCATGTGACAGTGGTTCAACCGTAATTTTACGAAGCTACGAGAATAATTTTTGTGTGGGAAATAAACAAAAGTAACAACTTTATTCAACAATTTGTCTCCTCCGCGGCACGCTATAACGCCATTTTGGAGAATATCATATGCGTAAACAATGCATGTACGCGGATACATTGTTTGGGTTCAGATCAAAGTGTAAAAAAACGTAAACATCATATCCACATACATACGTTGTTTACGTATGTGATGCTCTCCAAAATGCCGTTAATGCATGCCGTGGAGGAGAAGAATTGTTGAATAAAGTTGTTACTTTTGTTTACTTTGCGCACACAAAGTATTCTCGTAGCTTCGTAAAATTACGGTTGTACCACTGTCACATGGACTATTTTAATGATGTCCTTGCTACGTTTCACAGCCTTGATCGTGTAAGGATCCATTCTTTCTATGGGAGGGTCACAGAGCTCTTGGAATTTATCAGAAATATCTTAATTTGTGTTCTGAAGATGAACAAAGGTCTTACAGGTTTGGAACGACATGAGGGTGAGTAATTAATGACAGAATTTTCATTTTTGGGCGAACTATCCGTTTAATAGCAAGAATCCAACTCACATCTCCATCTTTGGTCAGTTTTCGGCCACAGCGCATGCTGTTCAGCTCAAATTCCTCTTTATTGGCCTCTTGTGGTCTGTAACGATCATTCACTTATTTGCAATTCACACCACATGTTTAATGTTTAGCAGTGAAGGTGTCTGGGCTGTCTCTCACCCGTTATCGTTATCATGTTCTGTCCTCAGCATAGCAAACCACTGCTGTTTGTACACGGCGCTCAGCCACTCTGATAACGACACAAGAGGAAGTCGCGTTCATGTTGGCTCAACTAATCTCAGCCTCAGACAACAATGGACCATCGGAGGACTATCTGATGCATACTGCACACAGAACCAGCTAAATGGAAAGTCTCACCGGGGGGTAGGATGTTGTCCCGTTCCAGCAAGCGGGCCGAGGCCAGGTCATTGATGATGTACTGCAGGCGGATGTGTCTGAAAACAGGGACGAATGGCGTCCCGTCATCTGTGTTCAGAAACGGCTCCTCTTCTCCAGCCTCTGTGGGTGAGTGTGGCAGTTAGGGGAAGGTTATATTAATGCACTTATGTATTTCTATGAGTGCAACCTACCACTTCTTCTCTTACACAGCCAGGCATCTGCATCGAGCAGAAGTTGTTTCATTGGCCCATCCCAGGATGGATTAAGCTGTAAGAACATCCACTGAAAAAAAAAGTCAAAAGAGAGATCAGTGATGTAGTTTCAGTGCACCACTAAAAACACCACTTTTAACCCTGTAAAACCAGGACATATACGAAATAATAGAACATTGAACTATAAAAACGTAAAAATATGTTTTGCATAATATGTTATATTTGACCACTTATAATAATTAAGAGCACAACAAAAGTATATTTATCATTGTATTTACAATCTTTGACACGCTGTTCATTTTGTTGTTCATAAAGGAACCTTTACATTTTGCTCTGTGGTATTTAAAAATGGCAAAAGAAAATGAGGTTATAAATCAAAATAAAAATATTATTACAATTTTGAAATATAAATGTATAATATATATGCTAATTCATAAATAATATTATTATGGAAAATAAATAAATAAATAAATAAATAAATAGCAAAAACACTGTTACAGTCAAAACCAATAAAATTTTAATACTGAGAGCAGGCAGCAGATATAAAAAAAAAAAGATAAAATAAAAAGAAATTCTGTTTGTATTGTAAAAATATATACATTAAATTAAACATTTCATTTAAAGATAGCATTTACATTTTAAGATATATATTTAGAATAGGAACCATACCATTTAATCAATTAAATGATATTAATTTACATTTTTCATTTTAAGATATGTCAAAAAATCCTTTTAATTTAATTAAAATGATTAAATGGTTTGATAATCATTTTTATTGAGGTGGGCATAATGCATCATAAAATGCATGTATGAAATATTAGGTAAGTGTGAGTTGCTAGAATCCACTAAATATAAACTTTAAAATATAAAATATAAAATATTACTATATGAAAGTAATTCCTTTATCAAAATAATTAAGAAAAACATAAAACTAATTAAATATTATCCAATAACATTCAACAAAAATAATTAATAATATATTAAATAAATTATTTTAAATTCTTATAATGCTTCCAACAGATCACAGATTATCCATTAAGTGGCAATAAACGAAGCAGATCGTATACAAAATCTTTTAGATTGAGCCTGTAATATCATAAAATGCTCTACCTTTTTCAGTGCCGTGTACACATCCATTTCCACTTGCATTACGAACAGATCAGAAGACTGAATGAGCTGTTCCATGATTTCCGCCCTGCACACATAGTAAAAGACCAAACATCAGCACTAAAACCTTCAGATGAGGTCAGACACAGACTCGTAGGGTAAGACTGTACCCGAGCTCCTTCATTAGGTCCACATTCTGATGCGTCATCAGGTTATTGAGGAGCCACTCTAAACACCTGCAACGCACAGAGAGCATGCAACACGTTTATACTGCTGCAGAAGTGTCCGAGAATAACCAGACAGGAAATCAGACAAGACTACTGACTTCTTCATGACCGAGTCCAGGCCGTACAAGGTGGCTGAGTTATAATAGCTGCACACAGTCTTCACATTCACATTCTCCTTCATGGTCTCTCCACACTGCTGGATCAGTCCATCCTGGGAAAGACAAGGAGCAGATTATTAAAGGATGATGCTAGAAAGGTGATTACAGAAGTAATATCATTCATTAAAAAAATAACTAGACTTTTATATTTTTTTAACACAAAAACGCGAGTGTAGCAGGTAAAAATGTAGTGGGTAGCTATCAGGGTGTTGCTATATGGTTGCTAAGGTGTTGCTAGGTAATGGATTTTGATTGGCTTTGTATTTGTTGTTTTTCATTCCAGAAGTTCAGATTTATATTTGCCCTTGCATTTGAACTGATCAAAACGCATATAAATCATTTAAATATTTAAACGTCATTTTACCTTTCTAAAGTTAAACGTATCTTTTTTTAAAAAATATATTATTTAACATTTACAGCTACAAATTTAACTTTTACTATAGATTAGTTATACACTATTTCACACATTTTTATATATTTTTTTAATTAAAAAGCTCTCTTTAAAAAAAAAAGAAAACATACATATACAGTCAAAAAAAGTAATTTTAATGTAAGGCAGCAACATAACAAAACATGAAAAAAAATGAAGGGGTATGAATACTTTCGCAAAGCACCCACACTACTGTTCAAACATTTGGGAAAGCTACGTCTTTTTGCTCGCCAAGGCAGTAATATTGTGAAAGATAATTACAATTTAAGATATCTGTTTTATATTTTAATACGTTTTGAAATGTAATTTATTCCAGTGATGGAAAGCTGAATTTTCAGCATCATTACTCCAGTCTTCAGTGTCACATGATCCTTCAGAAATCATAATAATATGCTGATTTGCTGCCTATAAAACATTTATTATTATCAATGTTGAAAATGTAATATTTTTGTGGAAACAGTGATTTTGCTTTTCAGGATTATTTGATGAAGAGTAAGTTCAAAAACAAAAACAGTATTAATTTGTAGCATTATAACTGCCACTTTTGTTGAAAAAATAAATAAATAATTAAAAAATCTCCTGACCCAACTCTTTTGAATAGTAGTACTTTAACTGAAATTAAAGAGTTATCACAACAAACAATAAATAAAAACAATACATACATATAATTAATAACCAAACCAAACATACACCAACTATAAAAACAAAATTAATACTTAAAAAAGGAAAAAAAAAAGGCTACAGCTGCATTACAGAGTAACAGAAGGAATCAGAAGGTAATGATGTTGTTTTTAACACTTGACATACTCACCAGCTGAAGCATACAAGCAGCAGCGAGGATATTAACAACTCGACTTGGTTTGATCAACACGTCATCCCTGTAGAGTGACCCAAAAACCACTTGCAGGGCTGCAGATGGAGAAGAAAGCATGGTCAAGATATGAATGTTTGGTGTCAACAAAATAAAAACAACACTTTTAACTTGTTAATTGCATCAAGGGGATGTTAGAAACATATTCTTAGAATTCTCACCCTCTGTGTCAATATTCTGGTCTGGGATCTCCAGCTCAATAACCATCATGTTAGACTCCTTCCAGGATCCACTGAACATGCTGGAGAAATAGCCAGACTGCAAAAGGAGAGAAAAAAACATTTAAATCAAAGCAAAATGAACGTCTTCAGCACTCTGAACAGCTGGACCAACCTGACACAGGTAAATTTTATGCAGGTTCCACTCCTGTCCCAGGGCGCGGATCTGGATGTCACTGTTCTCCCCGTTCAAAAATAGTGTCTGGTAGATGTACTTAGAGGTGCTTTTCAACTTTTTCCTGTCCACAGATATATGAAATGCATATATGAAAACATTAGACACATTTACTAAATACAACGCTATTAATGTGACAATGCCGGTGCCCCCCCGGTCACAATTTAAGGATCATGTGACACTGAAGACTGGAGTAATGATGCTGAAAATTCAGCTTTACCATCAGAGGAATAAATTACATTTTAAAATATATTCCAATTTGAATAATATTTCACAATGTTACTGTTTTTACTAAGGGTGCAACAATATATGGCGTCACAATAATCCACCATGCTATAGCATGCACTGCAGATATTGGCAATATGATCAAATATGGAAAAACCCAGAAAGCCGTATATTTGATCTTCTATGTTTAGTAATTATGCTTAATGAATTAAAAAAGAACATTTATAATTTCTAACCTATTCAAGCCAATTACTGATGCCAAATTTAACATTTTAAAAGAACAGTACTTTGTGTACTGTAATAATATTAATAATATTTAAAAATAAATAAACAGATTTTGGCTGAAGTATTGCGAGAGCATTGTATTGTGTTGCATATCACTGGCTGAATTGTGACATGAGTATTGTGAGGCATGTATTGTTTTACTGTATTTTTGATCAATTATATGCAGCCTTGGCAAGCAAAAGAGTCTTCTTTCAAAAATATTTAGAAAATCTGACCAACCCCAAACTTTTGAAAGGTAAGGAAAGGGAAGGATGTGATGTGTGGCCAAGTATGGTGTCCTATACTCGGAATTTGTGCTCTGCATTTAACCTTTCTCACACAGACACACACACACCAGGAGCAGCTGGCAGCCGGTACAGAGTCTTGAACCAGTGACCTTCAGGATACAAGTCCCCCCATAGACTGCCCTCACGTGATGGCTGTGTTCTCACCTGCATGGCGTGTCCAGCTGACTGTCCTCTTCCTCGGGCTCGCTGTCGCACTCACAGTGTGAGCTGCGTTTTCTCTTCCTGCACTCACAGCTGTGTCTGTTCCCAGCGCACTGCCTCTCCACAGCCTCCTCTGGGGCCCGGGGCGACGACTGGAAGTGGCTCCCGAGTGAACCCATGATTATTCCGCCTACAGAAACAGACATGTAGTCATGTTACAAACACTGACGTGGCATGACAGCTGTACAACCAGTGCGTTTGTACTGGGTGCCACCTGCAGAAGGTCTAAAAATAGTACAACTTGAACACTGTAAGAAGTCAGGTGACAGGTGCTGACAGAGATCAATTTCCAGTGCTTACTGTGCATCATCTAAAGTGAATTTGGCTAAATCAGTGTTACTGCACATTCCAGTGGTTCCAATCAAGACGCTTCAGGCTGATGGTTCAGTACACAAACAGTGATGTTTTCATGTGAAGTGACTGTGGCTATCACCGTTATATTATCTTAACATCATGAACTTATGATTTTTGCACACGCTGTTGTTTGTTTGTTACTAAACACTAGTAAACATTCTCTCCGCTTGTAAACACTCACCACACGCTTCTGTCTCTCACAATACTGAACGCACCACGGAATCTGATCATCAACCGCTGTGCAAATGCATCATTAGGTGTATAATGAACGCATTTATTTGCTGTTAATAGCCGTGCATCGAAATCGGCTGTAAAATGTGTAATAAATGAATCCGCAGTTTGAAACAAAAGCAGACTGGTAAATAACAAACAGAAGGGAGAAGTCTCTCCTCCACGTCACGGTTGTCTGTGATGTTCGCCGCGAGCTGCTGCCACCTAGAGTCGCGGAGATGTATTTATTTATTTATTTATTTATTTATTTTTGCATACCAAAAGTTTTAATGTTGCTTGATGTCCACCAGTTCTGAGTAGTTTATTATTATGAAATTAAACAAATTATTAAACAAATTTAACAATTAGAGAACGTTATTTGTAAATTTGTATTACTATTTAACAATAAAAAAATAAAACTTTAATCATCTGAAGTTTTGCAATAAATACATAAATAATCAATCAATCATTAGGGAACGTTCTGTATGAGTTATTTTAGGTTACGTAAAATAAAACACCCTGCAACGTTCTGGGAACGTTATGGTTGCAAAAAAAAAAAAAAAAAAAAAAAAAAAAAAAAAAAACTAAAAAGAATGTTCCTAGAACGTTTTATTTAGTTCCCAAAAAATAACCAAAACGGGAATTAAATACTAACGTTATGGGTAAGTTCTGTGTTTGCTGGGTTAGAGTTATTCTAAATTATGTTGTTTTGGTCCTTGCACATTTTGTTCTAAATTATTTAATTATTAAATTTAAAAATTAAATTAATTAAATTAAAATTAAATTATTTTATTATAACATATTAATAACAATAAATAATTATTATTTCATCATTTACTACTATGAGAATAAAAAAAAAGCCTGCTCAAATATCTACTCAAACAGTTAATGAAATGATTTATAATTCAATTTCCTGCTTGTGATTTTGTTATGAAACAACTAACTTGACTCGTAATCTTTAAACTGCGAGTTTAATTGCTCCACTATTTTAAGACAAATATGCTGGGACATTAAAGTTTACTGCATAACTTAAATGCCTATGGTATTCAGCTGAGATATTTTCATTCACTCTAAAATAGAAATGAAAAATTTTGCTCAGAATCAATCCACAGCCGCTCCGTGACGTGCTGAGCTTTGACCAATAGAGGCGCTGCTCGTTTCCAGTTCGCCATCGCTGGGCGGGACTTAGGACGGAACCAGCCAATGAGCGTCCAGATATCGGCGCAGTGCCCTACCTATCTGCGGAGCGTCGACCTTCCAGGGTGCTGTGTGTCTGTTTGTCACGTACCCAACTCTCGTGTGCTGAAGTCTACCTGTGTGTCGGTTATGAAAGCATTTCAGTCGGTTTAAGACTGACAAACCTTTTGTAACGTTTAGCGCGGACTGGTTTCATAACCTGCATCATGGAGCCAGGGGCGCGTGACGCGACAGCAGGTAAACACTGTATTACTACAGTAAAAGTGGAGTAAAGAGATGGCATGGATGTAATACTACCAAACAACGTTGCATACTTGGACATTAGCTTTAGTATGCATTTGATTATTTAAGGTTTACACATCGTTTGATTAATAAAGAGCAGTAACAGTTGAAATGCAAATAGATGTTATTTGATTTGTTTAGGTTGAGTCGAAAACAATGCACGCATTGTTTTGTAGTATACTATGAAGTGTACTAATAACAAAAGGTATTGCCCAGCGGTTTTATTCAGGCAACTGTATCAGATGTGTCTCCTAAAATGCATTCAGCTAAGAAGTTGTAAAATTAATATGGATGGTATATCTCAAATTATTTGATCTAAAAGCAACATAATGAGAATTTTATTTTAAATTTTTGAGTCCTTATTGAAATCTCTGTCATTGAAAACTTTGGTAAACTTGAGCACTATGTGAAACTCTACAGATAAGATGTGTCTCTATAATAATATATATACTGGAGACGTATTCTAAGTGTCCATTTGCTCTCAGTTTAATCTCACTGCTGTCTAGGAGAAACATCTGAGACATTAATGAGATTCTGTTTCTCACTTCCACAGGTGCTCCATACGTTGAAGCGTCCAGAGTGAAGAAAAAGAGCAGTAAGGAGGATAAGCAGGAAACCTTGTCCCCGTCAGAGCAGACCAGCGCTATGAAGCGTCTCTTTGGCTTTGAGAAGGAAGACATCTCCTCGTGGCATCGGCTGGTGTGTCTCCTCAATCGCCCCACTGACCCGGCCTCATTGGGCATTTTCCGTTTCTTATTCGGTGAGTACACTTGCATGGCATGTGAGATTTCACAGCATCCATGATTCTGAAATGTGGTTTGGGTGTTAAGTGTGGTGTTTTCTCAGGTATGCTGATGGCGCTGGACATCACCCAGGAGCGAGGCCTGAGTCATCTGGACTACAAGTATTTAGATGGGGCACCGGTGTGCCGCTTCCCCCTCTTCAACTTCCTGAAGCCCCTTCCCATGGACTGGATGTTCTTTGTGTATTTTGTGATGTTCCTTGGTGAGTTCCTCAAAAAAGTCTCTATGAAATACAACACTGACTGCCATTTATTCCTATATGGCTTTGTTCCAGAGCAATCAGAGCAATGATATAACGTAAATATATATATATATATATGTATATGTGTGTATAGATATAGATTTAATTTGTATTAATATTTATATTGTTATTAATTTAATTATTATATTTATTAATTATGTAAGTTAATTATGTAAATAATAATATTTTATATATATATATATATATATATATATATATATATATATATATAAAATTTATATTATTATTTTTATTTTATTTTATATATTTTATGTAGAGATTCACAATAAATTGGATCTTGGACAATATTAATAGTTTTTGTTTTTTTTTGTTTTGTATTTATTTCTGATTGATATTTTGATATTTAACTGTAAATAATAATATTATATATAGATTTAATTTGTATAAATATTAATATTTATATTAATTTATTATTATTATTATTATTATTAATTAATTAATTTATATTATCATTATGTAGTTTTCTTTTTATGTTTTATATTATTAAAATTTTTTATTTAATATATTTTATGTAGAGATTCACAATATATTGCATCTCAGACAATATTAAGTTTTTTTGTTTTGTATTTGTATTTATTTCTGTCAGTTGATATTTAACTGTAAATAATAATGTTATATATAGATTTAATTTGTATTAATATTAATATTTATATTGTTATTAATTTATTATTATTATTATCATTATTATTAATTATGTATTTTTTTAGTTATTATATTATTATTATTATTATGTATTTTGTTTTACGTTTTATATTATTACATTTTTTTATTTAATATATTTTATGTAGAGATTCTTTCGGAACCAAACTGGATCGATCTGAGCATATGTTCTCCTTAAAGAAGTACTGCGTTCACGAGACTGATCATCTTGTGTGTGTTTTGCAGGGGCTGTTGGTATCATGCTCGGCTGTTTTTATCGCCTTGCCTGTCTTATGTTTATATCCACTTACTGGTACGTTTTCTTCCTGGACAAAACAACCTGGAACAATCACTCTTATCTGTACGGACTCATCGGCTTCCAGCTCACGCTCATGGACTCCAACAGATACTGGTAAAGTTAGAGTATTTGGGCACTCACACTTAGATATATGCAACAAATAGATCTGACACAGTGTCATAACGCAGGTCAGTAGATGGACTTCGAAAGCCCAGGAAGAGGAACGCACATGTACCGCTCTGGAACTACACTCTGCTGAGAACTCAGGTCAGATAGTGAATCTGGAATTGCCCAGAAATATCAATGCTGTGTTGTAGGAGATTATCTACATTGAGACATTGAATGCCTTTGACAGATCTTCATAGTGTACTTCATCGCTGGAGTCAAGAAGCTGGATGCTGATTGGGTGGAAGGATACTCAATGAAGTACTTGGCGCACCATTGGTTATTTGACCCTTTCAAGTGAGTATATTGGCCTCCAACAGCTTCTGCCCAAGTGTAACACATTGTATTTATGGATCAGGATCACGTTTGCTGTTATTTCTGCTTCGCTGTGTTTCAGACTGATCTTGCCGGTTGAATTGATCAGTCTGATGGTGGTCCACGGTGGAGGTCTGATCTTAGACCTCACAGCTGGCTATCTGCTCTTCTTCGATGCCACACGTCCTGTGGCCTTCTTCTTTGTCAGCTATTTCCACTGCATGAATTCCCAGCTCTTTAGCATTGGTAAACATGTCTCTTAAAAACTAGTTCACCCAAAAGATTTGCCATTATGAAGACTTCATTATCTTTATTTTTATCCTCAGGAATGTTTTCGTACACCATGTTGGCCACAAGCCCTCTCTTCTGCTACCCTGACTGGCCCAGACGCTTTTTCGGCCGTTTCCCAGAGTTCCTCCAGCCCATACTGCCCTTCGTCTCTCCTGCCCCAATTCCCAGCTCCTCCTGCATCTACCCAAAACCACCCAGTGGCTCTGGAGAACAACAACAAGAGGCTCACGCTGCTCCCAAACCCACCACTCCGAGCTTCAAGCACAAGTTTAGAGCCATCTTCACCATCCTTTACATCATGGAGCAGTTCTTCTTGCCGTACTCGCACTTCATCACGCAGGTTTGAGTGCAGTTTGATCTCGAACGCTCAGTCGATCAGAGGATACAGCGCTTTCACAATCAATGTCAACACAGATAGTGAACCAAAGCAAACATCTGCATAAACCTTTGGAAGAGGAATCGCAGGCCTTGCTGGGAAGAGATTTAGTCATGTTGGATATGTGTAGATAGGCAAGCTATGACAGACATCACTATGGGTAGAGATTTTGAACAAATTTATCAAATTTATAAATAAACGCAGGCATGCAAATGATTCTTTACTATAGGCATGAATGAATGTATCCTGCAGACACTGTGAATTTTGTTACGCACTATTGCTATTACATTTTGATTTATACTAGCACACTTATGATTATATTATACAATAACACTCATAAAAAAAACTTATATTTTTTTTTATAATAACTTATATAGTCTTGCATTGAAGGTGGGACCTGAGCGATATCTAGTGAATTTCATAGAGACAGGCTTATTTGACTTGGGCTTGACACAAACACCCTGGCAAACACAATCTTTTGTATTTATTTTTAATAAAAAGTTGTTTAATTAATATTAATAATTAAATAATAATAATAATAATAATTATTATTATGTAATTTAACTTATGTAACTATTTTTTATTTAATTTAATAACATTTTATTATTATTATTATTATTATTATTATTTTCTATTCATTAATTTAATAATAATAAATTAACTTAATAATTAAAATGATTAATAATTTTAACTTAATAATTTATTTACATTATTTAATTATTAATCATTATTTAACTTAATGTAACATTTATTATTATTATTATTTTCTATTAATTATTTAACATACTTTAACTTATTTTATTTATAATTAATATTTAATTATTATTCATTATTTAACTTAATGTAACAATTTTTTTTATTGTAATTATTATCATTTAATTATTAACCATTATTTAACTTGGTATCATATAACACTAATTTTATTATTATTATTATTATTATTATTTTCTATTCACTCTTTAATTTAATAAAAACATAAATTAACTAAAATAATAAAAACATAATTTAACTAATTTTATCATTATTTAATTATTATTATTTAACTTAGTGTAACATTTTTATTTTTATTACAGTAATTGTCATTTCATTATTAATCATTATTCAACTTAGTAACAATATAACATTTTATTATTATAATTATTCAGAATATAAGAATTTCAAATGTTAAAAATGGAATCTCTTGCCTATACAGGGCTATAATAACTGGACGAATGGTCTGTATGGATACTCATGGGACATGATGGTTCACTCTCGCTCACATCAGCATGTTAAGATCACCTACAGAGACGGAGTAACGGGGGAGATGGGATATCTGAACCCTGGCGTGAGTCACTTGATAAACACTAACGTTTAAATGCTTAAATACTGGTCAAGCTCTATTGGTAAGAATTTTGACACATACCTCAGTTTATGAAAAATTGTATGTCCATAGTTTAATGTTTCTTTAACTTGCAGTAGAAGCATATGGGGAAAAGTTAATTTTTCATGATAAATCAACAATGCACTACAGATACTGTCAATAGAACTTAACTTGTTTTGGCCCACGATATTCTTTATTTTAGCACTACACCAGCTGGAACTCATTGAAATTGTACCACTGCATTATAATGCTCTTTTAAATATGCTTATCTTCTTTTTTAATGTGGTGCAGGTTTTCACTCAGAGCCGGAGATGGAAAGACCACGGAGACATGTTGAAGCAGTACGCCACCTGCCTCAGTGAAAATCTGCCACACTTCAATATCTCAGACCCAGAGATCTACTTTGACATTTGGGTGTCCATTAACGATCGCTTCCAACAGAGGTTAATCATGCTAATACCGGTCAGATTACATTGCTAGGTGTTCCTTGATTCATAAATAATGACTTTATTAATGGTCTCTCCTGCAGGATATTTGACCCACGTGTTGATCTCGTAAAGGCCGATTGGTCACCATTCCGGCCAAATTCATGGCTCATGCCGCTGCTCGTTGACCTCTCACCGTGGAGGACTAAATTTGAGGAGATTGAAGGGTCTTTAGACAACCAGACTGAGGTGGTCTTCATCGCTGACTTCCCAGGTATATGTCTTCTGTTTGTTTTTTTTAAGAGAATATCTTATTTAACCACACAGATGCTCAGTTACTGCTGCTGTTGTGGCATTCACAGGCCTTTATCTTGAAAACTTTGTGAGTGAGGATCTTGGAAACACCAGCGTTCAAGTCCTGGAGGGTCTGGTGAATGTTGAAATAGTGGATGAGAAGAAGAACTATAGTTTACAACCTGGTGAAAAGATGCAGGTACAATTCTTCCTTCCTCTTTAATGAACTCTTGATTCATTCTGCTGTAACATTTCCAATTCTTACTAGTATTAATGTTGTGTATATTGAATTGATGTGATGATGATCATTATTGTGTATCAAATTCCAGCTGGTGCGTACCATAAGGTGTACACGGTGTCTGAAGGGCCTTCATGTTACATGTACATCTATGTAAATACTACTGAAGCGGAACTTCAGAGGAACTTCACGAAGCTTTCTGAACTTCAAGAGAAAGTGCGCAATGGAACAGGTAGGGTTTTTTTACATAACATGGGAAAACTTTGATTTTACAATTATTACAAATTCCATCAGATTAAAGGAACAGATATTTTTAAATGAGTCTCTTATGCTCACTCTTAAGGCTGCATTTATTTAACAAAAAAAATACAGTAAAAAAAAACACTAATATTGTGAAAATATTTAAAAGAGCAGTTTTCTATGGTAATATATTTTGAAATGTAATTTAAAACTGTGATGCAAATCTTAATTTTCAGCATCATTACTCCAGTCTTCAGTGTCACATGATCCTTCAGAAATCATTTTGATTTCTATGCTGATTTGCTGCTCAAGAAATATTTATTATTATTATTATCAGTGTTGAAAATAGTTGTGCTGCCTAATATTTTGGTGGAAACCATGGTTCCTTTTTTTTAGCATTTCTTGATGAATAAAGTTCAGTCCTTTTACTACCAATGAATTAATCGAATGCATCCTTCTTTAATAAAAGTAATAAATTATCAGAAAAATTTTTTTAAACAGCAAACCACATTCAGATTTAATTTAGATTAAGTCAGCGTAAAAACCTTTTAGACACGCCACAAAACAAATGCAACAAGAGCCCACAGCATCTTTATTTAAAATATGAACGGAGCTTTGCTTGTAAATATACAGTACTTGCCTAGTTCCAACTCTTCCTGGCTTTTGTAGTGAAACATCAATGTGAGTAAAAGAAGCCACATTATTTTTGTGTGGAGCTCCTCTGTAACAGCTTGTTGGTGTTTGTAGAAACCGAGCCTCTGCCTCCTGAGCTGCAGCCGCTCATCACCGGTCTCGACGACCAGGACTCAGACAACAGCGTGATCGACCCTGTAGTCCGACTCTTCCTGAAACGACAGAAGCGCATGCAGGAGGTGAAAAAGAGACGAGAAGCTTCTATGAGCGAAAGATTCCAGAGATTTGCCTCCAAGAAATACTACTCGATTAGACGAGGGTATGTTGAGGTGTTAACTCGGATGTCACATGTATACAGTCATGACAGTACAAGTGAATGGTGTTATTTTGGTTGATCTTTTGAGGTTCCTGATGACAGCCATCGCTTTGCGTAACCTGGCCGTGGGTTTGCCACCGATTGAGCAACTGACAAGAGAAGTGGCCTTCGCCAACATGAAGGAGCCCGAGACCGAGACCAATCAGGAAGAGCATCTTAAAGATGAGGTGGGCCACGGAGAGCTGTGAGAAAAGACACTGTTACTAAGCTGCTGGATGATCCTGCAGCAAATCAACAAATGCTTTAATAGGTCAGTATTTTTGAAGCATTCCACCTTTGTGAAAAAAAAAAAACAGTTTCTGTTTACAGTTTGGTAATTTTTTTCCTTTTTTATTATGTACTGAAACCCAAAAATTAAGATCTGTCATCTTTTACACTCCCTCATGTTGTTCTAAACCTGTATGACTGTTGGATTTTAAGATTTTATACTGTAGTGTTTTATATTGTAGTTGTAAAAACTATTTTATGGTACTTGTTTCTTTTTTTAATTGAACTTCCATTGTATGGAAAAGAGCGGTGGGAACATTCTTTAAGATTTCTACTTTTGTGTTCCACCAGTATCATACAGCTTGGGAACAACATGAAGGTAAAATGAGGATTTATATTTAAAATGTAGAATGTAGAACTATTCCTTTAACTATGGAAGCTTATTTCTCCCACAGAATAAAAAAAGTCGTTGTGACTTATTTGAGAGTTGCAGCTTTATAACTCACAGTTCTAACCTTTTTTCTTAGAATTCTGTATGTCCAAATATTCAGTAAAAACAACAGTTGCTCGTAAATGCGAAAAAAAAATTGTAAAATAAAAAGTCTGTGGAAGAAATAAGCTGCCATTCTTGAGTCTTATTTTTTCTTTCCCCTGGTTACTGAAATGTGAGTAAAAACACTAAATTTACTTGGTTCTTTTCATTATTTGAGAGTAGAGTATTTGCTAGTGTAAAAGCTATTAATTTACTTTCATTTTTTCCTATATTAAAAAACTAAAGAATGTTTGAAGCCTACCTTTTTATATATGAACAAAGCGTTTATCCTACAATTCACCCTTTAGTGCTCAAGGTATCCTGCCATGTATTGTCTCATTACAGGATTTATGCATACTTTAAATCAAATGCAGTTAGAAACAATTTTCAAATCATCTTTCAATTGGACAAATCTTGGCTTTAAAATGCGCCAAACATGGACAGGTACCGTATTGTCTTTAATGCATAAGTTTCATTATGCAAAATGCTGCGTTATTAAATGCCTGGGTTTTATGCAACATAAAGCTTCTCACAGATTTTACATGCACACTATGATTGTGGGATTATGAAAGCAAGAAAGCTGTTCAGATGGGATTTGTCTGTAAGTGTCCGTTTTTGAATAAACAAAGTGCAACACTACCGCAACGTGTCATTATAATGCGATTGAAAGGTGACAAAGTATGTAATGAATGAATAAATGTGATGTTTATTGCTGTCAGGTTTAAAATGATATCCAGTTACAACTGATCTTTTCACCCTTGTTAAAGTGCACGAGTCAATCCAAAGTATCAACAATAAAACACACATAATGGAATGGCACATTGTCCATACGCAGAATTCAGATCTAGAACTGCTTGAAATGGTACATAATAAATCCTGTGTCAGTTTGACCATCAGCTTTATAACATTTAGACTTCTCAAACTGCATTCTACTTCCAACAGTAGTGAATAGCTAGTGTTCATGCACTCTTACTACACAGTGAAGTTCCTAAAAACATTAGACTAATATTAGTCCAGACTAAACAGCATTTTCAAAGAAGAGAATCCACTGAAAATGGTTTACGTAGCTGCAGGTTAGCAGTGGAGAGCGCTACGTTTCGTACTTTTAACAACAGCTCTTTTTCACAGTTTTGGGCTGTAACATGATACAAGACATTTAGATTGGCTTTACACCGGTTTGCTTCATTCAGTACTTCCCTTTTTGCTAATTATAAGCCAAGGCTGGTAATCAAAAACAAAGAAACACAATAAGGTTCATACAATAATTTGGTACATAATGAAAAGGTTCAAGGCTCATCCAACAATTTCCTTATTTTAGAAGTCACCTCACTTGGAGTCAGTGGATCAGACGTCCTTCTGACCTCATATATGACACGAGGAGACATGTGCAAGTATATGCAGAGGTGCTTCTGCTATTAAATGAGACCTTGATTTGATAGTCGATATGAATGGTTACTTTGTGTAAAACTAAAATCTCAATTCGTGCAAATACAGAACACAAAAACAAACCAGAAACTCATGGAGTGCTGATGCCAAACTACAGTCTCAATGCTGTAATGAATGGAGCTGCGTGATTTAGTGTTGGTAATACGAATCCCCTTTTATCCGAGAACTTGTGTGATGTGACGTCATCCGTAGTGCTGAGATCTACCTCGGCTGGAAGTCTGGGTAAAATATTCCACGTATCACACCTTCAATAACCATATTAGAAAACGTATCTGCAAACAATTGAGAAACATTCATTTAATGTATCTGTAAAACAATACATGTGCACATGCAGAGTTTATTACAGGATTTTGTTTTTTGCAGCATGTCTTTTGGTAAAATGCTATTTATTACAACAAGACAAGAAACTTTAAATACACAAAAACAAATGAGCAGTAATTAGACTGATTGAAGTTCTCAGCTCAGTTCATGTCAGATATAATAACGTGATTCAGTGAGCGAATGAGTCATAGGAGTCAGTTCAGGGAGGATGGGAGTTGCATGAATGATTCACATAAGAATAATTCCTGTGTTTAAGCTTGATTTACAAATATATATATATTTTTTGTTCATTTTAAATTTGGCTAAAGAAATTAATACTTTAATTGTGCAAGGATGCATTAAAATGTACATTACAAATGTATATTTTAAATAAATGCTGTTTTTTTTGTTGTTGTTTTTTTAAATCATTTTTTTATGAAACAGCATGACTAAACATTGATAATAAAAATAAAAAAAAATGTTTTTATCAGATTAATCTTGTTAGAATGATTTCTGAAGGATCA
Source organism: Cyprinus carpio (assembly GCF_018340385.1). Classification (NCBI taxonomy): domain Eukaryota; kingdom Metazoa; phylum Chordata; class Actinopteri; order Cypriniformes; family Cyprinidae; genus Cyprinus; species Cyprinus carpio. The sequence goes on along the minus strand of NC_056606.1, from coordinate 7,844,816 downwards.
TGTGACTGCTTTGCATCACAGGAATAAATCACATTTTAATATATATTCAAACTAATAATATTTCACAATATTACTGGTTTTACTGTATTTATCAGATAAATGCAGACTTGTTAACATAAAATACTTTTTTTCAAAAAACTGCTGAATATAATGTATTAATCTATAAGTAATACTCATATCCACAAACATACACACACATGTGCACATTTGTGTTTGTTTTACTGTTAGTTCATGATGCTTAATGCATTAGGTATTATAAACTATATTTAACATTTTTATTCATTTTTAGAGCTGTGTAACAAAACTATTTTTTTCACCATGCATATTCAAAAATATTTTGATTTATCAGTCACCCATGAACAGATGTGAAGAAAACATGAATGCATATGAATTCTTCTCCACCTTAAAAATAAAAAATAAAAAGAATAGAAATATGAAGGACAGTCATGTACCGTTGGTGGTAGGCAGCAGATAGGGATCCCTCAGGAAGAGAAGTGCTGGTTGATGTGTCAGTTTACTGCAGGATTTAGAGAGAAAAGGTCAGAGAGAACAAAATGACTCACAAACTAGCTGGGTTTCTGATGACAGTGTTAAAAACACAAAGCTGACTGTGAAATTTATCACGCGGTTAGTGTCATTTCCCAGCTAGCGCAATAACTTCTCAAAAACACTTTTATAAGAGCACTTGACATCAAAATGGCTCTGAACTGGTTTGGCTTTTGCAGAAAAACCTGTTGATGTGCAGTGCTTCTTTCAGATGAAATACTGTAATAAGCAGCCAACATACCTTGATTCCTCTGATTCAGTTTCAAATGACCTAAACAGGAAAAGAATCACTTTAACACACACGTACACTCTACAATGATCTTTTTTGAATTACTATATTGAAATGTCTTTGTTTGTACAAAAGTCTGCTTTCTAAGGCCTTTACTTCAGAAGAAATTACACGCTATAAAGCCTTACCCACAACTCTCAGTTTTCGGCAGTGACGGGAAATGGCGGATATTGAGGAAATCCAAGAATATCTTTGGAAGAACCTCATTTTCCATGATTATAGTCTACACACACACAAAGAAAATCAACTGGTTATTCCAGAAAACAGGAAAGGGCTGTTTTTTGTCATGTGATTTCATTTGTAAAGCATCAATTTGATCAAAACCTGGAGGTAGAGCTCGAGTCCCTGTCTCCTCTGCTCGAGAACCTTCGGCACCCAGTTCCTCACATGCTTCGAAGGGATTTCTGGAGGTTTAATGAGCTTTTTAATCTAGAAAGAATAGATGATAGTGGAAAAACATGTTTCAAACTGGCCAGAAGGTGTCTCTAGAGTTTACACACAAGGGCAGTCACATTCTTTCGTGGAATTTTCTGCAAATTGCGTAAATGTCCGCCTCATCTGACACTGAGTTCAAATAGCCACTTTCCTCAGTGTACACAATCATATATGATGTACTGCGCAGCACACAATAAACAGACAACAACATTATTCTTTCTGAGCACATACAGTAAACACTGAGTAAAAATGAATACAGCTGCAGATCTTTTCCAAGGAGCTACTTGAGAACTGTACTTTTTCACAAGTACACGCTGTTGCTCACATTCCAGAATTCCTCTGTGAAATATAAACGGTAATTATGTATATTAGCACTCCTTTGGAATGACCCCGAGGCCACTGGGAGAATGTTTCAGGACTACAATTAGTTAATGCATTTAATGTCTTTAGTTTTATGAATTAACAATGAACAAACATCTTTCTTTATTTTCTTTTCTTTATTCTTTAATTGTAACATGAACGTGAATTAAGTTCTTTAATTACATCCCTCAGACTTACACATCTTTATGAGTTTATTCAAAGATGTGACTATAGTTTGAATCACTCTTTCCTCCTATGCAGATTTTTTTACATGTTTTTTTCCTATGTGATTCTTTGGTGTTAGAGGTATGATTATCCTGTTCAATTGTGTGATTTTATGTTCTGCAAATAAAAATGTATATATTATTATTTATTAAATATATGAAAATGTATGCAAGTTTATTTTAATTTTATGAATCATTTAAAAGACAAATAAAATGCAAACAAATCAGAATTTGCATTTCATGCAAACTATAAATACACACATGCTCATTGTTAATAGAAGTTGTTACTGATACATTAACTAATGTTAATACATTAAAATATACAAAAAAACATTAATTGTATTTATGCATTTAGTATACGTTTTTATTAGTGCTGTCAAACGATTCATTGCGATTAATCGCATCCAAAATAAAAAGTTTTTGTTTACATTATATATGTATGTGTACTGTGTGTCAGTATATATCTATAAAAATATACACATATTTATATATTCTTATATATATATTTAAAATATAAACATGACAAATTTTTCTTAAATATATACATGCATGTGTTTGTATTTTTATACTGTAGACATAATAAATATACACAGTATGCAAACAAAAACTATTATGTGTTTGTATTTATATAGACATAATAAAAATATACACAGTATGCAAACAAAAACTATTATGGATGTGATTAATCGTTTGACAGAACTAGTTTTTATCCACAGCAACTTATAACTGAGTTATAAAATTAGACGAATAAATGCTTCGTGTACTGTTTATAAAAATTTCATATTAGCTGTTTTATTAACTGATGTTGATGTATATAACCTTGTCATAAAGTGTCACCGGAAAGCTTTCTGACACATACAAATGAGTTTGGCTAAAAATAAAATGTTTGTGGTTGAGCCCTAGATACTCACTAGATTTACCAGAAAACGCATTAAACCATAACCAGTGCATGCATGCTTACCATTTTATGCAGAGCGTGAAATTCACTGTATCTTTTCTCGACAGTATGCTGTCTACCACACATGAGCACCTCGATCTTAAAAACCTGGTGAGAAAAAGTGCGTTTTCATTATTTCTTTTACATATAATGCGGTGAACGGGAATGGCTATTATGTATCACAACGAATTCACTTTTTAATATACACTACATCAAAACCAAGACATCATTGAGGTCCAGTTCAAACGCGCCTCAACATGCTCGAAGCAGTCATTTCACTAGGTTTGAGACACTGCCAAAATGTCTAAGCCTTAAAATCGACATTAATCGTTATTGACTGAGGTGAAGCGCAATGTTTGCTGTCGTACATTTTAATGAAAGCGTGTTTACGCCCGCGGGCTCGAACTGAAAACAGACATTTAACTCACCGTGTAGCCCTTCTCCGCGTTACTGCCCTCCGACCGAAAAGACGGGATTGACACTTCTATAGGATGCATGATCCGGTATTATGTGGAACAACAGGTCAAATAACTGTACGAGATTTTTGGCTGGTCCTTCACTGTAATATTAATGGTTGTCAAGTTCACTGGGCGCCTGACATGAGAAGAATTGAAATATTCCACGCGCTTCTTCTCCATCGCGCGCACGCGTCTGCAGATGCACTGCTGCCACCTGTGCTCCTGACAGGGAAATACATCATCAGCCCGGCACCCAAAAAATAAACATTTGCTGGAAATTTAGTCACACTCAGGCCTGCCAAGATGTAAATGAGTTTGTTTCTTCATCAGAACAGATTGCGAGAGATTTAGCAGCAGTTGCTCACCAGTGGTTGCTCTGCAGTGAATGGGTGCCGTCAGAATGAGAATCCAAACAGCTGATAAAAACATCACAATAATCAACACTACGCCAGTCCATCAGTTAACTTCTTATGAAGCTAAAAGTTGCACATTTGTAAGAAACAAACTCGTCGTTAATACATTTTTAACTTTCAAACTGTTGCTTCTGGCCAAAATAGGAGTGAAACTGCAGATGATCATTGGTGAGCAACTGATATAATGCTACATTTCTCCAAATCTGTTCCCATCAAGAAACAAATTCATCTACATCTTAGAGGGTATTAGGGTGAGTGCATTTTCAGAACTATTCCTTTAAATGAGTAAAGACTGCTGCTGTTCATGCTATAATAAATGGGGTTTCAAGTTATCTGATTGCAGTTTCAATAATTCATAATTTTTGTAAAATATATATATATATAACATTCAGCCAGGTTACCAATAAAGATACCCGAATAATGATCAAAATGACCTCAACTGTATCCTAATTAAGTCACATTTTTTTGTTGTTGTTTCAATTATTAATACAGCTATATATACATTTGATTTATTTGTAACTTATATTTTATTACTTTTAGAAAATACTTTAGAAATCACACAAAATTGTAAAACAAACAAACAAACAAACAAAAACGCACATAATATTTAATTTTCTGAAATTGTAGGAGGATTTATGGAATTATTTGTGAGAGTGGCAAGTCAAAATACAAGACAAAGTCATTTAATAAGGCTGAGTGTGAAGTTATTTATTCAAGTAATTTTCATTTCATATATAATACGTGTTGCAGTAATACGAGCATCTGTATATCAATATCTACTAAGAATACACAACTAAAGCCTTGCTCTAGCACACTAAAGCATGTTTTAGGTAAAACCCCCAGTGTGGATCAATATCTGAAGGTTTAACGTTTATAATTCATCAGTCTGAGAGAAGGATGCTGAATGATTCGGGGAATGTGTGGTATCTCTGCAAATTGTGGTGGTTTCTGGCAGTATAAACACCATTTTATCCAAATTTCTATAGGAGGAATCCAGCACAATATGATCCTGGACTCTTTGTTTTTCTTTTTTCAGCGAAAAAAAAAAAGAATAATGCAACTGACTGTAAAACTGGACTTATGCCTCAGGCTTCTATATTCTGTGGCACAGTCAACACTAAAATGCCCTGCTGATTATTGGCTCTCACAAACAGGAAAGTGGCCCATGAACGGCGTCCATTCATCTGTTCACTTTGTCGCAGGTTTTTATCATCAAGCTTCTTTTCTGATGATCTTTCCCTATTCCTTATGATCCTTTAGTGGATTCTTAATACCTGAAATAAATATAGCACATTAATGTGTTTAGTTTAACTAGTCAATCGAAACATAATGTATACAATATGAAATAAATTAAGTATAGCCTACTCACTGTGAAATATGACATCCTGAAACATAAACGTAGTTTCCAGTGTAACGTACTTCACAGCGCACAACATTGTTACTGTAGTCCGACTCTGGCACCTGGTAACTGGGATTTATACTAACCTAAACCAGAAAAAGACAAACAGGCTGGAAGTCAGGGACATGGTGATATTGGAAATTTTTTGAATGCAATAATAAATTATTTGATTAAGGCCATAAACCTTGAGGATGTAGTTTCCAGGTTTCACATCAGTAATATCTATCCACTGGCAGTCGATGTCAGCATTGTAAGTGTCGTAACACCCTGGACTCAGGCCCTGGAAATAATAACAATGTCAAAACTAAGGTATAAGCATTATACAGCATCATGTTTTTTTTTTTCAAGTAACATGTTATTACCATATTATACCATCACTGGACCATAGTAAATATAGGGTCAGACATGTTTCATTAAGGTCACTTTTTTCTTGCAGTATCTATGATTAATAATGACCAATTCATATGTATTTTATGAGGTGGCTAATTTGTATGAATTCATATGGTTTTGTACATTTTCTGTGAGGGGTAGGTTTAGGGGTGGTCATTCATATGAATTCCTATGAATTTTCCACCTCGTAAAACACATAGGCTATGATTATTCACAAAACAAATTAATTCATATGAGCCAGGTTGTACAGTTTAGCCACCTCATAAAATATTTACAAATTGCCATGAGATTGGGTTGAATAATTACGTATTTTTATTCCATGTTTGTCAAGAATTTATTTTCGACAAACATGGTGATCCCAGAATTCATTGTAAATCCATCCAAGATGGTGGACACTGCAGGAGAAATATTAACTGATTATGTAATTATGTAATAATGTCTTTCAGTGAGTCTTTCAATGAGAAGCACTATTGTTATAATGTACAAAGTTTCAAATCGGTCACTTGAGGTTTCATTTTAGTAGTTTAATGTATTTCTTATGTTTACTGAAGTAGTGTTGTTAGCTTAGCCACATGCAAACCTCAAAGGCTTTAGAAATCCATTGTGAATTGAGTCTTCTGTGTGTTTTTTATCAAAGGAGCTATTTTGCAACATACAGTGTTTCAACTCGGTCAAAGGTTTAATTTCAGTTAAATTGGAACAGAGTCATAGAAGCACACAAATTATAAATGAGAGTGACCTGAGTGTGGGAGGTGCAGGCGTATCGTCTGTAGTAGCCGTAGTCACAGGACGTGTCCTCCAGACAGAAACTGGCCTTGTGTCCCTCTGCTACTCTTCTCTGAGAACTGGATTCCAGCAGGTCATAATGACTGAACTCGTCCATGCTGTGGTAGTGCCTGGAAACAGCAAAGTTAATCAGGTTATCATCATGCATCACTTCCAACTGCTGCATTTCGAATTTTGCCCTGATTGTAATTAAATGGGAAAAAGCGACTAGTGCATTCTTCAAAAATTCTCCTTTTATGTTCTACAGAATAAAGAAAGTCATACAGATTTGGAATGAATAAATGATTCAAAAAAGTCATTTCTGGATAAAATATTCCTTTAAAACAAGTGGAAAAACTGCAGCATAGCCCAAAATCACGTCATAGTATCTTAAAGACCGATTCAGTAGCCCCAGCTTTAAAAAAACATTTTGTGCAGTATAAAAAAATAAATAACAACCAGAAAAGTTCATATTATGACATGTCAAATAAATGCAGGTCAGCACACAGACTTTACGCCTCATTTATGCATAAGACCTAAAGTCATTGTATACCCTGGAGCTTCTCCAAATGTAAGCCGTAGTTGGTGGTGAGACACGGCTTACTTCAGGGCGAAACTATGCAGTGAGCCATTACTGAGTCAACTGAAGTATAAGCAGCAATAGTGGGCCTCTTCTAAGTGTTTTCATTTAGACAAGAACACAGACCTTTTTCCCTGTAAAAACAGCACCACCAGCACTAGATTCAGATATCAGTCAGATACAATACTCAAACCATGATAAAGCTTCACAATCTTATTTTTTTCCTAAGGAATTCAGCTCATTGCATCATATTTGCTCCCTTTAGAGTTCTTAGAAGTGGTCTGTGATGCATTACTAGACATGCAACTGCAGAAATGGTTGGACCTGCCAGATTCGGACTTACTGATGGCAGCTGTGCCATTCCCAGCTGTAGCGTGGCCTGCTGGGAAGGAAGTCGGAGGTTCCTTGGTTCTTGACTCGCTGCGGGAACCTCAGCAACATACGCGTGTCATAGTCTCTCACGCTGGATCTGTATGCAGTGCTGCTCGACAAAAACAGCCCAGCGGTTACAAAATATCAGGCATTCCTTAAGTTTCTCATATTGTGCTAACAGCTTTCAGAATGTGTATCTTGGCCCCGTGGCCACATTTCAAGTGCACATGGAACAACTACATATGCACGTTTCCAAAGAAACTAGACTGGACTAGTTTCTGTGTGCCCCAGTAATGTGTTTCGCAGTCATGCATGTGATCATTTTTCCATGTAAACAGCCTTATGTGAAATCTGTTTGTAGAGTTTCTCGCTTCCCATCGTGGCAGGACTTTTCGTTTAATTCGTTCCCCTCTCACAGAGCTGGTTTGAGTTATAGGATGTTCCTACCACATGGGTTTTAAATAGGTTCTCATGACTCATCTGTTACACTTGGAGGAATGCGAGCGCGCTAACTCTCTCTAGGTGCAGCATTGCACCAAAAATCTTGATTACGTTCTTCTGGTTCATATCAACAATAATACCTCGCCAAGCAGTTTTCCTCAGCGGCGCATCTGAGATTGTACATTGGAACTCTCTGCACGTAGGCGGATGCTTGGATGTAGTATGGGTCTCCAACAAGATCAGGCAAACCTATGAAACACTGAAATGTTTTATTAAAAGATACAAGAAAATGCACAGAATTCAAATAAAGTATAAGATAATTCTTTTAAAACAGCTTAAACTAGCCTGACCACCTGACAAGTTCCCAAAACCCCTCGAAGAACCATCAGACCACCCTGACAAGCAAACCACCTTAGCCTGTTTTTTTTTTTCTGCAAGGATGCCATTATTTTAACCCAAGAGTTTCAATTAAATTAAACACATGTAATTATGCAATTAACATACAAGAAGAGGATACCATGGCGTCATGCTCTTTTTTTTTTAAAATAGGTGCAGAATATTTTAAACACTTTTTTAAACTTTATATTTCTTCACATAGCTTGAATGGCATAGTTCCATAAATGGTGAACAGATTATGCATTTTGCGACGGGATGAGATTGACCAAAATTAAACATTCGAACTGTTGATTTCTAACACAACATTGCAAGTCATTTTTAATCCAGAGTGGCCTGTTATGCAACGTAATAATCAAGGATCAAATTAATAGTATTTTTGTTTGTTTGTTTGTTTGTTTGAAAAGTTGCCCTATTATTTATTTATTTTGGGAAGTTGCCAAATCCACAAAAATACAAATAACGTATGAATAAGCATGATGCAAAAATAGCAAAAAAGTAAAGAAAGTCAGACAGTCAGTCAGATAGATAGATAGATAGATAGATAGATAGATAGATAGATAGATAGATAGATAGATAGATAGATAGATAGATAGATAGATAGATAGATAGATAGATAGAATCGGTCCTTACCGTATTGGAAGTATCTTGTGCCATATCCCGGGCGCGGTGCAGGACGCGGTCTCTCGTACGTGTCATAATAGTTATAAGACGGGTTGTCCAGGTCAGTAGACTTGTATGGGTCGTAAGGATCATCTCCAACCATCATTTCATCGTCCAGCGCGGGTCTGTCGGTGTCGTTGACTGATGTTTGCAGCTGCTCCGTCTGATTCCTGCGCCCGCGTGATCCGCTGGCGCGCGCTCCACCTGATAACCAACGCGCACCGATACCTGACTGCAAGCGCGCGGAGCGGCTCTGGGAGGCTCGCGAAGAAGAAGAAGCAGCTGCTGAGGCGTCTGTTCTCGTGGCAGCATCATCGTTGCGTACGATGGCTATCGGCCTGGCCTGCGTCTGCTCTTTGTTTCCGTCTCTATTTAACGGTGGCTGATATTCCGAGCCTTGACTTAATATACTAAAGAGTTTGCCGTTGTGCTGCCATTGTATGGTTTGTCTGAGAGCTGCCGCTCCACTGTTGCCCTGACGCTGAGAAAGACCAGTTTGTACAATGCAACTTAATAAACACACATGCGCAAATGCGTAAATTAAGGTGTCAATGAAACTCGTACTCATTTTTTATGTTAAATTGGCTTCTCCAGTTCTTCTGCTTGCAGGCGTTCCAATAACTGAACTGGGGAAACAATAAAATTGGGCTAAGTTGTGCTCTTTCATAAAGCTTGCTTGCAAAAAATAAATTAAAAAATAGCCTAATAAATTAAATTAAATCAAATCAAGTGAGACTTACATAACGGAAAGGTGAGATCTCAGTGCGACCTCCTATTGCTCTGCACTTGGACTAACCGATGCGCAAGTGAGAGGGAGGAGGAGCTGATTTTTTAAAGTTTCTTGTTATACAAGCTCCGGTAACGGAAAAGCCCCGTTTTTATGAAACTGTAAAACTTGTTATTTAATATGTCCAAAAGAAATATGTAAAGAATTTGTAAAAAATGACTTAAAACTGCTGTCATAGTGACCTACTTTACATCATTGCAAAAAATGTTTGTTGACATTTTCCTCAGTGCAATGCATTCCCATATGCATACACATAAATTAATAATAAAGATATAAAGGAAATATAAAGGAAACTATAGTATAAAATGCAAGTGGCATGTATTCTTCAAAAAAAAAAAAAACAAAAAAAAAAAAAAACAAGTGTAACCATCAAATAAAACGTCAAAATAAAACGTAGGCTACTAAATTACTTTATTGTTCCTTTAATGTATATTTTAATCATTGTTTTCCAACATATTTATAAATAAATAAATAAAAAGAAACAAAACTTACAGTTTGTTACTTTTTTACATTTTTAAAAATGTTATATAAAAATCTTTATTTTTGTGTAAATATTCTTTTCATAATAAATACAGATATAAAAAAGTCTCAGATCATTAAATTTTCTACAAAATATTATTAACAAAAGATGTTTGGGGAAAGATAATGGTTTTGGGGTCAGCATTTCCCAACATGTTGTGCTGTGACAAATCAGACCTTTTGGATGAACTTCTAAGAGGCATTAAAAAAAATAAAAAAACTTGGCAAAATGTCTTCATACAGGCCTATCAATGTTCTCATAGAATGAGGACTGCAAAGTAAGCAAAACTTATTTAAACTACATTGTCTGTTCAGGAAGTTGTTGCTTGTAAAACGAAATCCATTTTTTATTTTCCTCCTATAACTTTCACTAAATCCTTTATTACTTTGTAGCTCTTTCTGAAAGCAAAGTCATGTGTGGGACCTTCACAGCTTTACGAGGTGCTACATTAAACATCACATGTGCTTAGGAGCTCCATGTCTTGTTGGAAACTGTTCTACTTTCGTCACATGACGCACTGTTTATAACGTTCAATCATAAACTCACCTGGGCCACCCAGACCTTAACATAGATGCCTCCTTCCATTCTTTCCCTCAACTGTTACGTACTCTCATCTGACCAAGCTACTGCCTTATACTTTACCATGAGAGATGCATCCTATGGCTTGCAAAGGAACCATAATTGCTGTTTAGAAAAACGTAATCAATGGTCTCCAATTCTGTCTAGCTTCTTAAACCACTCATGCCCAGTGACAAACCGCAAGGACCAACATTGCACGACTAGATGGAGAGGTCTCCAAAATCTTTTTCCCTCTCTTTTCAGCAGACCAACAGAAAATATCCTTTAAATTTAAGGTTTCACTGAACATGTGTCATAAATTACATGGATGCCATTTCATTGTGGCCTTCGCTCTGAACCCATAGACTACAAATTATCTTTGTCAATGTAAAATGAATCTCTTTTAGATGAGCCATTCTATATTCATCATCCACGAGTGCAATGAAATTAGTCAAACTCTGTTGTGGACACTAGAGGGCACATTTTCACTTAACAGTGGTATGGTATTCTTCTTTTCTTTGCAGACGTACTAAAGGTTTGCTAATTGCAGCCAATTGAATTTATTTAGAACAACTTGCCTGACTTTCAAAGTTAATGTAAATGGCCGTCCAAAATGTAGATGAGTTTGTTTCTTCATTGGAACACATTTGGAGAAATTTAGCAATCCACAGAGTCCATAAACAGCTGATAAAAACATCACAATAATTCACAAGAAATGTGAGTTAAATATGAGTCCTTATTCATAATATTGCTTTCTCCAGTGAAAAAAAAATGGTCTATTCTAAATCATGAGAGAAATATGCACAGATGTTTACAAGTGAAAATAGTCCAAACAGCTCTAAACAAATATATTGATGGATTTTGATGTGAGAGGACAACAGGGGATGGACTTTTTGAGTCGAGGAAGTGTTATTATGTATTATGGACTTATTTTGGCCAGCAGTGATGATTTAAAGTAAAAAAAAAAAAAAAAATCTTAATGATGGATTTGTTTCTGACAAACATGCATCTTTTCGCTTCACAAGCGGGGACTCAAGTGGTGTGGATTATTGTGGTTTTTATCAGTTGTTTGGACTCTCATTCTGATGGCACCCCTTCACTGCAGAGCATCCACTGGTGAGCAAGTGATGTAATGCTACATTTCTCCAAATCTGTTCCGATGAAGAAACAAACTCATCTGAGCAAGGGTAAATTTTAAAAAAAAAAAAAAAAAAGAGAGAGAGAGAAAAATAAATAAATAAGAAATGTTAGAATTAAGTCCATGTCTTGAGTGCCTTATTGCTTTTATAAAATAATTACCGTATAAAAATAAAAAAAAATCATTATCTTTTTAAAACATTAAAATGTTTAATTTATTAAAATAGGTATTAATAATATAAAAATATAAATAAAAAATATAAAAGCACAAACTGATTTCCGCTATAAAATATAGCGACTGACATGCAAGCTACACTGAACAGTTATATACTAGCTGAACAGGTGATTCATGTCACAGCTGGAATGCTGCATCAACCAATCAGCATCTGGGAAATCTGTTTTTCGGTCTGCAGCACGTTATGTGTTAAAGCCAATATGTTCTGCAGTTGTATCATCAAAGTACCCATCAATCAGTGAAGTGTATCAGTTAAAGCTTTGATTTATTCTACTGATCACGAGATCAGTGACACTCACACAACACTTAACTCAAAATGGGGCATATGAACATTACATGACCTCTCTGAACCGCCTGCGTAATGCTGAAGCATGCCAGTGGGGCTAATTTTGCACAAAAATGGACGTCAGCCCAAACTTTCTTGGAAGTATGTGAGTCTCAGATGAATTTTTTTTAACAATGTGAAAACGTTGCAGTTGGCTCAAGAGTAGGCTAGTAGGCGATGACAAGAATAAAAAGAATGTAAAGTACATTGCAACAATACTTTGAAATGGCAACGCATTATAAAATAAAACCATAAATCACTATCCTCCTCCACGTTCTGCTGACGCATTCAAAGTGATAAATAAAAGTGTTTTTCTTCACAAGGACTTGGATAGGGTTTTCAGAGAATGAAGCCCAGTGTCAGAATATCTGCTCATATTCCGCAAGCACAGATTCAAACGTTTTAATAAAGTTTTGCATTCCACTGTAGCTGTCTGACAACTGCAGTCAGTCTGCGTGAAAGAAAAATAGAAAACACTCTGTGCTCGTCGTCTGAGAGCCACATGAACAGAACCAGCTGTACTGCCTGGGTCGCTGTTGTTTTTCGTACATCACCCGGTACGTTCAGTGCCGGGCTCCCCTCTTCTCTGGCAGCTTTCCTCAGGCAGTAGAACCACATATGAAAGTAATTAACCTAGTTCCTCTGTCCACGTTGCTTGCTTTCTCTTCGGTTGATAGGTAATGCAGTAAAAGTCGTCTGCTGAAAACACAGACGGCCTAAAAGTGGTAGTCAAAAGGAAATGAGGTAAAGCTGCGAAGAATCATCAGTCAGACACATAACTGGAGCGCGTCGGGTTTCGCAGACAAAAATATAAAATTGCCCATTATCATTATTATAGCGACGCATGATGCGCCGTTCACACTGAAGTCACTTTCTATTGGTTAAAGCGGCGAATTTTCGCATCCAACTGGAACAGGAGCGAAATCTGTGTGGGGAGCGTTTTCACGCTTGAGTGAAACTCCAAATAGAGCAGCTTCCGATTCAAACTGACTGGATTTTGCCTGCGAAATTTCGCAGAGCAGCGGTAAATGTGACCGCACTTTTAAAACCTTTCCTGAATTTCAGAGGAAAGTGGAAGACCTTAATGTTGAAAATGTTGTTTTTTGTTCCCAGAATGTTCTAAGAATGTTATTTTATAGTTAGCCTCCTGAACGTCATTAGTTGGTTCCCAAAAATAACCGAATGAGAACCAAATACTAACCTTAGGGGAATGTTCTGTATTTGGGAATACTTCATGAACTTAACTTATGAAAAAATACAAATACAGCTTTTATAGGCCTAGCCTATATTCATTTTTATTTTTTTTTATTTTATGATTGACTTAAAAAAAAAAAAAAAAAATAGCCTATCTAACATTACACTGCCCATCAATTCATAATAATACATTTTTAAGCAACCTAAATTGTAAATTAACTGATATAGGCCTAGTATCAAAATAAACCGGTAGCCTAAGTCGGCACAGCTTGTTTCAGATGATTTCCCCTGAATAACAGCAGGTTTCCATTACTCAGAGGCAAGGAGCGAAGCCTTAACTGGTATTGTGCACATCTACACAAGCCTACGTGGCACTCGGCACGTGTAGGCTGGATTGGGAGAGAATTCACAGAGAGTGAACAAGGGGAGGAGTCCCTCTCTCCATTCGAAGAACACAAGTAGTAACGTCTTTCCATATTCCCTTCTAAACATTTCTGTCATTCCCTTCAGGTCATTATTGAATTCCCTCATTATAAATCCCACGGAATGGGAGCTGTTTATAGGTAGGAGTAAACAACAGTGTCATCATTGGTGGTGACAAAAGAAGAATTCAACTCAGACTTTTGGCTTAACATTAGATTTCCAGAGAAATTCTTCTAAACATCAGTGGTTTTGTAGTCTGGCCTTCTCTCTCTCTCTCTCTCTCTCTCTCTCTCTCTCTCTCTCTCTCTCTCATAATAGGGTGATATTGTACACTGTTGTTTAAAAGCAGCAGAAAAAAAAAAGTTAAGTCTGAATGGCGAGTAATAATACAAATATAGACAATGGGGACAAAAAATAATATTGTGAAAGTATTTATAAATAATATAGACAATATATATACAATTATTTCCAAAGCAATATTAAAATTTATTGTCTAAAGAGAAAAAATTATCCTGAAAAGGACCACATCAAGCCCAACATAAATACCCAATTCTTCTGAAATGGACTAATCTTTTAATGGGTATAGAAATATTAATTAATATATATGCACTTGTCAGATGACCTCATCATGATGCATGTGCAATTCAGCAAACAATGTTGAGTTGAAAATATTTTTAATGCAATGTACGAATGTTGTAATTTATGAGTATAATGAGTATGAGTAAAAAAAAAAAATAGCTGTTTTTTAAACATCTCTTCCATCACACTAGAAAAGACAATTGCACTGTTTGCAGTATACATGCTACAGTAAGAGTGATATTCTATAAGGAATATGCCATTCCAAACACTCCCAGTAACTTTTCACTATGGTATAGTACTAGCGCCACCTGTTGTAACTATCAGCATCTAGCATCTGGTTCATGTTCACTTTTTCAAATCACTTTTTAAAAACATATCTTAAATTCCTTGCTTTGTTCTTTACTTTTGTGAACTAAAGCTAATTTCAATCAATTTAGTCTTCTTACATTATTTTTAGGATCCTGAATTTGGACAGGAGCATTCAGAAACACCAACTACAAAACAGATTAATTGTATGGCAAGTAAAATAAGGGATACAATAATGGCAACAAGTATATATTTTTGATACAATCGTGTACCTTTTTAATGTAGCCTAACTGGGCCTCTTAAGTCATTTCTATGGAGTGGGAATAAATTATATTTGGAGATATTTATTTATTCTGACTTGCTTTTAGGATAGCTTGTTAGTTAGGTTAGTTATACTGACCTATTCACTATAATAATGATATAACACTCTAAAGTAAAGAAAAGAACATAGGCCAGACCAGCAGCCACAGAAGAGGTTACACTGGACAGTAATATTGCAAATAAGATAAAGATAAAGTGGTTGATAAAGAAAATGTTGAATGTTGTACTTTTGCTGGAGATGCCTGGAAAACTGATTTGTGATCTAAGTGTGCTTTAATATTTTTTTTAATATATATATATATATATATATATATATATATATATATAAATCTTGCGTAGCAGTGGATATCTCTTGTTAACATTAAAACAACACCAATAAGCGAAGTGTTCCAATTTCATAACGTTTATTTCCAACAAATATAAAGGTTTAAAATTCTTGCTCAAGAAGGATTGCACAGCCCCTAAAGACAAAATATATCTATCCATAAGTGCAGTAAAGCAGAGCGTTGAGACCATGTTAACACTGAAGCAGAAAGACCTGCACAGTGTTTGTATGAAAAACAGCGCTGAAGATGTAATAAATGTTCGTGCATCTAACAAAAGTGCAATAAACTACATAGCTACGCTAACCACTTTCTCCTCATCTTCCTCTTCTTCTTTAAAAAGGGTTCCAACAACTTTGCATATCTCTTTTTGGAGACTTTTGCTAACAAACAACCCTGTTGAAAAAAACAGCATATGCTGGTAAGGTATGTTTTGATGCTGGGATGCTGATTTATGCTGGTCTATGCTGGTCCTTTGCTGGTTTATGCTGGTCTTTTACCAGCACATGACCAGCATAGACCAGCATGAACCAGCAAAAGGACCAGCGTAAACCAGCAACAGACCAGCATAAACCAGCAGAGTACCAGCTCAAACCAGCAAAGGACCAGCATAAACCAGCAAAGGACCAGCATAAACCAGCGTCAAAACATACCTTACCAGCATATGCTGTTTTTTTTTTTAGCAGAAATGCTTCCTGTGCCATTTCTGTCACAAGAAATCAAACAAGGTTAGGAGAGACTGGCATGCTGGGGAAGCTGAAGTTGCTGAGTTACAGCATAACCCCTGAGAGTGATTTGTCTTTATTGATATTTTTTGTGTTGACAAGTCACAACTTTAATTTGGACCTTTTTAAATAAAAAAATATTTTCCCTTTTGGTTGTGTATTCACGCTCACCATTTAGGAAGTTGAACAAGGCTAATAATGAATTGAAGATACAGAAAGTTAATTTATTTTTGTTTATTTCACTTTGCTAAAAGCATACACAAAAAAAATGACTGTCACACCATGGACTACAGAATATTTTTGTTGCAATCTAACAACAAAACCAAAACCAACAAATATCAACATACAGTACATAAAAGAAATAAGTCATTGCATGAGCACTGCTTTGTGCTTTAAACAATGCACAATTCAAAGACTAAGTATAACTGCACTCTTAATTTTGCATAGCTAACAGTCAGTCATCTTATTAATAAGACAAAACATCACCAAGAACAGAAAATGATAACTACTTAAAAGATACAGTAAGAATACATTTTTTGAAAGACAATGGAAAAATAGCAAATTTACAGTTTGCATATATATATATATATATATATATATATATATATATTTATGTGTATGTGTGAAAATGTTTTTATCAGAAAAATAACTCAACTGCATTCATAATAAAAAAAAAACAAAAAAACAATAGCTATATGAGAGGGGAAAAAATAATGCATCATAAGCAATAGTCTCAAACAGGGAAAAGAATATGACCGGAGAAATAGCTGGATCTGCCTATACCATTAGCACCCCGAGAAGTCTCTATCCACACACAGTCTCCTCTCTGCAGGTTCAGAACCACGCTCCCTTCAGCTAATGATCGTGTATTAAGGTTGATTGTTTCAGCAGTTAACTGTACAGCATCATTTTTCTTTAAGGTAACAGTACCCAATGTCCGAGTTCCTAGGCATGAGAACTGGAATTCATATACACCGGGTATCTGGCAGACGAACTGTCCTGATGTTTGGTTATAATGGTTCTGTCCATTGTAAAGGACCTGATTAAACACAACAACCTTAGCAGTGATAGGAAGGATGGAACCAACAGAAGCAAAGAAGGCAGACTGTTGTCCTGTTATATTAATGGGAAGTCCTGGAGGTCCGGGGGGGCCAGCTACACCTCGTGGACCTGAGAAAATTAAAAATTAGAATAAATGATCTTTAAGTGATATTTAAGTAATATTTAGGGGGCATGTTTGTTGTATGACTGGCTTACCAGGTTCCCCTGGAGGTCCTCTGGGTCCGGGAGGCCCTTGGAAGGAATCTCTATCTGTGGGGTAATGAATAGATGTTTTATATTTAAACTATAGGCCTAACTGTTTGCAATCATAGTTTTAAACGTAAAATATGCCCCAGAACCATGCAAAACAACTTGAAGCAAGCAAAAGGCTGAAGGAAGGTCTAAACAGCTTGCAAAGATTTGGTGCAGTTTGAATGTTGTCATGTAACACTGCATGATATTTGTGACATAAATTCATTAATACAGTATATGTCACCGCACCAAACCAGTGTACAGCAAAGCAGATCAAAGAAGATATTCAAGCTGTATCAAGTTTAGAGATTTTGCAGTGAACTGATTGCCATTTTAAACTCAAGTATAGGTCATGTGCAAAACAAAATCACTTTTTGCTTGCATTTAGGAGAAAACAAACACTTTTCTAACCTCATTTCCAATGTCTGAAATGTGGATGCCACTGTCACCTGAAAGGTCAAACACTGAATTACAGGTGAACCAAATTGTGGTGACCATGTGGACAGATTGTAATTTTTCTTCAATACATGATATGTGCTTATACTACCAAAATTAAGTAATGTCCAAGCAGATATAAAGCTAGTAAGAAGCTTAAGCAGAAATTTGCAGTCAGAGAAAGATTTATGTATGACTATATCGCACATACACATTTAAGAGCTCTTTTACTATGGCACCTTACCAGTTTCAATCCAAGGGGTGAGGTCAAAGGCTGGGATAACCCCACAGTTAACAAAACTAGAAGGACTGGTGAAGCGGAAAGGATCATACGGAACTCTAAGGATTCCAGTGTTTGTCACACCCCCCCCCCCCCCCCCCCCCCCCCCCCCCCCCCCCCCCCCCCCCCCCCCCCCCCCCCCCCCCCCCCCCCCACAGATGATGCGGGCTAGTGACACAGAGGCCAGAGATGCTTTTTGTTTGGTGGTGAACACTCCTTGGTTCTCAAACCATAACCTGTACACACCGTGACACTTGACATTAATACCTCTCAAACACATACCAGTCTCAGATTAAATCAGAGGTGTTCTGTCCTGTTCCTGGACCGGCGTCCTGCAGAGTTTAGTTCCAACCTGCCCCAACACACCTGCCTGGAAGTTTCCTGATAACTTGATTAGCTGGTTCAGGTGTGGTTAATTAGGGTAGTGGGGTTGGAGCAGAACTCTGCAGGATAGTGGCCCTCCAGGAGAAGGATTGGACTAAATACACAGAGATATTTACCTATCCCCCTGGCGGATGTGCTGGAACTGTGTAGAGATGAGGCAGGCAAAAAGGGGACCGACACGAGCACCAGGAGCAAAAAGGCTCAGCAAACCTCCCAACCAAATGTCAATGTTCTCAGGGGTGCCATAAAGCTCAAGCAACCTGCGAGCCAATTCAGTGTTGTTCATCACCACAGCCAATTCTTGCTCATTCTGAGGGGCGGACAGTCCACAGAACCGACGCCATGAATTATAGCCTTATAAGAAAGAACAACAGATGGATACTCAGTAAGTCTTCTTCCAAAAACAAACAGAGTGAAAATGCAGCATTAAGTTGGGTTGGCTTCACATGGTTGGGTTTAAAGCATGGGTTTCCAAACTCGACCAGAGTTTAGCTCCAGCTTGCCTTAACACACCTGCATGGAAGTTTCTAGTATGCCCAGCAAGACCTTGATTAGCTAGTTCAGGTGTGTTTAATTGGGGTTGGAGCTAAACTCTACATGACAGTGGCCCTCCAGGAGCAGGATTAGACACCCCTGATTTAAAGAGTTCTGAAAGTCCAGAATCTAGAATCCAGATTCCAGAATATTTACCTGGTATAGCGTGGTCACGGCTTCTCTGCATGTTGAGGGCAGCCAAGTCCAAAGCAATGTGTGATGTGAAGGCAAACAGCCTCTCTCTAAGAGCGTCCACCAACATGTGGTCCTGTGTGCTCAGTTTTGCTGGCCGACCAATCAGTCCACGAAGCAGAGGATCGATACCACCTAAGCAAGATGAAAAGCAGAAGTAAAATAAGATTGAAAGAGAACAATTGCACCAGATTCAAGACTCTTTAGTTATTCTGAAGAAAGCATCACAAACTCACCCTCAAAGATCACCCTCCAAGGAGAAAAGAAGGCCTCGTAAAGGGGCACGCTTGGAAATTGAGGATGGTTCTGGTAATTTTCATTAAGACGAAATATCATGGGTTGGATGGCCAGGTGGGCAAAACGGAAAGCTGCAGTGGCAAAGACATTTGCAATGGTTGGGTCCACATTCTCATCATAACCTGGATATAGTCCGAGGTGTCTATTGTAAGCATCAGGGCCCACAATATGTGGCAAGTATTCCTTAAACACCAAGATCTAAAAGAGAAAGGAGAAGTTGCTCATACATATATATGTTGTACTCCACATGTTACTGCTTATGTCTGATGCAGTTTCCATTACGTGTCTTTACCTGGTTGTAGGCACCCACAATTTTTCTT
Source organism: Cyprinus carpio (assembly GCF_018340385.1). Lineage (NCBI taxonomy): Eukaryota > Metazoa > Chordata > Actinopteri > Cypriniformes > Cyprinidae > Cyprinus > Cyprinus carpio. The sequence goes on along the minus strand of NC_056606.1, from coordinate 7,824,983 downwards.
GCCTCTTGATAGAGGGTTTCACTACTCCAGGTAGGGTTGAGCACATGAAGGGCACGAGCCAATCTATTGTGCTCCCTCACAAAAAGTGTGTGTATTGAGGTGAGTGCCGTGTTTTCATCAACACGAACATCCCCTACACACATTGAGCATTCATTAGCATTTGCCACATGGAGTTGTCCAAATAATAGGCATATACCATACATTTTAGATCAGGGATCTCTAACCCTGCTCCTGAAGAGTACCATCCAGCAGACTTCAGTTTCTACCCTGGTTGATTAGCTGGTTCAGGTGTGTTTGATTTGGATTGGAGCTGAAATCTGCAGAATGGTGGCTCTCCAGGAGAAGGGTTGGAGACCCATGTTCTAGACTAGGAATATGCCTGATAATTGCATTATAAAGGCACAAGTTACTGACCTGCAATGAAGCAAGGCACCTCTGTAAGGGTGGTGTCATTGAGGGTTTTCCTGCGCGTGGCACACATGTTGCTTTCTACACTGGTAAAAGGCAAAAGCTCTCGTCCATTGTCAAGGAACTTATCATTGACACGTAGAAGACCACCATCATTGGTCAGGTCTCGAAGTTCCTTAGCTAGCCCATCCTCAGACCCGTAAACCTGTCCAGCATCTAGGAACGCTGTTAGAGCATTGATTTGTTCCCGAACTTTGGGGTTTCCACCAAACATATAGGCAGTGTTCCCAGAACCACAGGCGGGTGATGAACGGAAGACAGGGAGACAGGTGTCAGCCCTCAGGCGTGGATCTCCTGGAGGGGCCTGTGTTCAGACATTAAATATAGCATGAAAGACTGCTATTATACAAGAACAAGAGTGGGACAATCGTTGACAGAAGGACAATCCTTGACTGACCGGAATTGGGAAGCAGGGTTCAGAGCGCTCACAACTCTCATCGCAGTTGAGGCCGTTGCTGAAGGATCTGATGCTTGGTGAGAAGGGCGTTAAAGTCAGATCATGGTCAACCCATTGCCCAAAGATGGTGAGCATGAAGGTAAACTCACGATCACTCTCTATGTCAGCATCAGCAGTGCTTAGAATACGATTTGAAACCAATCTGACCTGGAATCAATGAGGAAGACAGAATTCAGACATTGTTAATTTATTGGTGGCCTCACTGATTGTCAAGTAAACTATTCATAATCATTTCCATCATACCAGGGGCAGTGCTGCATCATTGTGCAATTTGTTGGGATCCCACCCTTTGGGCTGGGAGATGCCATCTTCATACTGAGCAGGCAACCAGCGGGTAAAAGCAGTATTGGATGCACCAAGGAGTGGGTTCCTCCTGGGAATTGTAAAGTAAGATGTTTAACTCTGCAAACAAAAGAGTCTTTGAAAAAAGACTGCCATGAATTAGAAAGGAAAGACTGACCGGTTGTTGCAGACACTGGTGATAGTTCTATATTTGTTTATGAGGGGTGTTGTCCTACAAGATGGGGGCCGGGTTTGAGCTGTACAGCCTGTCAGACGTTCAATGGTGTTCAGCTCATCTGGAGTCAGCAGGTCTAGGAGAAAACACATATTGACAGTCTTGAGCATTAAACATCAGACAGTGATAGATTTGATCTGAGTCTGGCAAGATTTTCAACATGCAGTCTTCATACCTGTAGCATTGATGGACCTCTTGTGTACATGATGGGCTTTCTCACTGATCATCCTGAGTGTCTGCACCATGTAGTCTGCAGCTCTCACGGCCTCTCGTGTCTTTCTAGCTGGCTGTTTCAGTAGACGTAGCTTGTCGGAAGGCTTGATGACATCTCTGCGCACCCTTGCTAAACTCCTGGAAGTTAGGAGATTTATAAAAATAAGTAGATCAATAACTGGGGTGACAGAACAGGAATATTGAGCAACATTCTTATAAAGGTTACTCACTCATCACGAGAATACTTGTAAGCTGCATCCACAATTTTCTTTGCTTCCTCAATTGAATCTAGAATGAAACGTCTCCCAGGACTTTCTTCTTCTGCTAAAAAAAAAAAGTACATCTAATAATGACTAATTTAGTGAAGCCTGTAATACCCCCCCCCCCCCCCCCCACACACACCTTTGAAATCTTATAAGATATTTATGCCTTTTCTTGATTAACAAAAAGCAGCAAAGCTCTAACGTAATAAGTGATATGTATTCATGAAACTGGATCAAGATGGATTTACACTTGATGAACAGCTTAAATTATTGAAAGCACAAATTTCTTGGACCAGAATTTTTTTTTTTTTTTCATGTTTTGGTGTGATTGATCAGCAGTTTAATTTTTGATTGCATGATTATTGGTAAACTTACCACCCAATGAAAGGGCAAAACAGCATCCCACCACAAAAACAAAAGTGTAAAGATTCATCTCTGAAACACATATTGAGTCATTTAGAGAATGAGCACATAAAAAAAACATTATGTTCATGACTAATTTCACTGTTTATGCATTTCAATAATTTTATAGGCAAATTACCATATACTAAAGTTAAAAAAAAATATGATAATTAACTTTTAAAATAATTAAAAATAATGAACATTTAAAATAAAATGCATGCAGTATAAAATAGCATTTAATCTAATTTAGCAGTTTTTAAACAAAGCTAATTTGCAATTAAACTTAGAGGAAAAAAACATAATTTAAAGAGAAGATTCAGACATTGCATTTCTCACCTGAGTAACAGGTCTCTGTCTCTCTGGTTCTGGACTCAAGGCTCTGAGTGTGTTGTACTGAGTGGATGGAGTGGCCGTGCTTTTAAACCATCCTCATCCTCCCTCTGTTAAGCATCACTGGTGGAGTCACAGGCGGGGCAACAGATTTACTTCCTTCTTCCTTTTCACAAGTGCATTTACCATATGTGGTGTTTGTTTTATTGATTTATTTGAGGTGACAATCTGACACTGATTTACTCTTCATTACTCTACATTACAGGAATGCAAGGACAATAGTTCCGTCATCATTTATTTACTCTAAAGTCATTCCAAAACTGTATGTTTTTCTTTCTTCCATGGAACATAAAAAATTATATTAACAGGGAAATGGCTCAGTGTTTACAAGTGAAGACAATAGGCACCCATGTTGTTTGGTTCCCAATGTTCTTCAAAATATCTTCTTTTGTGATCAGCAGAAGAAAGAAATACAGGTTTAGAACGATATGTAAATGATGACAGAATTATTTTACTATTTGGTGAACTGGTTAATACTTTATTGCACTGCATATATACTGCAGTATATTTTATAAGCTAAATAATTTATATTATATATGAATTAAACATTTGAAATTAAATTTTAAAAAATTAATGCATTATGATGTTGGTATAATAGCTGATAATGCATGATATAAAAAAATTAGAAAAGGTTTCTAAAAATATTCAAGTTCATATAATTCACCATGAGATAAAGTGTTTGAAAACAAAAGTGGCCTGTGTAAAAAGTGTGGACACACTGACTCATTCTTTATTACAACTATTTTCCATATTTAAAAATAAAGGTCTTTCAAGAAAAATGGAAGATGGACATATGGGAAGTTTGTAGTGACCAAAAATGCTAAACATATCAAAACTATTTTATATTCTCTCTGCTCTTAGACTTCAGCTCTGAACATTCTCTCAAACAATAAAGCAAAATTAAATAAAATGTTGTTAAAGTTGTATTTAAAAACTCATATTCATACATACAAATGCAATCTGTCTTTTCCACAAAGCTAGTTCAAAACATTTAAGTGAGACCTTTAGAGAAAAGTTTTTAAGATCATGAGTAATGAATTCAGTTGCATGGGTAACTTTTGTAAACTTTTGGTTGGTAATGTAAATTACTGTTATGGTTTCTTTTATTTTTCTGACATATCAGAAATTAATAAATGTCTCCTGCGAGACAGCCAAACAATAGATGAAAAAAGTTTAACAGCCTAGTGACCTATAATCTCTGACTAAGATTCCAGTAAACGCTCATGGAAACATTTCCTCTTCCAACTCTATTTATCAGCATCAGGACTGTAGGTTTTTATTTTTCCAAAATATATATCTTTTTTTTTTACCAACTCTGTACCCATCAGAGTTTATGGCTTCAAAGCATGTTGAATTCATTCTGATTATGATGCTGTTTCAAACCATTTCTAATTGTTTCCCTGATTGCAGAGCATTTCATGGAAAACATGCTTGCACGTACACACAAGGGCTCTACTAGTAACAAGATATTTAATGTACCTAATGGTCTTCATTTATCAAACTATGATTATTATCAATTGTATAGCATTATCTGTGTTATCAGGGTGTTTGTTTTTTAGTCCAGTGCCTCACTTTTTATTGGGCACAAAGTCTGGGTTTTTTTCTTTTATCTTTTCATTTATGTTTTTTTGAAAATTCTACTTCCATAATACTTTTTCATGATTCAGGTCATATCAAGTTCAGTTTCAAGTTGTTTAAATTGCATTTTTACCACCAGGAAGTTTCTTCATTTTCTTGACTAAGCGAAGGCAAACCTCAAGAATTTTCTTTTTTAACGTTACTATCAGATGAACTTCAAACTGTCATGTAATCGCTCTAATCTGAGGCTCTTAGGTGTTGTGATTTACAAGAGCTTTTTTATCACTCAAGGTATATGAAGTATATGAACAAGAAGCTTGAGGATCATATTTTACTAATAGAAATTTGTTCACTAATGATGACATATGTTGTATATCACATTGCAGAACACTGACTGAACACTTATGACTGAAATTCTGTCAGCATTTTCTCACGCAGTATGACTTACTTTCGTGGAACAGCACTGGAGTTATTTAAAGCAGAATGTGCAAGCTGCTCTTTGCCATGATGTGAGTAAATGATGACCACAGCTGTCAAAAAAGATTTGGAACAACACGAGGATGAGTGAATGACAGAATTTTCATTTTTTTAATGAAATATTCTATTCAAAAAAATAACAGATTTTGGTTTGTTTATTTACTACATAGCACTACTAATTCTAAAAAAAAAAAAAACCTGGGTTAACCACAGTGTTTTGCATGGAAAGCATATTGACAAATCAAACAATCACATATACCACAATAAGGTTTTAACTGTCAGATTTGCACACAAATGAACTTTTAGCAGATTCTTAAACACTGACAGAGATTTAGCAGACGTAATATGTAACGGCTGCTCATTCCACAGTCTTGGCCCCATTAATGCAAAAGCTCGATCTCCACACATGGTCCATGCTTATATTGCAATATACTGAAAAATAAGCACTAGTTTACCAAATATGAAAATTTATTATTTAATATATTGCATTATCAGTATCCAGTATATTCCCATATGTTTTTGTTTCATTTCAACCTTGTATGACATGATAAAGTCACTATAGGGAAATGCCACTGTTTGTCAGAATAAAAATTAAAGAATTAACATTTTTTTATTTTATTTGTATTATCTTATTATTTTAGTGGTTAGAATAAGTACGTTTTGGGCTAAATTAATTATTTAAACCCCATATCTTCAAGAGTCGTGAATGGTTCTCAACTTGAGAGGACATAAGAGGACTCTCTATTCGTTATTTTCCCGATTTAGCAAGTTAACAATTATTTGTTGTTTTGTTTATAAACCTGCTAATAAATACATGGTGGACTGAGTCATTTCTGCCTGAATTGGACAGGTGCTTCGAAGCGATGGCCTTGAGTGTGGCGTGTGATGCAGTATTCAGTTTAAGCATGTAAGCCTTTAGATTCACCCTCGGCTTGTGATAGCTGAAGTGGATCTTGTGAAATGTCTGATCGCATCGCCAATTACTCTTGAAAAACTTGAATTAGGTTACGAAAGAAAAATATCCAAACGTTTTCAGACTACTGCGGTTTGCACTCATGCTGCCCACTGGTTCGGCTACATCAGAAAGTTTCTCAGTTATGAGGAGAATCTGGCTCTGATCTTCAGTGGCACAGGACAGATACTAGCCATGCCATTAATCATGAATTTACCAGTGTTTTGCATGCCAAAGTCAATTTCTGCATATTAATAGGTAATAGAAGCAGAAAATCGTGCTATATGCACTTTCATGAGATCGGGTTAAAACAATTAATTTGTTGGATATTTTACAAATGGGAATACAATGAATTCATGACAATTTATTACATTCAAGTTACCCATAAAATGTAAAGTGAAAAGTACTTTAAAGGCGTCTGGAATGCAATAAAGTAATTTATAAGCTGTTTGTAAAGCATTTGCAGCGAGAAAAAAAGGCTAATAAATCATTCCCATATTAGAAATAATTGCAGCAAATCCTTTAAATTTTAAGGTATTCAGAACAAAGCAACATAAAAATCAGAAAATACAAGTAGCTATACAATTATAGGACAAAGTTTTACATGCCATTTTAATTTGTGTTTTATTTTTTAAATGTACAGAATTATAAAATAAAACACAAATCATAATCATAATATAAGACATCTATCGATTATGGTGATGAAAAAATTACTCGCCATCTCCTCATTGGTTGTGCCTTTAGTGAGAAATGCACGGATTACATAATGAAAAAAATTATATTTTCGGTTTGACTTATTTCGTTTTAAAGTAGTAATTTAAAGCTTTCTATAGGCTCTATATATGTATATATATATATATATATAATCATGTCTGTGAGGCAATTCACTGAGTTTAGGTTCATCACTGAAGCGCTCCTGTTCAAGACCGAGACTGTGTTTGTTTTGTTGATATTGTGAGCGCACACAAATAAAACTAAACCCTTTATAGTTTAGAATGATGTATTACTCTCACCTTTATGAGCAAAAATGACTGCGTATTTTTAGTTGTTTCCACTGTTAGAAAAAAATGCAAGTGATTGCGCTGGCGCCTCCATGTCCTGCAGAGCCGCTTCAGGTTCCACTCTCAGCACAAATGATTGGATATGCGTCTAACAGCGCACATTTATATAGGTTAAACATTTAAACAAACATTGTGATATGCTTGAACTGTTTTATATATACATTTAATTTTAGGCAAGTCATGATTATACCGCTGGCCGCTTGGTCCTTACTTAAACAAACAAAAAAACAAAACACACACACACACACACAAATACTAGCTACATTTAACGAACTAAAAATGCTCCAAACGTTTTTCTATATTAACTTTATAAAAAAAACGTAATAAAAAAATATAATCACTTTTCCATTACATAAAAAACGGAACTACTTTAATAACTGAAACAGTAGTATGAGCATTATTTTGGAAAAAAAAAAAAAAAAAAAAAAAAAAAGCTGGCTAGGGCCTATATTTGAGGCCCGTGCAATGCTGTTTTGTTCTCTGTTTTCATCTGTGAGCCTATGTATTTTATCATTTTGTTGAGTTTAAAATGTGTGACACATTCGTTCTGCTCTCACTGATCATTTGGTCCCCCATAAATTTTTTTAAAAAAACCCCAGAAGAAATCCTGCAGGCACCTATGGATAAGCCTGTTTATTGTCCAAGCTATAGTTGTATTATTTTAAGCACATTTTTGGACCGTGACCCAACATTTAAGCTTTAGAGATGTACTGGGTTCACAGAATGAACCGGGTAAATGACTGAAGTTGTACTCCAGTGCTGACCGTTGTGTTGCATTGTGGTTATATGGTTTGCTGTCTCAAGCACTTCTCTTTCTGTGATATTTCTATATTTGGTAACAGGGGAAAGTGAGGTAAGATGAGTGGATGGGTGTCAAAGCAAATTTTACCAGGCTTTCATTAAAAACATTAACCAACCTGCTTTTTTAATGCTTAACAGATTATTATTTAAAAGTTAATAGTTGAAAATGACATGAAAATACAAACATGAACTGTTAGTGACCTAATGCAGGAAATATCATCACAATAGGATTGAGAAACTTTATGACAACAAAGTACAGACTGGATTTCTATGAAAAGTCAAGAAACAAACCATTGTACACCTTAAAGATAAACAATTCAGGATTTTCACCTTGAACTTCTGGGTTTTAGAATTGAAGAGACCACAGTCTCAGCGCTGGGGAAGCACAAGGAAGGAGGAACACCTCATATTACCCAACAACCTTCATGTTGAAATGTTGGATGTTGACATATCTTACCAAGAAAACCACGGTCTTGGTTTCATGTAGGACCAGGAATAGATCCAGTTAAGTTTTAAAAATAATCTAGATATGTGATCAGATTAGTGGTCACTTATAAATTTAAATGATTATCTTCATTTAACTGAAGCAACAAACTTTCTTCCAAATCTTTCAAATATATGGCTTATGGATATCTTTTAGATATACAGTCTAGCAGTGATGTGTCAAATTGTGCAGATGGTAAATAAATAAATTTCATGCAGTACTGTCACAGATTGCTGCTAAAATTTTCAAAGCTACATTTATAATCGCATTTAGATTAGATTCTCTTTTTTTTCATTTTTATTCATTTAATTTTCTTTTTTCAATTGAAGTTTTATTCAAATCAATCAAGTCAAGTTTATTTGTATAGTGCTTTTAACAATACATATTGTTTCAAAGAAGCTTTACAGAAAATGCTTGTTTGCATGTCACAAGCAGGAAGTATTCAGTTATCTGTCAGAGATGAGTGTCACTCTCATGCATTAAAGTGACACATTATGGGTAATAAAAGGTTCATATTTTGGTTTTAGTAGTGTCCAACAACAGGTTGACATGCATGCAGGGTAAAAAAACAATACTTGCTCAACGACTTCCAAATGATTTGCTCAACAATTAATTTTTCCAAACTCCTCCTTTGCATGAAGCTAATAATCATGAGCCTGTAATGCCTGATAAAACAGTGTTTGTGAGCGCAGTGCTGCTTTGTGTACAGCGTTACCAGGGAAACCGCTAATTTGCTTCAAAAGTGGCACCTAGTGGCAAAGAATGAATTAGCATTTTCATTCAGAACAATGCGATAGGTATAAGACCGACAAGCGGGCGGGCAATATACTAATGATTCTTGTTGACATCAACATGAAACGTCTTGGGATTTGTTTTAAAAAACGACTCTTTCAGAGTCGATTCTTTCTTTTGAGAGACATAACTTTATACACGGTGCACTTTCAAATTGAAAACTTTGCAGGATATTTTCATCCACTTAGAGCTGTGTTACATGTTACAACATTACGACAGTTTTGTCTGTTCATCCAAAGAATACATTTTTTATCTCATTTAGTTACTGGTTTTAAATATTCGAAATATTTTAACAATGTTCTTAAATAATAATTCAATAATAATATATATTTAATAATAATAATAATAATAATACCCTTCAGCTTAAAATTGAAAACATACTCTTTAGCTGCAGCCTGTTATTATTTGTTCTTTTAGCAGTTATGTCGAGACACATCTGGAATCCCTGTTTGGAAAGCCTTTATAGCAGAGAAAAACAATCCAGACATCATTTCTTTGACTTTCTGAAAGAGGAAAAAAAAAATCGAGACTGATTACACTGGTCAGTAGACTAAAGTGTTAGATTGAGTCTCCAGGACTGAACACTTCAGGTGACAGTAACTCATAAACAGTAAAATAAAACTGTGAAAATTTTATTTCTTTATAACAATAAACCATTAATAACTAACTGATTAGTTGACTGGAAATGTTTACTGCAGGTCACTTAATTATTACTGTCACGTTTGTCAGCTGGAGTGCTCATTGACCACATTATAATAAACTACTGCATATGGATCAGAACGTCTGACTCCACGTTACAATTACAGACAGCTGAGTAATGCAAAATGTGCAGCATGTTTTCTCACCTTTCTTTAGCCATAAACCGTCTATTGTGCAAAACATCTATAAAGGATGTTAGAAGAAAGCTTCTCATGTAGGCTAGTGGTGTCACGGTCAAAGTGTGATTTTACTCAGCTTACCGTTTCATGTGAGTAAATACAGTTGACTCATTAAAGGGCAAAAGAAACATTTACAGCCTTTTGTAAATTAGCAGCTTAAATCTGTACTGTGCCACATGCTTTATCTATAAAGGCCTTAGTAAAAAAAAAAAAAAAAAAAATGGAATAATTTATTTCAAATTCATATATTTCATATACTTCAAAAACATTAACATATATATTGACACATCACTGATATAAAATTATAATTCAACTTGATTTGGAGTATTTCTTTATTGCACAATGCACATTTCTAAATTGTATGTCTTTAAATGCAAAATATTTAAAGTGTACCTGAAGTATACTTGCAATAGTTCCACTTTAGCACAATCAAATTTACTTCAGTATATCTTCCACATAAAGTGCATTAAATACAGAATTATTTGTTCCAATTTAGCAGACTTTATGTTTACCAGTTCAGTGTACTAAAAGTACAATGGCAGGGGATTTTAATTAAGCACATAAATATGTAAATGTATTTGTAGAATACTTAAAATAGGAGTTTGGATTTTACTGCTTTGAGAGCAAAAGTGCACCAAGTTCAATAAGGAAATGACCAAGGAAGTCTGATAAAATATCTCATCCGCGTTTTATATTGCTATGTTTAATGATGTTAGAGCTGTGAAAGTTGGCCAACAACATACAAAAACAATGCATTTTATATAAGCCCCATTTGTGAAACGATGTGTTTCTTAAGAAATGTAACCTAACCACAGTTGCATGATTTCTTACTCAGTGCAGTGGAAACAACCGTTACTGTTTTGTGCTGTTATAAACATGATACAGTATAATGCATCAATCTGATATGTGGGCAACAAATCTGGCTGTGTAACTACATTGAAACTATTACTATTACATTTGAAAAACAATTACAAAGAAAAAGCAAGTACACTGTTAAAAAGGCCCGCAGCGAATGAACTTTTATTTTGAAATGTTCTGGTGATCAGCTAGTGTTTGAATGTGCTGTCAGTGTCAACATAGCAACCTAAAGACACTACGCTCCGCCCATTTCCAGCAGGTGGCGGTGATTAGTGTTTGGTAGAAATAGCCTGCACAGAGTAGGTGAAAGCAAAATGGACTCGATGCTTTCTCAAGTGCTGGTGTTGTGTGTTTATGTTAAATGAACCAAACCACAAACAGATGAGAACACCAATGTAATTGTCTGCACTTATGTGCTCAACATTTATGGAATTGTTGTGGAGAAAATAAAAGCATCAAGAACTTGAAACTGCATCTTTATGTCTCTGACCAGACATAGTCCCCCCACTGGCAACCCCAACTGGTTTAGCTTTACCAGTTTTCTTTAACACATTGAATTAAAAGTGAAATTTGGGAAAGAAACTGATATGGTATTTTTTGATAAAACGTAGGGTAATTTAAAGTAAAGTGGGCTATTTAAGCTTGTTTTTACTGTGTTTAATGCATTTACACATTTAGAGCATAACAACAGCCTTAATTAATGGGACACTATTTCTTTAAATTATACTATAATTTTGGCTCATGCAATATGACCCTGGTGATTGTGGTCACACCACAAAAGAGGACTTCCTCATCATGAAAAGTAAGGCCTTTGACATTCAGATTTTCATTAGATTCAAGATTCAAGAATCTCATTACTAACTTGAATTACTAACAGATTTTCATTACAGCACTTGTATTATTTGTTGCTGCAGTTAGAGTTGCAAAAGTTGCAAGTTTTTCTTGTAAGGTGTTTAAATGTTTCTGGCCTACTTTGGTTGAATGTGATAAAGTGAGACACCTTGAACCTAATTCACCTTGAACCTTATCCTAATTCTACTCGCATTCATGAAATTAATTAACATTGTGATTATTTTATCATTAACATGTATGATTGTCTTTTTAGAAAGCAGAAATAAGTGTGCAGTCAGGTAATTAAAGTCAGAGATAGAAGAAAGGAAAGAGAAAGCAGAAATGAAGGGGAGGCGTAAGGTTAAATCTGGAGTAAAAAATAATGAGAAGCATGCAGAGTATACAGCTTTTAACATGTTTAAAGAAAACAGACAGAAAAAAAGGTGTTACAATATTACATTTTATATGTTTCTCTTATTGAGTTTTTTTGTATCTCAATATTTTTATGTTTATTGGTATATACCTTCCAAAAAACATTATGAACTCAATTCAAATGAAATAACTGTAGTAACCTTAAAGTTAACAAAAAAAGTCAAGTCAAGTCACCTTTATTTATATAGCGCTTTAAACCAAACAGATTGTGTCAAAGCAACTGAACAACATTAATTAGGAAAACAGTGTGTCAATAATGCAAAATTACATTTAAAGGCAGTTCAACTGTACAAAAAGTAAACAAATTATTTATAAACTAAATTACAAGTTTAACAAAAAAGTGCCCCAATTTACCAGAATTCATCATACTCCTAATCTTTGTTTTATTTACAAAAGATATTTTTACTGTGTACCCCTCAAAATACATGACAAGATCTTTGACCATCTATACACTAATTCGTTGGTGGCTGTCCAAGTTTCCTATACAAGAGGGGGTTGCTGTATATCACAGGCGTCCAATCCTGCTCCTGAAAGGCCAACGTCCTGCAACTTCAACCAGCTCCAACAAACCTGCCTGGAAATTTCTAGTGAGTCTGAAGACCTTAATTAGCTGGTTCAGGGGCGCTTTATTAGGGTTGGAGCTAAACAGCAGGACAGGACATTTTTGGGGGGCTATAGTGATTACTCAGCCCCCCTCAAATTTTGCGATTAGCTCCATAAACTGTACACAAATTCGTGATCGCCTCAGTCCCCTTTAAATTTCATAATGAAAACACTTTTGAGGAAGACAGAGTGTAAACATGATTCCAACTTGATTTGCATGATTTTTATCATGTCTCAAAGAAGATTTCAAAGATGTAAGGAAGTTGTGTTGAAAAGCAGAAGTGTATTGTTTCGAATCTTTTCATTGTGTCACTTTTTGAACTTCTCACTCATGAACCTGATGAATTTGGTGTGTGTTTCTCACCAATCCACTTTACCATCCACAGATATGGTCCTTAACAGACTCTATACTAACACATCTACCATACCTACAGTGAGATGCAATGTACAATGACTAAACATAATGCTTTATCTTCTTAAAGGAATATTGTTTTAAACTCTTGGACAACACTACACAACACAAGTTATGTAAAGGAACTTACAATTAAAGTGAATGGAAGTGTTTAAAAGCAGTTTAATATAAATTTAAAATATAATTTTTGTAAAAAAAAAAAAAAAAAAAAAAAAAAAACCTGTTTCTTACACTTAAGTTGTTCTCATCATATTTACGGTTGTTGTGTTGTCATGGCCTGAAGTTGTAAAATTGGATATAACCAGACAGAAAAAGTACATAAGCATTTTTTTTCAATCCAATCTCAAGAGGAAACCTAACTTTTTTACTGATATGTGATTTTATAAGAATAAAAGTTATTTTTTCAACATTTATGAACTGAAATCATTCACTTGCATTGTAGGTGCCTTATTTGGCGTGCATTTGATACGCAATGGGTAGGATTAGGGTTATGTGGTAGATGTGTATCATATGTACATGAAAACTGCATATTATATGCACGGCAACAAATTTTGTATCAAATGCACTCGAAAACTGCATATTATATGCACGCCAAATGCGTGCCTATCATATGCACACCAAAGTACATTTTTGCATATCAATACCACAATTTTCTGTTTTTATTTGGCGTACTATTTTATACGCATTTTCATGAGACTGGGCTCCACATAAACCGGTTATGTTAAACAGCTAGTATCTGTATAAATTATTAGTTTTATGGTTTTTAGGAAATGTTTTGCATGAAAATTGCTTTTGTACTAACTTTTGTAATAGCATTCCTACACAAGAACATGTCCAAATCATTTTTGGAGCCACTTTAAATAAATTTTGTTATGTGATTTCAATGCAATCATACATCTGTTTTTTAGGCCAAATTAGCTGCCTCTCTTGAGCAACTGTGTGATGAGTTGCCTGCCCAAATCACTAAACTCTGCCACACTGAGGTGGAAAAGATGCTTCCTTTTGCCATCACCTTCATTACCAGCATGATGGTACAGTATATATCGTTAGATTAAAACATGCATTTGATTTATAGGACATTGTATTACTTCGATTTGTATTTGGTTGAGAACCACTGCTGTTTATTTTACTGCTAATCCTTTCAACCTGTCACTTCAGGAACCCGGTGACATCTGTACATTTCTTGGATTGTGTGGAGGACGTGACATTGACAGGATTAGAGATCTGTTGCTTAATCACGTCAAAAACTCTACCAGTGCCAACTATGAAGGTAACATTTGAGGAAATGATTTTGAAGTTATTGTTTGCATGTTCTGCACAGCTGACTAGGTTTCTCTGCTCTCTAATACAGATGGAGACATCCATGCAGTGCTCTGTTTGCACATACATTGTGAGCACCCTGAGAGTATCTGTTTCCCAGAGAGAGGACTCAGGTGAAAAATCACAATACATACAGGCTGAGTTCAGAAAAACAAGCAACCTAAATTAACATAGAATGCACACTCATAACCCTTAACACACTTAAGTACACTTTTAAAAAAGTGCACTTTTTGGTAATACCAGATTAAATGTTTTACTTTAAAGTACATTTTAAATAGCTATTTTAACAGTCTTTTGTCATATTTTGAAGTACACTTATTTGAATGTTTTATTTTTATATTACATTTAAAGTAAAAATATATATATAAAAATATATAAAATTGCAACTTAATCATAATGAATGTGAAATTACAAGTAAATTTAAATACTTTACATGACATACAAGTTTGTAGCAAAGTAAAGTATATTTTAGTTTACCGTGCTTGTCAGTACTTTCAGCAGTACATTTGAACCATATTTCAATACAATAGAAGTAATTATGCAATTACATATAAACAGGGCTGGGAAGGTTACTTTTAAAAATGTATTTCACTACACTGCACTTAAGTATATTATTTTAAAGGATATTATTTCCATAATAATTACTATTTTTAAAAGTATGTTAAAGTGTACTTTTTCACCAAGGATTTCATTTAATTATTAACTTAAAAGCATATATAAATGATTCAAAGTATGCTACATCTTTCGTTGTCACACAAATCATCTTCTAAATAAATTTAACTATTTTGCATTAATTCAATTTTGTTTAAAAATATTTTCATTTTGTTAGTTTGATCAAATGATGAGTCAAAACAGATGCTGTAATTAGGTTCATCTGAATATTTCATATTTGCATACTGTATTGCGGGAAGAGTATGTTAGTATGCTATTCAAAACATACAAAGAGTTGGAGTCCTAAACATCTCATATTTAATTGGAAAAAACCTTGACTCCCAGTATTTTGTCATTTTTGTACTTTACAGAGCATCATAACTGTCCTGCTGGAGAGTTTGTGCAAAGAGTTTCCTCCTCTGTTTCAGCCCACAGTGCAATAAGATGGCTGAAAAATACATCCAGCTATACATATATATGTATGTATATATATATATATATTTTCCTACAACAGAATTTTCCTACAACAGAATAACTCAAATGGAGATAGTCCAGTAACAGAATGCAGAGTAGCACGGTAAGCACGGTAAGCATGGACGCGTATTGAAGCGATGAGAAGAGGAAATGTTGAATAAAGTTTTGTTTTCATCATGTTAAAAAAGTAACTTCATAACATTACAGTTGAATCACTGATGGCAGATGGAGTATTCTGACAATGCTTTTTATACTTTCCTGGACCTTGACAGTGTTACTTATTTGGCAGTCTATGGGACAGACACAGGCCTCCCAGTTTTTATCCAAAATATCTTAAATTGTTTTCTGAAGACGAACAAAGCTTTTAAGGGTTTGGAACGACATGGGGGGTAAGTGATTAATGACAAAATTTTCATTTTGGGTTTGGAGTATCCCTTTAAAGTTCTCTGGCACCGTGCCGGTGTTACGGTTTAACTGCTTACCGTGTTATCTGGTGACCAACTTCCTGGTTCAGGTCTCCGCTCCAGATGTGATGGAACGACCGCAGCAGATTCGCTGATTCTGAAAGCACAAACTGACGTGATATTAAGCTGTCTACGACTTGCTCATTGCAGTGATTTTGATATTCTTGTAAAGATTACAAGTTCTTGGCATGATCGCCCGTAGCGGCTGAAGTAAGTAGGATAAACAAAAACAAAAAATAAAAATAAAGTAAGTGTGTGTTGGCGCGGGTTTCGAACACGCACTAAAAGACACGCGCGCAGCGAGACGACAGTAATGAACCACCGAGCTACCAATCTACACTGATTCTGCAAGCCTTTTTATTCACCGTGGGAGTTTTCATCATTTATTCAGTGATTTTAATAATGCTAATCTCACCCGTGAACTGCCTAAATATAGACAGAACATCACATGCCCCACAAAATAAAACAATACAATCCACCACTGCTACACTGTTTTAAAGGATGCATACCACTCTGTCCCCCGAGCAGCACTGGGACTCTCTGATCACTGTTTAGTTCCTTCTACCAGCCCACAGGCAGAAACTCAAATCTGCTAAGCCTGTAGTAAAAACTGTAAAGAGACGGACTGCTGAAGCAGAGCAAGATTAACAGGCCTGCTTTTAACTTGCTGACTGGAGTGTTTTTGAGGCTGCAGCTATTGATCTGGATGAGCTTACTGACACCGTGACATCCTACATCAGTTTCTGTGAGGACATGTGTGTTCCCACCAGGACTTATTTAACTTTTAACAACGACAAACCTTGGTTCAGTGCAAAGCTCAAACAGCTTCGCCAGGCCAAAGAGGATGCCTACAGGAGTGGGGACAAAGACTTGTACAAACAGGCCAAATACACACTGAATGGGGAGATAAGAGTGGCAAAGTTAAACTACTCTGAAAAGCTAAAAAAACAGCTTTCAAGTAATGACTCTACATCATTGTGGAATGGCCTGAAAGCCATCACCAGTTACAAGACCCCATCTCCCAGCACTGAGGCCAATCAACACCTGGCTGAAGACCTGAACGAGTTTTACTGCAGGTTTGAAAAGCAAATGACACCCCACACCCGCTCTGACCATCTCACAACACAGCCATCCACACCCTCCCCCTCCCTCCCCCTTACTGTTTCTCAGCCTGTACTCAAGATCTTCAAAGAAGATGTGTGCAAAGTGTTCAGGAAGCAGAAGATAAGGAAAGCCAAAGGCCCAGACGGTCTCTCTCCAGCCTGCCTCAAAGCCTGTTTTGTCCAGCTATCATCCATCTTCACATTGATCTTCAACAGATCCGTGGAGCTGTATGAAGTCCCCTCCTGCTTCAACGCTCCATCATTCCTGTACCTAAAAAAACAAAAATCACAGGACTTAATGACTACAGACCCATTGCTTTAACGTCTGTGGTCATGAAGTCATTCGAGAGACTGGTGCTGGCCTACTTAAAGGACATTACTGGACCCCTTGCTGGACCCCCTGCAGTTCGCTTACAGAGCAAACAGGTCTGTGGATGATGCAGTAAATATGGGATTGCACTACATCCTCCAACATCTGGACAAACCAGGGACTTATGCAAGGATCTTTTTTTTGTGGACTTCAGCTCCGCTTTCAACACCATCATCCTGGACAGCCCTTCAGAATAAACTCACACAGCTCTCTGTACCCCCTCCATCTGTCAGTGGATCACCATCTTCCTGACAGACAGGCAGCAGCTAGTGAGGCTGGGAAAACTCACATCCAACACCCGCACCATCAGCACTGGAGCTCCTCAGGGCTGCATTCTCTCTCCACTGCTTCTCCCTCTACACCAACGACTGCACATCTAAAGACCCCTCTGTCCAGCTCCTGAAGTTTGCAGATGACACTACAGTCATTGGCCTCATTCAGGACGGCGACAAGTCTGGGACACAACCTGTTTGCACTTCTCCCCTCAGGCAGACACTACAGATCTCTGCACACTAGAACATCTAGGCATAAAAAGTTTTTTTCCCCCATGCCATCTCATCATTCCCCCAGCTTAAACAGCTAACATATGAATCATTACCCGTGTTCTGTAATTCATTTCCTTAAATCATTCTACATCTTAAATGATTGCCTTTCTCAAGTATTATGTAAAGACATATGCATATCTCTTTATTTATACAGTTCTATATAGAGTAAAAATCACAAAACAAAACAAAAAACAATCCAATATTCAAAAACAATACACATTATTTATTGCCAAGTCTTACTAATTTTATTTTTATTCTGTTCTCATGTCAGATGTGTATGCATGTGTGTATGTATGTATGTACCAGGAGAACCTTAAAAAAAAACACAACAAATTCCTTTGTGTTTGTGCACACCTGGCGAATAAAGCTAATTCTGATTCTGATTCTGATCGTTTGTTAAAGGAAAACGCCACCGTTTTTCCATATTCCACTATGTTCTTCCCTCAACTTGGACGAGTTGATACGTACCTCTCCCGTCTCAGTGCGTGCACTCAATCACTGTAGCACGTGGCGCCACTATGCTAGTGTTTAGCTTAGCACCATTCATTCCTTAGGATCCAAACAGGGATGAATTTAGAAGCTACCTAACCCATCCATGTTTTCCCTATTTAAAGACGGTTACATGAGTAGTTACACGAGTAAGTATGGTGACACAAAATAAACAGTGGCGATTTCCTAAGCAGATAAAAATGATGACTATAAGGTATGGCCGGAAGAGCACTTCGCACCACTTCGAACTCAGCACAGTAATATCATCACTCCTGAGAGTGGGAGTTTTCAGGAGTGATGATATTACTGTGCCGAAGTCGAAGTGTTGGCAAAGTGCTCTTCTCCCATTCCCATATAGTCGTCATTTTTATTTCATTTTTTCCATTAATAAAAACCTTTTTAGACAAATTGTGTAATCATTGTGTAAAATTAGCTACGAGACAACCACCCCCAACTGACCCAACCCCCCCACAAAAAAATAAAATAAAATTTTGAACACCCCATCCCCCCTGAATTTTTTTTACAAGTCGACCACTGAGGCTAACAATGAATTGATGATACAGAAAGTTAATTTTTTTTGTTGTTTATTTCACTTTGCTAAAAGCATACACAAATATGACTGTCACACCATGGACTACAGAATATTTTTGTTGCAATCTAACAACAAAACCAACAAATCATCAACATACAGTACATGTCGAGAAACTAAATAAGTCGCATTGCATGAGCATTGCTTTGTGCTTTAAACCAATGCACTTATTTCAAAGACTAAGTACACACCTGCACTCTTAACTTTTGCATAGTTAACAGGTCAGTCCTCTTACAATAATAAAACAAAACACTACCAAGAACATAAAAGGACCCCGCTAATTAAAAGATACAGTAAGATAAATTTTCTGAAACACGACATAGAAAAAGATCCGCAAATTTACAGTTTGCATTTTCAAGTGAGTTTTTTTTAGCTTATATCATATATTATTGTAGTGCACTGGTACGCAACTGCTTCAATCCCCCCCGCATAAAAAAAAAAAACAAACAAAATAAAACCAGCTAATATTAAAGGGGTGGAAAAAAAACCGAATGCATCATAAGCACAAGTCTCTTACCAACAGGGAAAAGAATATAACCATGAGAAATAGCTGGATCTGCTATAACCATTAAGCACCCCGAGAAAAACCTCTATCCACACACATGTCCTCCTCTCTGGCAGGTTCAGAACCATGACTCCCTTCAGCTAATGATCGTGTATTAAGGTTGATTGTTTCAGCCAGTTAACTGTACAGCACATTTTCTTTAAGGTAACAGTACCCAATGTCCGAGTTCCTAGGCATGAGAACTGGAATTCATATACACCGGGTATCTGCTAGAACGAACTGTCCTGATGGTTTGGTTGTAATGGTTCTGTCCATTGTAAGGACATGATTAAACACAACAACCTTAGCAGTGATAGAAGGTTGTACCAACAGAAGCAAAGACGGCAGATTGTTGTCCTGTGGTATTAATGGAGGTCCTCGGAGGTCCGGGGGGCCAGCTACACCTCGTGGACCGGAGAAAATGTAAAATTATAATACATGATAAATGATCTTTAAGTCGATATAAGGGGATATAGTAAGATATTAAGTGATATAAGTAATAATTAGAGGGCATGTTTTGATGTATGACTGGCTCACCAGGTTCCCTGGAGGTCCTCTGGATCCGGGAGGCCCTGGGAAGGAATCTCTATCTGAGGGTAATGAAAGGTTGTTTTATAATTAAACGGTAGCCTAAACTGTTTGCAATGACAGTTTTAAATGTAAATATGCTATGCCCCAAACCCATGAAAACCACTTGAAGCAAGCAAAAGCCTGATGGAAGGTCTAAACAGCTTACAAAGATTTGGTGCAGTTTGAATGCTGTCATGAAACACTGCATGATATTTATGACATCGGACATATAAATTCAGTTAATACAGTATATGTCACCGCACCAAAACATAGTACAGCAAAGCAGATCAAAGAAGATATCAAGCTGTATTGAGTTTAGAGATTTTTGCAGTGAACTGAATGCCATTTAAATTCAATTATAGGTCATGTGCAAAACAAAATCACTTTTTTGCTTGCATTGAGTAGAAAACAAACACTTTTCTAACCCTCTTCCAATGTCTGAAATGGATGCCACTGTCACCTGAAAGGCCAAACACTGAAGTACAGGTGATCCAAATTGTGGGTGACCATGAGGACATATTGTAATTTTTTTCCTAAGTACATGATATGTGCTTTAACTACAAAAGTTAAGAACTGTCCAAATGGACATAATAAAGCTAGTAAGAGCTTAAGCAAGAGATTAGCAGAAGTTTTGCAATGCCAGAGGAGAGATTTATGTAGTGAATAATATAGCACATATGCATTTAAGAGCTCTTTTTCAGCTCTGAGCACCTTACCAGTTTTGCAGTCCAAGGGGTGAATGGTCACAAGGCGGGGATAACCCCACGTTAACAAACCTAGAAGGACTGGTGAAGCGGACCAAGGGATCATACGGAAACTCTACAGGATTCCACAGTGTGTTGTCCCAGATGATGCGGGCTAGTGACCACAGAGGCCAGAGTATGCTTTTTGTTTGGTGGTGACACAATCCTTGTTCTCAACCATAACCCTGTACACACCGTGACACTTGACATTAATACTCTCAAACACATAGTCTCAGATTAAATTCAGAGGTGTTCTGTCCTGCTCCTGGACCGGCTGCCTGCAGAGTTTATTTCCAACCCTGCCCCCACAACAACACCTGCCTGGAAGTTTCCTGAAGTCTTGATTCGATGGTCAGGTGTGTTAATTAGGGTAGTGGGTTGGAGCTGAAAACTCTGCAGGATAGTGGCCCTCCAGGAGAAGGATTAGACTAAATACACAGAGATATTTCGCTATCCCCCTGGCGGATGTGCTGGAACTGTGTAGAGATGAGGCAGGCAAAAAGGGGACCGACACGAGCACCAGGAGCAAAAGGCTCAGCAACACCTCCCCAACCAAATGTCAATGTTTCTCAGGGGTGCCATAAAGCATCAAGCAACCTGCGAGCCAATTTCAGTGTTTGTTCACACGCCACACAGCTAATTCTTGCTCATTCTGAGGGCGGGGTACAGTCCACAGAATCGAACGCCATGAATTATAGCCTTATTAAGGAAGAACAAAAGAGTTGAGTATAACTTATGCAAGTAAGTCCTTATTCCAAAACAAACAGAGTGAAAATGCCGCATTAAGTTGGGTTGGATGTCACATGATGGGTTTAAATCCTGGGTTTCCCAAACTCCGTTGCTTGAGGACACAGAGTTTAGCTTCCAGAGTGCCTTAACACAAATGGCCCATGGAATGTTTCTAGTATGCCCAGCAAGACCTTGAATGGCTTAGTATCAGGTGTGTTTTAATTGTGGTTGGAGCTAAAACTCTACATTAACATTGGTCCCTCCAGGAGCAGGATTAGACACCCCTGATTTAAAGAGTTCTGAAAAGTCCAGAATCTAGAATCCCAGATTCCAGAATATTTACCGGTTATAGCGTGGTCACGGCTGCTCTGCATTGTTGAGGGCAGCCAAGTCCCAAAAAGCAATGTGTGATGTGAAGGCAAAACAGCTCTCTCTAAGAGCATCCACCAACATGTGGCACTGGTGGGCTCAGTTTTTGTGGCCGACCCAATTCAGTCCACGAAGCAGAGGATCGATACCACCTAAGCCAAGCTGAAAAGCAGAACAGTACAATAAGAAGATTGAAAGAGAACAATGCCCCAGATCAGATTCAAGGGCCTCTTGAGTTATTCTGAAAGAAGCATCACAAATCACCCTCAAAGATCACCCTCAAGGAGGAGAAAGAAGCCTTCGTTTAAAGGGGCACGCTTTGGAAATTGAGGGATCGGAGGTTTCTGGTGAATTAGTCCATTTACAGACGAAATCATCAGGGGTTGGAGGGCCAGGTGGGCCAAAAAGGAAAGCTGCGTGGCAAAGACATGGAGCTCTTAATGGTTGTGTCCACATTCTCCTCATAACTTGGAGATAGTTGACGAGGTGTCTATTGTATAGCAGCAGGCCCACAAGGGAGTGTGCAGTATTCCTTTAACAACCAAGATCTAAAAGAGAAATTGAGCAGTTGCTCATACTATATCTGTTTGTACGCCACATGTTACTGATTAATGTCGGATGCAGTTTCCATTATTACGTGTCTTTACTGGTTTTCTGAGGCAACCCACAATTTTTCCCCCCCTCCCCCCCAACGCCCGTGGCTCTGAAGAGGGGGTGTGTTTTTCCAATACCTCCGGTAGGGGTTGAGCACATGGATTGGGCATGGGGGAAAACGAGCCAATCTTATTGTGCCTCCACAAAAAGGGGTGTGTAGTGGAGGTGAGTGCCGTGTGGTCACATCAACACGAAAACAATACCCCTAACAAATGATGGATTCATTAGCATTTGCCACAGGTTGAGTTGTGGAAATAATAGCATTATACCAGCACATTTTAGATATCACGGCTCTCTAACCCTGCTCGCTGAAGATACCATCCAGGCAGACCTCAGTATCAACCTTGTTGATTCGCTGGTTCAGGTGTGTTTGATTTGGCTAGGAGCTGACATCTGCAGAATGGGGAGCTCTCCCGGCGAGAGGGGTGGAAGGAACCCATGTTCTAGACTAGGAATGTACTGCCCCTGATAATTGGCATATAAGAAGGCCCACGTTACTGGCACTGTAATATGAAGCAGGCCCCCCAAAAAAACCTCTCGTAAGTGGTGGGTGTCAGTGGAGGGTTTTTCCTGCGTGTGGCAACACATGTTGCTGTTGACATGTACACTGGTAAACAAGGCAACAGCTCTCGTCCACTGGCAAGGAACTGATCATGGCACCGGTCCCCTACACGGTAAAGACCGACCATCATTGGGTCAGGTTGCATCGAAGTTTACCTTAGCTTAGCCCATCCTCCCGACCATACACCTGTCCCAGTCAGTCCATGATCCACGCTGTTAGACGCATTGATTTGTTCCCTGTGAACTTTGGGGTGGTCTCACCAAAAATATAGGCAAGTGTTATCAGAACCACAAGGAGGTGATGCACGGAATGCCACAGAACGGAGAGCAGGTGTCAGGCCTCAAGGCGGTGCGATCTCCTGGAGGGGGCCCTGGTTACAGTACATGTTAAGCAACGGCAATGAAGATCGGCTATTCGACAAGACTACTATTCAAAGGAATAATCAATTGACAAGGTAAGGACAAGCCATCGAAATAACTGACCTGCACGATTGGAAGCGGGTTCACAGTGCGCTCACAGACTCTCATCGCAGGTGAGGAGGCATTGCGCTGAAGGATCTGATGCTTGGTTAGGCAGGGCGTTAAAGTCAGATCATGGTCCCCCATGACCCAAAGATGGTGAGCCATGCAAGGTAAACCTCACTATCCCTTCGCTATGTCCGCATCCGCAGTGCTTAGAATACGATTTGAAAACCAATTGCACCTGGAGATCAATGGAGGAAGACAGAAGTTCATACATTGTAAATGTATTGGTGTGGCCTCACTGAGTGGCAAGTAAACACTTTCATAATCATTCCATCATACCAGGGGGCAAACGCTGCTTCATCATGTGCAACTTTGTTGGGATTCCCACCGTTGGGCTTGAGGACGATGCCATCTTCATACTGCGCGCACAACCAGCGGGTAAGAAAAAAGCAGTATTGGATGCACCAAGGAGTGGGTTCCTCCTGGGAATTGGAACGTAAGCTGTTTACACTGCTCAGCAAACAAAAAAGTCTTTGAAACAGACTGCCATGGGAACTAAGACAGGAAAAAGACTGAACCGGTTGTTGCAGGACACTGGTGATCGTTCTATGTTTGTTTATGAGGGGTGTGGTCCTACATTCTGGGGGCCGGGTTGAGCTTTACAGCCTGTCCGGGGGACTTCAATTTGGTGTTCAGCTCATCTGGATGTCAGCAAGGTCTAGGAGAACACATATAGTGGACAGTCTTGAGCATTAAAACATCCAGACAGTGATAGATGTTTTTTTATCTGATGTCTGCCAAGATTTTCAACATGCTGTCTTAATTACCTGTAGCATTGATGAACCTCTTGTGTCCTATGATGGGCGTTCTCAACGGATCAAGCCTGGCGTGTCCTGCACCATGTAGTCTGCGGCTCTCACGGCACTCTCGCGTCTTTCTCGAGCTGGCTGTTTGCGTAGAAGTAGACTTGTCGTGAAGGCTTGATGACATCTCTGCGCACCCTTGCTAAAAACCCTCGGAAGTTAGGAGATTTATAAAACTAAGGTAGATCAATAACTGGGACTGACAGAACAGGAATACTTGAGCAACCCATTCTTATAAAGGTTTTAACTTCACTCATCACGAGAATACTGGTAAAGTCGCATCCACGAGTTTCTTTGCGTCTTCCTCAATCGAATCTAGAAATGACACGTCTCCCCGGACTTTCTTCTTCTGCTAAAAAAAAAGGAAAATCCTATATCTAATAATCTAAGAATCTCAAGTACATCTAATCACTGACTATTTAGTGTGTGAAGCCTGTAATCCCCCTCCCACACCCACCACTCACCCACTGTGAAGCGGATAAATTAATGAAATTTTGTTTTTGTTTCTTCAGTTCTAAGATAGTTATGCCTTTGTCCTTGTTAACACAAAAAGCAGCAAATCCTGATGTACTAGTGCCTATGTAGTCCATGAAATTGGCTCAAATGGAGTGTTCAACCTGATGAACAGTTAAATATTTTGAAACCACAAATTTCTTGGACCAGAAAAAATGTTTTCCATGTTTTATAGCTTATCGATCAGCCGTTCATTTTTGATTGCCTGAGTATTGGTTAAACTTTCCACCCAATGAAAAGGCAAAATAGCATACCACACAAAAACAAAATTGTGAAGATTCATCTCTGAAATGCATGAGAGAATGAGAACCCAAAAAAGCCATTATGTTTCATGACTAATTTCACTGTTTTATGCATTTCAAGGCATTTTTAGGGTGCACAGGAAAAATATACCAATCGGAATTATTCTAAAATGAGTCTGAGAAAATTATGATTTTATAAGGTAGAATACTCTTGCGTGTGATGTACTGGTCAAAGATAAATGTAAGAATTAATAACCTGCTAGAATGCCATTATTTGCATTGTGCATTAGGTAGGTGTCACAGGGTTTGCCCATAAGTGCAGTGTCAACAGACATTAAAGTTTAAAGGAAAAACGACCATTACTTTCAAGCGACGAAGTGATTCATGACAGTGTGCATGGTGTGCGTCCGACCTGAGTAACAAGGTCGTCTGTCTCTCGGGTTCTGGGAGTCAAGGCTCTGAGTGTGTTGGTACTGAGTGGATGGAGGTGGCCGTGCTTTTAACCATCCTCATCCTCGCCTCGGTTAAGCATCACTGGGGTGGAGTTCACAGCGTGGGAGGCAACAGATTTACTTCGCTATCCTTTTCAACAAGTGCAGCTACCATATGTGGTGTTTTGTTTTATTGATCTATTGACGGTAGGTGACAATCCTGACACGGATTCACTCTACCTTACTCTACATTACAGGAATGCAAGACAATCGTGTCCGTCATCAGTAAGTTACTCTAAAGGCATTCACATACGCGCGCTATGGTTGCGCGGACACGCAATGGCGCACGAGATCTTAAAAAGTATATTTACAGGGAAATGCTCAGTGTTACAGAGTGTAAGAGCATCGGCAGCGCCATGGTTGTTTGGCTCTCGCAAGTGGGCGCCAAATGTCTGCAGAGCCTCTCTGTGGCGGATGCCCAGCATTTCGAAATAGACTGACAGCCCAGCTGAACATATGTAAAATCATGGACAGAATTATTTTACTAGATGGTGACCGTGGTTAATACTTTATAGCACTGCAGAGAACGGCAGTGTATTGTGATAATGCTGAATAATTTATATTATATATAAATAAACATTGAATTAATAAAATAAGTTAAAAAAAACAACGAATGCCTTTAGGATGTTGGTATAATAGTCTCCAAATGCTATTAGAATATAAAAATGTAGATGATTTATAAAATAATATATTCATATTCAAGTTCAATACTCACCATGAATAAAATGTTTATGAAATCAAAAGTGGCCGTGTAAAACGTGTGGACACACGACCTCTTTATTACCACTTCATTTTTGGCCATCTATTTTACAATAAAATGCTCTCAGACTTCAGCTCTGAACATTCTCTCAAACAATAAAACAAAATTAAATAAAATGTTGTATTAAAAAATCTCATATTCATACATACACAAACAATCTATATTTTCCACAAAGCTATTCAAAACATTTAAGTGAGACTTTTAGAGAAAAGTTTTTAAGATCATGAGTAACGAATTTAGTTGCATGGGTAACTTTTGTAAACATTTGGTTGTAATGTAGATTACTGTTTGGGTTTTTTCTATTTTCTGACATAAACGGAAATTAATAAATGTCTCCTGCAGACAGCCAACAATAGATGAAAAGTTTTAACACCCTAGTGACCTATAAACTCTCCTAAGAATTTCCCTAAACCTCATGGAAACCCTTTCCCTTCCCAAATCTATTTATCAGCATCAGGACTGTAGGTTTCCGTTTTTGTTGGGTTTTTGTTGTTTTTATCAGCCTGTACCCCTCAGAGTTTATGGCACAAAGCATGATGAATTGATGAATCTGTTTCAAACTTTACAGGATTACATTTTAGCATTTAGCAGATTTTTTTTAGCCAAATTCGGACTACAGTGCATTCATCTAAATTTTTTACTAACATTATCTAAATGTTTCCCCGGATTGCAGAGCATGCATGGAACATGCTTGCATACACACAAGGGGCTCTACTAGTAACAATATATGTAATGTATTCTTATAGTCTCATCTAATCTATCAATATTTAATTATACTACACTGTATAGTATTGTTTGTCTGTTTATCAGGTTGTTTTGTTTTTTTTAGTCCAGTGCTTTTATTGGCATAATGAACAAAGGCCTGGTGCTTTTTTTCTTTTCTTTCGTTACTGTTTTTTAAAAGTCGACTGTCCATAATACTTTTCATGATTGAGTCATATCAACGTTTCAAGGGTGGTTTAATTGCATAGTTACCATTCCCCAAAAGTGACAAATAACTTCATGATATAATATTAGCACTACCAATTATTCCACACCTGGTTTGTGGACTGTGTTCTGTATTGTGCTGTGTCTGGGTGTGGGGTTCCACATGCGGCATAATGGAATAGCTGTGATAGATATGTATATGAAAGAAAATTAATTTTCATAAAGATATGTTGAAAATCTTTAGAGGAAGTGGGCCTTCGCATTTTCTTGACTAATAGAAGGCAAACTCCTGAAGAATTTTTTTTTAACTGTTTACTATCAAATGATGAGCTTCAAAACTGTCATGAAATTCGCTCTAAATCCTGAGGCTCTTTATGTGTTATGATTTACAAGAGCTTTTTCTTATACACTCAAGGTATATGAAGTATATATGCACCAGACAAGCGTGATGGACTCATATTTTACTTCAATATACATTTGTTCCCGGTAATTATGACATAATGTTGTATATCACATTGTACAGACCACTAAGATGAAACGGTGACTGGAACACTTATGACTGAAAAGCTCTTCAATCATTTATCCTCAACGCTAGTAGAACTTACCTTCGTGAACTCGTGTCAGTCCGCCCACTGGAGTTATTTTATTGCAAAAATGTTTCATGGCTGCTCTTTGCTGGCCAATGTCGTTGTTACTTGGAAACTGATGACTCACAGTCTGTCACAAAAAGATTTGGGAACACACGTACGGGTATTAGTGAATGAGCACTAGGATTTTTTAATGAAAGTCTATCATGTTTTTCGGAGTCTGTCCTAAAACCTATACTAACACGATTTTGTTTTTGTTTTAATTTACATGAGGCACTACTACTTACTGGACTACTACCGAAACCATAAAGAAAAACTGGGTTAACGCACGTGTTTTAGCATGAACACAGCATATGGATCAAATCAAACAATCACATCTTACGCATCCACACTATACAGGTTTCAACTGTCCGATGCTGCCACAACAAAATGAGCTTTTTAGCAGATTCTTAAACACTGACAGAGAATTTTAGCAGGACGTAATTCATGTAGCGGCTGCCCATTCTACAGCTCTTGGCCCATTAATGCAAAGCTCGAGTCGCCCACAGGTCCATGCTTAATTGCAATATACTGAAAAATAAGCCTAGTTGACCAAATATGGAAATGTATTTTATATTTGCATCATCAGTAATCCAGTATATTCCCATTGTTGTTGCGTTCATTTCATCCTGTATGACATGATAAGTCACGATAGGGGAAATCACTGTTTGTCAAATGCTCTCTTCTCACAAATAAGGCATTCTGGCATATGTGGGTGTTTGCTGGTATATGTTTGCTGTCATCAAGCACTGCTCATTCTGTGATCTTTCTATATGGGGGAACAGGGGAAAGTGAGGTAAGATGAGTAGCGGGACAAAGCAAATGTGCCCCCGAGGCCTTTCTTAAAAACATTAACCAACACTTGCTGCTTTTTTACATGCCTTAACAGATTAATTCTTTCCCAAGTTAAATAGTTGAAAATAGCAGTAAAAACAAACATTACCTGGTTTAGTGACCTAATGTAGGGAAATACCATCACAGTCGGCTTGAGAAAAACTTTATACCAACAAAGGACAGACTGGATTTCTATGAAAGGATCAGGGAACAAACCATTTGTACACCTTTAAGAGAAACAAATTCAGGATTTTCACAGCCGAACTTCTGGGTTTTTAGAATTGAAGAGACCACAGTCTCAATCGCTGGGGAATCACAAGGAAGGAGGGAACACCTCATATTACCCAGCAACCTTCATGTTGAAATGTTGGATGGTTGACATATGTCTTACCAGAGAAAAATCCGCGGTCTTGGTTTCATGTAAGACCAGGAATAATTCGTCAGTTTTAAAATAATCTATATATGTGGTCAGATTATGGTCACATATAATTTGAAATGATGATCTTCATTTACTGAGCAACAAACTTGCTTCTTCCAAATCTTTCAATATAGGGCTTTATGGATAATCTTTTTAGATATACAGTCTAGCAGTGATTTGTCAAATTGATGCAGATTATTTGTTAAATAAATAAATTTTCATGCAGTCTGTCCACAGATTGCTTGCTAAAATTGTCAAACGCGACAGTTTATAATCGCATTGATGAGAGTCGCGTGTTGTTTTTCATTTTTAGTCCATTTAATGTATTGTGTTCAAGTGGTTTTAGTCAATCAACGCAGTCAAGTGTAATTGGAGTGCTTTTAACAAGACTTGGTTTCAAAGAAGCTTTACAGAAAAATATGCTTGTTTGCATTCACAAGCAGGAAGTATTCGTTATCTGCAGGATGAGTGTGTCCTCTCTGCATTAAAGTGACATTATGGGTAATAAAGGGTTCATTTTTTGGGTTTTGGGAGGCCAACAACGGGTTTTGAATGCGCAGGGGAAAAAAAAACTTTAATTGTCTTAAAATATCATTTTTTTTTACCTTACTTTTCAACGACCCCCAAAAGATTCCCCAAACCCTTTCATTTTTTCCAAACCCCCCCCTTTTTGTGACCTAAACATCAAAACCCGTAAAGCCGATAAAAAAGTGTTTTGAGCCAGGTATTTTTTTCCGCTCTTAAACGGGAAACCCAGTGGGAAAGAAAGAATTTTGCATTTTCATTTAGACCAAAACAAAAAACAAAAAGTGGGGGGGAGAATAATGATCATGTTGACGCCCAAAATGAAATGGCTTGGGATTTGTTTTTAAAAAAGACTGTTTTAATGACATTATTTTTAATTGAATACAAAGGCCTATAAATTTATACCGTGCTTTTTAAATTTAAAAATTTGCAGGTATTTTCTCCATTAAGCTGTGTTACTTTTACAACCTGATACATTTGACAGTTTTTGTCTGTTCATCCAAAGATCCATTTTTATCTCATTTAGTTACTGGTTAAAATTTTGAAATATTTTAACAATGTTTTTAATAATAATTCAATTCATAATATAAAATTATTATAATAAGAATAATAACCTTCACGTAAAACTGAAAACATACCTTTATTCTCGCACCAGCGCTTTTATTTATTTGGTTCTTTAAATTGCAGTTATTATATACATTCGGAACTCCCATATTTGGAAAACCTGTATAGCAGAGAAAAACAATCCACAAGAAGAATTTCCTTTGACTTTCCTGAAAGAGGAAAAAAAAATCGAGACTGATTACACTTGGTCAGTAGACAAGTGTTAGATTGAGTTCTCCAGGACTGAACACTTCAGGTGACAGTAACCAGATAGCAAACAGTAAAATAAAAACTGTGAAAAATTCTTTTATTTCTTTATAACAATAAAACCATTAACAACTAACTGATTAGTTGACCAAATGTTTACTGCAGGTCATAATTATTACTGTCTGTCGTCAGCTGGGTGCTCGTGACCACTCTATAATAAACTTCTCCGTATGGATCCAACGTTTGACTCCACGCTACAATTACAGACAGCTGACTAATGCAAAAAGGTGCAGCATGTTTTCTCACCTTCTCTTTTAGCCATAAACCGTTTCATTGTGCAAAACATCTATAAAGGATGTTAGAAGAAAGCTTCTCATGTAGGCTAGTGGTGCCACGGTCAAAGTGTGATTTTTACTCAGCTTAATGCTTCATGTGAGTAAATACAGTTGACTCATTAAAAGAACAAAAAGAAACATTTACAGCCTTGTATAAGTAGCAACTTAAATCTGTACTGGTGCCACATGCTTTATCTATAAAGGCCTTAGTAAAAAAAAAATATATATATAATGCATTTATTTCATATGCTTCAAAAACATTAACATATATATTGACATATCACTGATATAAGGTATAGTCCAACTTTATTTGGAATATTTTTTATTGCACAATCCACATTTATCAATTGTATGTCTTTAAATGCAAAATATTTAAAGTATTTGCCTGAGTATACTTGCAATAGTTCCAGTTTAGCACAATCAAATTTACTTCAGTATATCTTCCCATAAAAGTGCATTAAAACAAATTATTTGTTCAATTTAGCAGACTTTATGTTTAACAGTTCAGTATATAAAAGTACAATGGCAGGGAAGTTTTCAATTAAAAACTTTTTATAAATATGTAGAAATGTGTTTGTGGGAATACTTAAAATAGGAGTTTAGTTTTACTGCTTTGAGAAATTAAAAGTGCACCAAGTTCAATAAGGAAATATCCAACGAAGTCTGATAAAATATCTCAGCCACATTTATATTGCTATGTTTAATGATGTTAGAGCTGTGAAAGTTGGCCAACAACATACAAAAACAATGCATTTTATATAAGTCCCATTAGTAAGGGGGGAAACTATGTGTTTTTTTAAAAAATGAAACCCTAACCGAGTTGCAAAATTTTTTCCTTTTTATGCAGTGGAAACCCCCGTTACTTTTTTTTGGTGCTTTTTATAAACATGATACAGTAAATGCATCAATCTTAGTGGGCAACAAATTTTTCTGGGAAACTACTTAAAACTAAAAATATTACTTTTTTAAAAAACAATTCAAAAAAAAAAAGAAGTACAAAATAAATTTAAAATGTGAAATTTCGGGAAAGAAAACTGATATGGTTTTTTTTTGATAAAACGTGGGGGTAATTTAAAGAAAAGTGGGCTGTTTAACCCTTGATTTACTGTTTTTTAATTTGCGTTTACACTTTTTAGAGATAAAAACCAGCCTTAATTAAGGGGACACTTTTTCTTTAAATTATACTAAAATTTTGGCTATGCATTAGGACCCGGGTGATTGTGGCCCCCACCAAAAAGAGGATTTTATAAATGAAAAGTAAGGCCTTTGAATTCGGGTTTTTCCTTTAAAAAGATTCAAGAATCTCAATAACTTGAATTACTAAAAAAAGGAATTTTTTCATTAACACTTTGTATTGGGTTTTTTGTTGGGGCAGCACAGCTGCAAAAATACTAAAGTTTTTTTTTTGAAAGGGTTTTTAAATGTTTCTGGCCTATTTTGGGTTGAAGGGTGGGCCCTTAAATCATTTTTACACCTATGAAAATTCACATTCTGATTATTTTATCATTAACATGTATGACTGTCTTTTTAGAAAGCAAAATAAGTGTGCAGTCGGGGTAATAAAGTCACAGATAAAGAAAGGAAAGAGAAAGCAGAATTAAGGTAAGGTGTGAGGGTAAATCGGGAGTAAAAAAGAAGAGAAGCATGCAGAGTATACAGCTTTTAACATGTTTAGAAAAAAACCAGACAGAAAAAAGGTGTTACAATATTACATTTTATATTGTTACATTATTAATTTTTTTTGTTAACCTATTTGTTGTTGCATTATTTTAAAAGTCACATTTCACATTTTTTATGTTGTAGTGTTAATTCTCATTAGTATTCTGTATTTAATGTGAATACAACACATTTTTTTTATTTTTTTTAATCTTACACATGAATTTTTTTCATAGTCTTGACTATGTTTTGGGGGGTTTTACAAATTACCTAAATACACTAAATTACACTAATCATACACAAATTTCGTTGGTGGCTGTCCAAGTTTCCTATACAAGAGGGGGTTGCTGTATATCACAGGCGTCCAATCCTGCTCCTGAAAGGCCAACATGCTGCAGCTTCAACCAGCTCCAACAAACCTGCCTGGAAATTTCTAGTGAGTCTGAAGACCTTAATTAGCTGGTTCAGGGGCGCTTCATTGGGGTTGGAGCTAAACGGCAGGACAGTGGCTCTCCAGGAGCATGTTTGTGCATCCTGCTGTACAGTATGTGAATGTGAGGACTGACATTAAGATCATGTGAGCATCCGCTAGGTGGCTTTTTGCAGTAAACTTTCAAGCTTGCATTTTTCTTTAGAAACACTGGAGATGTAGTGACCCTGATATTCCCCCTGCTGGTCAAATGAGTTCCCTTCGGGGGTCTGAGGCATTGAGGGTAGTACATTTGAAGTAGAGAGATGAAATGTTAACATGTAGAATCAGCTTTCAGAAGTTTAGGGTCAGTAAGATTCTTTTTCATCCATCCTTTTAGTAAAAAAATAGTACTTGTTTTCGGCAAGGATGCAGTAAAATTGATCTAAAGTGCCCAGAAAGACATTTATAATGTTACAAATAAATCAATCAATATTGTTCTTTTGAATTTTCCCTTCATTAAATAATCTTGAAAGTACAAAAACCTTAAGCAGCATAACTTTTCAAAATGATAACAAAATTCTTGAGCATCAAGTCTGCGTATTAGAATGATTTCCAAAAGATCTGTGAACTTAAAGGTAGTTCCCCAAAATAAAAAATTCTGCCATCACTTTACTCACCTCAATTTGTTCCGAACCTGTGCGTTTCTTTCTTCTATTGAACACAAAAGAAGATATTTTGAAGAATTTAATCAAACGTTGATGGTCGCCATAGGATTTTTTCCATAATAAGTCAATGCCTACCATCAACTGTTTGGTTACCAACTTTCTTAAAACCATGTTACTAGGGTTTTGTAGTTGCCAAGGCAATGCTAGGTAGATTCTAAGGTATTTTAAAAAGTTTTTAATATGTTGTCAAGGCAATGCTAGGTAGATTCTAAGGTATTTTAAAAAGTTTTTAATATGTTGTTGGCATTTGCTAAGCGGGTTTTTGGTGGTTGCTAGTTAGTTTGCTCAGGGCAAAGAGCAGACCCAGGTCAAATGACTCCTGGTCCTCAGTCAGGCAAGTCTGAAATTTTTATTGTCCACCGTGTTTAAATAAATCTCTAACCTGATATAAGCTTTTAACTGGAGTTGCATGCCTAAAAAGGGACTTACATATCTGGAAACATGACAAATTTGGCTTTACTTGGCTTTATCCGTCGAATAATGTGATTAAGCAACATTATTTGTACAGTAGGCCTACAGCTTTCTCATTTGCACAGTGAAAGCTCTGTTATCACTCCTGGCTTGTGCTTTTGGGACATCATATATAAAGGTTAGTTCCTCTTTGAGGTGAACTTTCCTGTAGCTATATACAGGAGCAAACTAGAAAATTACATTGGTTCTGCAACCTTCGCGATTGAAGACATGACTGCCTTTTGACTGGAGTTTCTCTTTTTCACTGCCCTTCTGGGCTCAGGTAAATGAAATGTTCTGTGTAAATAATGTGTGTGTTTTTAGTGTGAAGGGTAGTTTGATACTGAAATATCAATATGGATGCTGTGTGTCAAGAACCCAAAACAGGCAATTTTCAAATCATTTTATATTTTTTCTACAAAATTTAAATTAAGCGTAAATTTGTTACATTTTTTAAATCTATACACATTTCTCAGTTATATTGTCATGCGTAATTTCTTTTCCAACATTTTCGTTTTCATCTTTCATGTAAGTTCAGTGAGTTTCTTGAAAACGTGATTTTATTTTTAACAGTCAAAACACGATCTGTTGATACAACTGGCATGACGAATGACCTGATGGGTGCGGATGACAACATGGTGAGTTTTAGGAATGTTAATTGCTTGGCATGTTGTCAAACAAACCAATCCTACAAGTTCACATTTTAAACAAACATTTAGTGTTGTTTCTTAAAAAAATTACCTCCTAGCTAAGCAAAATCATAATTCTAAAATGTCATTTACACTATTGCAAATGCAGAATTATTCTTGTTTTAGGGCGATGCATAGATAGTTAAAGAAACTAGAAGTTGTAATTTCATATCCCCAAAACCCTTCCCACAACACCTGAAAAACACCATCTGTATACTTACCAGTACCACAAGTTTCCCCTTCTCTTTATTTCTAAACCCCTAAGATTAATCTTTTGATAAGACAAAACTTACACATAAAACAATGGAAACAATAATATCCCTATTCTATAGACAGGTGACATGTGTCAGGACTGCACTCGATTTTTGAGCTTTTTGAAGGACCTCTTTTCCAATGGGACTTCCAGGTACAATCGCTTCTCTCTCTCACACACACACAACAAATGGTTAGTGAATAATATTGCATGATTCCCTGATCCCATGATGACAGTTGTTTTACCTTTTTCAAGGAGAAGCGATTGAGGTGAGAGTGCAGGGTTTTTTAAAAATGCACCGAAATCAGCATTCATTAGTGAATTTAAACCGCCAAAACCTTTGAGTGTAACATGATTCCAATTTGATCTGCATGATTTTTATCATGTCTCAAAGAAGATTCAAAGATGTAAGGGAAATTGTGTTGAAAAACGAAGTGTATTGTTTCTAATCTTTTCATGGTGGTCAAATTTTTGAACTTCTCACCATGAACCTGATGAATTTGGTGTGTGTTTCTCACCAAGCCCCTTTACCATCCCCAGATAGGTCCTTCACAGACTCTATACTAACCATTCCCCTACCTACAGTGAGATTTATGTGCAATGTACAAAATAAAAATAATGCTTTTCTCTTAAAAAAATTCTTTTTTAAATCTTGGAAAAACACTCCCAAAACCCCAATTTATGTAAAAAATTTAAAATTTAAAAAGTAAACATTTTTAATAAAATTTTTAAAAATATAATTTTTTTTTAAAAACTAATTTTTATGAAAAAAACTTCTGTTTTTTTTTAAAATTTAAACCCCTTTTCTAAACAATTTACGGGATTATTTTGGGCATCGCCCTAAAAGTTGAAAAAACCAACAGAAAAAGAACATAAGAAATTTTTTTTAAATTTAAATTTCTCAAGGGGAAAACCCAAAAATTTTTTACTAATATGTGTTTTTTAAAAGGGTAAGATTTTAATTTTTTTTCAACTTTATGAACTGAAATCATTCATTTTCCCTTGTAGGGGCCTCTTTTTTAACCCGATTTTTTTTTTTTTTAAAAAAAGGGAGGGGAAAGCTCAAATATATAAAATTTTTTTGCATTTTAAAACTTTCAGGAAAACAAATGCTTTCTTTGACTTTATTTTGTACGAACCATAAACCCTTTAAGTACCCTAGGCTTTAAACAAAACAAAAAATTGAAACCACCTGGTATCTGTAAAAAACATCCCTGCAAAGTTTTTCTCAAATATTTTTTGCGGGAAAGGTAACCCCAAGGGGGCCCAAGGCTTTTTTTTTTTAAAACTTTGATGAGCCTATCTCCCTTTTCCCTTACGGGTTATCCTAGCATAGTAACACGAGTAGTTCATCCCCTTTCCAACCCCGATTCAAAAAAGGGGTGTATCAATAGTACGATTTTTAATTTTTCGATTTTTTAAAAATTTACTTTGGGTTTGCATATATACGCAAATGGGTAGGATTGGGGGTTGTTGTAGAGCCTATCAAATGTAGTTTGAAAATAATAATATAATTCCTTCCCTTTTTTAAGTGTTTTCTGGCCCGTTACTTTAAAAAGGGGGAAAATCTCCTCAACCACCACCGGCATATGAAACGGGGCTTTCCTTGCACGCCAAAAAATTTTCAAAATCAATGCATGTAAAAACGGGCGTATTATTGCACCCCAAAAAGTCCTTTTTTGCAAAATCAAACCACAATTTTTGTTTTTATTCGGCGAAATTTTTTAATGTTTTTCATGGGGGACTGGGTCCACAAAAACCCGGTTAGGTTAAAAAAGCTAGTATCTGTAAAATTATTATTTTAAATGGTTTTTAGGAAATTTTTTTCAAAAAAAATAAGGCTCTTGTATAATTTGGTAATGCATCCCCTCCACAAGAACATGTCAAAAATCTTTTTTGGGGCCCCCTTTTAAAATCAATTTGGGTTAGGTTTTAAACCCCTTTCATACATCTTTTTTTTAAGGGAAAAATTTTAGCTGCCTCTTTTGGCAACTGTTTTATGATTTTTCCTGCCCAAATCACAAAAATCTGCCCACTGGGGGGGGAAAAAAGATGCCCCTTTTGCCATCCCCTTCTTTTCCCACCTGATGGACAGTATATATCTTAGAAAAAAAACATGCATTTGATTTATAGGACATTGTTTTAAATTTCGATTTGTTTTTGGTTTGAAACCCTGGTTTTTTTTACTGCAAATTTTCCTTTCAATTTTCCCCCATTTCAGAACCCAATGACCCCTGACATTTCTTGGATGGTGGGGGACGGGGACATTGACGGATAGGATTGTTGCTTAATCACATGGTCAAAAACCCCCGGCCCAAACTATAAAGGGAAAAATTTTGAGGAAATAAATTTTAAGGGTTTGGGTTTGCATGTTTTTCACGCTGGACTGGGTTTTTCTCTGTTTCTCAACCCAGAGGGGAAAATGTCCATCCCGTGCTCTTTTGCACTACATTGGAGCCATTTTGAGTATTTTTTCCCAAGAGAGGACTGGGTGAAAAACCCCAATCAAAACAGGCGGATTTTCAGAAAAACAATTTCTGTTAAATTTTGTATCGAATGTGAAATTTTTAAAAAAATCATTTTTAAAGATAATTATTCCCAAATAAAAAAAAAGGGTTATTTAAAGGTACTTAGAATGCACTTTCTTTACGGTTTTTTTAAAAACACTTAATACACAAAAAAAAGGGGCCCTTTTTGGGAATACCGATTAAAGGGTTTTACTTTAATGTTTTTTTAAAAAATTAAATTTTAAACAGTTTTTTGGTCATACTTTGAAGTAAAATTTATTTGATGTTTTTTTTTGATAGTACTTTAATGTTTATATATAAAAATTTGCAATTTAATCAAGAATGTGAAATTAAAAAATAAAATTTAAATACTGTACATACATCCCAATTTGGAGAAGGGACAGAAAAGTATTTTTAGTTTACTGTGCTTTCATTTTCTTTCAGCAGTACTTTTTAAACCCATT
Source organism: Cyprinus carpio (assembly GCF_018340385.1). Taxonomy (NCBI): domain Eukaryota; kingdom Metazoa; phylum Chordata; class Actinopteri; order Cypriniformes; family Cyprinidae; genus Cyprinus; species Cyprinus carpio. The sequence continues at coordinate 7,786,974 of NC_056606.1, read as the reverse complement.
TAAATGGTTAAAAAAAAATTTTTAAAATAGAAAAATTAAATCCCAATTACTTAAAAAAATGAAAATTAAAGGCCTAATTTTAAAGTGGAAAAAAAGAAAATTTTGAATTTCAGAAATTTAAATAAAATTTTAAAAACTATACTAATCCCTTTCCTTGTAATTGAAATTTAAACCTTCCCATTTAAAGTACCCAAAATATTACTTTTCACCCCCAAAAATTTGGAAAAAAATAATGTGATCAAAAGGGTCGGGCCCGTATTTTCTTTTTAACTCACCAAAACTCATAACTCAACATTTTTTAATTTCATTCATTTTCTGAAGTTGAAATGACTATAAAACCCAAGTCGAAAAAATATTTAAATTTTAAGGCACAACAAATTGTTGAAACAGGTGAAAATTTTCCCAACACTGCACTTAAGAAATTTTCTTTCAAAGGATTTTATTTCCAAAAAAATACTTTTTTTAAAAGGTTAAAGGTCCTTTTTCCCCAAAAGGATTTTTTAACTATTAACCTAAAAGCGTATATAAATTTTCAAATTTTGCCCCAAATTTTTCTTGTCACCAAAAACATCTTCTAAATAAATGTATTATTTTGCATTAATCAGTTTTGGTTTAAAAAATTTTTTTTTTTGGTAGTCTGTTAATTTATGAGTCAAAAAAAGATGCTGAATAAAGTTTTTTTTCTTTCCCCAATGGAAAAAAAAGGCCAAAACCAAGCACACGTAGTGCTTTTTAAACCCCTACTACACTTTTTTAAAGGTACAGATATTGATATTTTAATTTGCATACTGTACGCAGGGGAAATGTATGTTTTGGGATCTGTTCAAAAAAAATCTATAATTTTTTTTGAAAAAAAAAAATTGACTCCCAGTGTTTTTTTCATTTTTGTACTTTACAGAACATCATAACTGTCCTGCTGGAGAGTTTTTGCAGAAAAGGGTTTCCCCCCCTGTTTCAGGGACGGGGCAACAAATGGTTGAAAAAAGGCCAGCTGTTGGTTGAAGCTACTGAAAAAATACTTTACCTAAAATTCATAGCACCCTTTCTTCATCTTTTGAAATCAGGAGCGTCCCCAAAGGTTCGAGTCAAGGACTTTGGCTTCAGTTTTTTAATTTTTTTTTGAAATTAAAAACCCACTGTTTTATTTTTGTTTGTCCCGGGGAACAATATACCTCCCCTCCCGTTTTTTTCTCCCTTTTTCTTTATTTAAAAACGGGAAGTGCTTTTTGATTTTGATTCCGGTTTTCACGGCAGTTTTTTAATCGTTTGCATCTGGGGGGCCCCAAACCACCCAGCTCCAGGTGCTTCATCCCGAACAAATTCTGGGCCCCCCCCCCCCCCGCTGCACCCCGGCCCCTTCCAAAGGTTAAACGTCCGTCCTTTAAAGGGCGGGCTTTTTTAAAACCCTTAATTTTTAAGTTTTCTATAAAAATTTTTTATCTTCTAGTGTTAAAACTTTTGTGCAGCGTATGGGGAAACCCCTCAGTTATTTCAGCAAACAGCAGGGGGCCCCGGACATTTTTCCAAAAATAGAAAACTATAGAATTTTTCAGTTTTTTTAAAAGTGCAGTCACATTTCCCTTGTTCAGGTTTTTTTTTTTTTTAGGTGAAATCCAAAATAGAAAACATTTAAAAAAGGGCCTTTTCCCCCCTTTTCCCCCCCGGGGGCGTTTTTTGAAGCAAAAATCCCCCAAAACCACTTACAAACCCAAAAGGTTTTTTTAGGCATTGTTGGTTTACTTGGGGAATTTTTTTTTTTTTGAACCCAAAAAAAATCCCATGAAAATTTTGGGGTTTAAAGGTTTCTCGGAACCTTTCTTGTTCCTCCGCTGTTAAGGGAAAAAATATTTAAATAAAGTTTCACTTACTATTTTGCTCTTCGGTAAACAACACTATGTTTCTAGCTTTTCCCTTTATGAACAAGGGAAATCATCAACTTCCATAATACACTGCCAAAATTTTTAAATTAAACAATTTTTTGAATACTGTATGATTTGCCTATGGCATATCCGGGGGTACAAACCCTTCAGGAAATAGACCAAAAAAAAAAAAAAAAAAATTTAAACCCTTAAAAAAACAACATTTTCTTGATTTTCATTTTTAACAAAAATTTTTTGGTTTTTAAATGTTTTTAAAGGGGGAAATTCACTTAAAAAAAATTAATCATGAAATATAATCCATAAAACATTTTTGTGAAGAAAATGAAGGGTAATAAAAGAATATTTCATGCGTTATAAAAAAGGGCCCGACTCTTCAAGCTTTAAAAAATTTTGGGCCCCAAATTTTTAAGCCCCTAAAAATGCATCCATCCCCATTAAAAAAGTACTTTCCCAAAGGGTCCGGGGGGGTTTGAAGTGAAACGATGTGTTTTTAGGTTGAAGGCGTTTGCTTTAAGCCCAGTGGAAGTGATAAAAACAGAGGGGGCAGCGGAAAGACAAAACCCCCAAAAACCCGTCCGGGAAATTTAAAATACAAAACGAGGGTATGTAAAAAAAAAATGTTGGGGATTTCGATTTTAAACCCAAAAGGAGAGGTTTTTATTTTCTGTAAACAAAACTTTTTCTTGGGGACTAGCATTTTGGGCATGAGTTTATGCCTTTCCAAAGGCACCGCTGGAACCTAACCCTCTCGCGAATTTTGCTTATGGGGAGTTAGGGAAGCTTAGATTAAAAACTGATAAAGGGTTTTAAAGTGTATATTTTTCATGCACAAAAGCATCGATTCTCTTCACAAGGCCTTTATTAACCCCCCGAGCCCTGTGGAAACATTTTTTTTTGAAGAATGGAGGGACTTTTTGGGGTTTTAAAATCCCCCAAACCCCCATTCATGCCCTTATAAAAATGTTTTATTTTTTTTGAAAAGGGAAAATATACACCTAGGGTGGTTTAGGTTGAATAAATTTAAGCGGTTTATTTTCAATTTTTTGGGTGGGCCCATTCCTTTTAAAAGTTTGAAAGTTTTAAATTAGGTATTTTTTTCTGGGGGCCGGCCCCATAGAAAGGGCCCAAATTGGGTGTTTTTTGGTTTAGAAGGACCTGGCGTTTCTTTCTGACCCCCGTATTTTGGGGCCAAAATTTCAGCCCCGCAAGCCTCCAGGGCGCGGGTTTAAATTTGGGTAAGTGCACCAAAAAACCCTTTCCCGATAAATTTCATGCACATTCTAGTATTTAATCACCTTTAGGGCTGGTGTTGACGGGAAAATTTTTGCAAATTTTTTCACTCTTTCAGGTAGTTTTCCCTTTTTCAGAAAACCTGTGGGAGTTAAACTGGTTTTAGCCGGCTATAATACCTGGTAATGTCCAAAAGTTTTTCCCAAAAGTTAATCAATTTCTAAAATTGATTTTCGAAATAATTTCTGACCCCTTGGGTAAATTACTGTTTCCCTTTCCCTTTAAATTTTTACACCTAGTATGCCCCATTTTGGCCCTTTTCATATTAAATAAAGGAAATTCTGGGGCAAAGTTACCATTTGAACACAAAAATGCAGTATATTGGCCCTTTTTGACGGGTTTTTTTATTTTAGTGTTTTAAAATGTTTTTTGGGGTTTTCCCTTCCCAAAAACGGAGTCGAAGGTTTTTTTGTGTGCGTTGCACCCCTTTTCTTTAGCAAATTAAAAAAGTAGCCTTTAAAAAATGATGGGCCCCATGACCCAAAATCACAGCATTTTTCTTCCCTCCTGGGTTTTTATGGTTATATTTTCTTGGTAGTGGGAAAATTTAGGGGTAAAAAATTCAGAGGCCCTTTGGGTAATATCTTCCGCAAACAAATAAATAGAACAAATCAAAATAAAAGTTTTTTGGGGGAGCTATTATTTTTTTAAAAAAGAAAAAGTTGCCAAAACAACATTTGATCTCACATACTTTATCATCTTTTCAGTGGTTTTCACAGTCATCCCGTGAGGGCAAATTTAAAAGGGCATTTACAAAATTACTTGCAAAACCAATCATTAAAATTGGGGGTGCATAAACCTTTTATCACGATAATGTACCTTTTTAAAAAAAAAAACAGCAAAATTTTTGTTCATTGAGGTGTTCATACACTCCCTGTATTTTGCAATTTTTAAATTTTTTGTAGTAAACCCAAATTTTGGGTTTAAAAAAATTTTAGTGAAACCAAATTATTTGGGCCTACACTTTGTATTACCCCCCTATATAAAAAACTATAGGCGTCACATGGTTTTTTGATCGAAAAATATTTAAAAATTGGGGAAAATTTTTGTAGGGGGAAATAAAAGTTTGTTTTACTTGACCCCAAAACCCAAAAAGGGGCCCAAACCCTGTAAAAAAAGGGTTTATTTTATTTCTGGCTTAAAGGGGTCACTAGTTAAAAAAGACAAGGTTTTTTTTCCACATCCTGAAAAAAGTTTTTCAATGGATAACATAAGATACAAAAAACCTTTTGTCTAGACTGCAAGAAACCATTTTGGGGTTGGGGTTTTTAAAACCCCTCTTCACCCCCCTTGAAAAAAATTTTAGTCTTTTTTCTCAGTTTTTTTTGCGACATGTTTATTTTAAAACCATCTTGGGGATTGTTCCCCTATATACTTCCCTTTTTTTTTCATTACTGTAAAACAGTCCCCCATTTTTGAATTTAAAAAACCCAAAATACGTGGAAAAGTCTTTGGGGTTTCAAAGGGCAGGGCCCCTTTAATTTTTCTTCAAACCCTGGTATTTTACCCCTTGGGAAAAAGCTCCTATCAAAAAAAGGTTTCCCTTTTGAACACCCTGAGAATGGAAGGGTGGGATTACTGAAAAAATTTTATTCCCCAAAAATATGGGATCACCCTTTTAAAATTTTCCCGGGGTTTTCCGTCAGAAAAAAGTATAATAAACAACCCGTTTATACAATCCCCCGGGGGGGGGGTTTTTTCACATTTTTGCGAAAACTGGATTTTAATGAGTGTTAGAATGCCAAATGGCTTTTTGGTTTTTTCACTGCAAAAGGGGGACTTCAAAATTTTCCCCTTAAAGTTTGGTTTAAAATTGGTTTTAAATTTTAAACAGTAGTTCTCCCCGGAATGGGCGCCTGCTCAAACCACTCTCCAAAAACACATACCTAGATATTTTGGGATCCCCCAAATATGGAAACCCGGTGTTGTTGTTTACCTTACAGGATTTCCCTCATTTTCCGGTTCTGTCATTAAATTTTAAATGGTTGACACTTTCAAGGCACTTTTAACCCCCTATTTTTCTTAAAAAAACTTCATGTCATTTAACCTGGGTTTTAAAGGGTTAAAAAAAATTAGTTCAAAACCCTTCCGGGGGTTGAAGAAAAAAAAAAAAAAAAAATAAAAAAATTTGTTTATAAAAAGGGGGTATATTTGTTTAAAATTTTTTTTTTTTCTAATTTTTTCAATGGAGAAAAAAAAAACATGAGAATATTGGGTGGAAAAGAAAATGAAGCCCCCAAAGATCCAGTAACATGCTATTTTTTTAAAACCCTGTGACCTTTTAGTTTTTAAGATACATGTATTGGGGCTTTTTAAAAAATGTGGGTCCACAAAATTTCCAAAAATCCATCCGATCGTTATTGTTCCAAAAATTTGGGGTTAGTAAATTTCTACTTTTTTGTAAGATCTTTTTTTTCGCAAGGGGCATTTAAAGAATTAAAATTAACAAAAATATATTTTTTGTTACAAAAGATTTCTATCCCCCAAAAATCCCCGGGGAAAAAAAAAATTTAAAAAAAATACAAAAAACACACAATTAAACACCAAAAAAAAAAAATGCTTTCAACATGGGTAATGTTTTAAAAAACAAATAGAATTTTAGAATGATTTCTAAAAAAATCATGTACAAGGGAAAATAGAGTAATGGGTGCTGAAAATTCACCTTTACCATCAAGAAATAAATTAATATTTAAAAAAAATATTCAAAAAAAAGGTTTCTTTAAGTTCAGATTCACAAATTCTGTAAATTTTTTTATTGTTTGTTTTTCCCCCCATAAAAAGGTTTTAAAAACCTTTAAAAAAGCCATTTTTGTACATTGAAAAACCTGATTTTTTAAACCCCAACCCCCGGGGAAAAGGGGGGTTTAAAGTTTTTAAAAAAGGGGAAAAGGAAAAAAAAAAAAAAAAAATAAAAAGTCGGGCAGAAAAGTTTAAAAAAACATTAAAAAAAAGAGGGCTTTTAAAGGGGAAGTATTTTTTTTAATTTTATTATATGGGGCAGAAACCCCTCACAGCATTTAAAGGGAAAGGGAAAATTTAGGATTTTGCTGGGTAAAAATTTTCACGAGAGGGGGGAAAAAAGGGGAAAAAGGGGAGCAGGTGGGAAAAAAGGGGAAGGTTGGGGAAGAGGAAAAAGAGTTTCCAAAAGGGGGAAAAAAAATAGAAAAAAGGGACTTCTACTCATTTAGTAACCAGGGCTGATGCACCAAACTCTGGAATTTAAAAAAAAAAAGTATTGTACAAAAAAAACAAAAAGATGAGCATTTTATTGAAGACCACCCAAACCCAAAAGCACCCAACAGAGAGAGCCCTGTAAACCAAAAACGGGTTTTTCTGTAAAAACACCCCCAAAAACTCGCTTCTTTTCTGTGGGGCCCGGGGTCCTGAACGTAAACCCTGTGGGGGTGATGGGTAAGGACGTCCCTTTTACCCGCCCCTTTACTCGCAAAAAAAAAAAAAAAAAATAAAAAAAAAAAGTTTAAAAATGGTCCCGCTCCAGTGCCACCATGGCAAGAGCCAAAGCTTTCTGTTTGGCCCAAGGGGGGCCCCCCAGAGCCGGCAGCGGGGCATACACCACACTACGGTGTTTTAAGCAAATGGAAAAAAATATTCACTGTCTTAAAAACGTTCCCCTTTTACATACAAAAATTTAAAAAAAGTCCCCCTCTGGGGATCCCCGGCTTTTCTGTACTTAACGCCAAGGCTCAAGAGGATCACCGAGCAAAAATTTGGTTTGATTTTTTTAAATATTGGAGCGATTCAAGAGGCGGAGGCAGCCCTTCTGCGCTGGCGAGGGAGCAGGGCTTCTCTGTAGCTACGCCCGCTGTCGCCACGAGCAGAGAGGGAGTGCTTTGCCTCCGCCATGGTCTAGTAGAACATCACATAACAGCTACCAGGAGGTTTCATCTGGAATCACCATCGAGACCGAAGGGGAACGGTTGTGTCACCAGCCTCGCAGAACCACCACAGTTGGTAGCAGCTTCCGACTTCTCTGTAACACGTCAGAAATAAAAACAACGTGGCCTGCGGTGACCGGGACAGAACCGTGGTGACAGTACGTGTGTAAAAAGTCTCTTAAAATTTCTCGATCCGATCCCTGCGCTATGCAACTTAAACACATTCTTGTTGGATCCAACTAAAGACAGGTTTTCGACATTTCACGAGAGGTTTTGATCCCATTTGCGATGGTATGCATAAAGTGGTGGACCTGGAAAATGGTAAGCATTGGTTCTCTTAGTTGGTAAAACAAAGTCGAGGGGTTAGTGCTTCAGCCAGCAATGCATAGCATCACAGAGCAACCTTTGACCCCCATTTGTGCCGTCACTTGATCTTTCAAGCAAGTAAGTAAGGAAGGAAGGGCCCAAGAGAGATGGGGGGAGAAGAGGGCGCACAGTCAAACAGAACAAAAAAAACAAACAGCCACCATCCACAGATATTAAGAAAACAATACAGCAAAGAACAGGGACTGAAGGTAGAGTTGTATGGGGAGACCGCCACTGAAGGGGAATTACCTTTGGGAACGGGTGTGAGGTTAGGAGTGAGGGGTTTTGGTACATCTCCCCCTCCGACGGGTTGAGTAGGTTTCTCTGTAATGTACACCTACCGCCCAAGGAAAGGAGGGGGGGTTACAGATTTAGTATTTAAGCTTTTTGGGAACTTCCCAGGGGAAGGACTCGCGGCCAAAGTGGCCATAGGCGGCGGTGCGCTGGTAGATGGGCTTCTTCAGGTCCAGCTCTCTGGAATTGCACAGGAGACAGAGTAAGACAATTGCCATGCACAAAGAAGGACGTTCAGTTAACTCAAATCAGCCTCTCTAACGTTAACTGTGCAAAAGACCAAACTCGGGAAAACGCGGGAGCAAAAGAGGACTGGGAAACCATCAAACCGAGAGGCGGTGGTTGGGCCGCCCCCGAGGAGCACACTTTACCTGACGATGACGCCCGGGCGGAGGTCAAAGTTCTTCTTCACGATCTCCAGCAGCTCCTTCTCGCTCCTCTGGGAGGTTCCATAGTGGAAGATGGAGATGGACAAGGGGTGGGCCACTCCAATGGCGTAGGACAGCTAAGAAAACAGGTATATTGGTAAGAGTCTACTTTTATCCCTTCTAGGTTGGGCCCATTGTGATACTCCATTGCCAATATTGATAAACATCAATGGCTGTTCACGGCATCGCGGATGCACACAACCCTATTTGTAAACAATCGCCAAACCCTAAGACCTCTTCAATCATTGCATGGTGAAAGACTGCGAAACATTCACCTGGACCAGGACACGCTGCACAAGATCAGCCTTCACCAGGAGACTTGGACACACCAGCGGGGCAGCATAGGCAGCTGAACGGTCAACCTTTAGTGTGTGCGTGTCCTCCAGAGGGGGGGGGGTGGGGGGGGGGGAAAGGCCACCACTTCCATGAGCTTCCCCAGCCCATAATGCGGTCCATCGAGCATATCTTGAGGCCAGTCAAACCACAGTGCATCTCCCTGTAAAAACAGCATGAATAATTCAGAAAATCTTATCAAGCTGAACCACCAACACATCTATAGGGAAATAAAAAGTGGGAAAAATAAATGTACATAGCCTATTAAGTCATAATACATTAACGCCAGTTCCCACAACTATTACTTTGGATATAATAGCAAAATCTGGAATAGTATCAGATATAAATATAATTTAAAAAAAAAAAAAATTCAAATACATGTTTTTTCCGCTTTTCCACGCCTATAGGAACCCCCAAGAAAAACTGCACTGTAAGTGTTATAGTTTATAACCCGCGTGGCATCCGATGACCCAAAAGCGGTCGATGGGCTGCAGGTTGATAGAATGGTGTCATCATCAGGTAGACGCTGGGCCCCCCAAAAAAAAACCCCAAACCCCAAAAAAAGACTTTCACCACCTTCTCCTCAGAGCATCACGCCATCTCCCAGAACACACTTCCGTCAATCATGCGAACAGACCACTACAATGGTGTGCACACGCACAGGAATCATGGCCCCGGTCCTGCCTGTACTGGACCGTCACTAGAGACAACAGCAAAAGAAGTTGACGCTAATGGTTACAATCTGTAACAAGATACCAGGCATTAAAATCTCAGTTCTTTAGTAGTACATACACTACCGTTCAAAAGGTTGGAATAATTGAGATTTAAATATTTTTGAAAGGTCTCTGATGCTCACCCAGGGCTGCATTTATTTGATCATCAATAGAATAAAAAAAAGCATTGTGGAAATATTATGGTTTAAAACAATGGTTTTCTATCGTGGATGTGTTTTAAAATGTAATTTACTCCTGTGATGCAAAGCTGAATTTTCAGCATAATTACTCTGGTCTTCAGAAAACAATTCATTTCTAGTAAGTTGATATGCTGCTCAAGCAACAAATCAATATCAATCTTTTTGGAAACTGATGGTTCATCTTTAGAAGTTAGAAACGTTAGAGAAAATGTCAAACAGTCGATTTCAAACGGAAATCTTTTGTAACATTCGTCTTCCCACTTTGATTAATTTACTGCATTCTATCATTTATATATATATAAAAAAAAAAAAAATTATTTATCCTCTCTGTATGACCCCACAACCTTTGTAGGATAGTGTATTTTCCGAGCGGCAACCTCCGGCTCTCTCTCGTGAAGCCAATAAGGAAGTGACTAAAAACCTGCAATTCATCGACTGGCCGCTTGCAGGCTGGGGGCGTATGCCAAAAAGGGAGTCAGTCCCATAGAACTCCCCATGTTTAAAATGCCCAAACTTTTACGCAGAAAAAAAAACATGTTTACAAGCCTGGTTCAAAAAAAATTATTTTGGTCTATATTGGCTAATTTTGCCCTTTGTGAAAACTGTGAGGGGGAGTGAATTTTTTTTATAACCTCAATCCGTTTAAATTATATTAAGCCTTTAAAGTTCTGCATAATTAAGGTCGTGGCCACTTTGAAGTGAAAGGTGGATTGCCGCTGCTGACAATGCCGTCGCGCTAGGTGGGCGTGTGGCTTCAGCAACCAGCTCACGCCTTTTTGCCCATTTTCGAATTTTCGGGAGAGTTCGCGCAGTGACGCCGCTGCCAAGATGGCGAAGGCCCGCTCTGCACCACTTTGAGCTTCAAAACCGCTATTGAGGGGAAGTCTATGGGTGACGTCACGGGAGCCACTCCGTCAATTATTTTTGTTACAGTCTATGGTATTTTCCTACTGATTTCAAACGACATTCTCACCTGGGTCTTGGCAATCAGGTCGGCCGACAGCCATGGACAGGGTGCCGCACACGGCGTTAGTTCGGCCATTTTAGCATTCAGCTTTGTGGGCCCAGGACCACATAGTGAGAGGCATACACTCCTCAGTCTCATCAGTGGCATAACCAAACATCAAGCCCTAAGAAAGGCAACAAGTTACTCAGTCAATCAGTAAAGATAAGAATCTAGATTCTCTTATAAACACAATTCACATCCCTGGCATATGAACAAAGAAAGTCGTTATCTAGCTCTTACTTGGTCTCCAAGCTCCCAAATCCTCCTCACTGCGGTCAAGCGTGAACCCCTTGAGCAATATCAGGTTGACTGATGCGTCAAGAGGCCACAAGCACATTGCAGGTCTTGCAATCAAACCCTAAAAGCACAATAAAATGCTGATTAATTCTATCCTAAGTCCCACTAGAAGCTAATACACAAATCGAAACCCACAGATTTTGCAGTGTCGTAAGTTCTGCAAAGGCATTATGGCAGCATAGCAGCACTCTTTCCCACTGACATTTTGTGGTCGCTATAACTTTGGAAGAGTCATCGTATCCAATGTGCTTTGATGGTGTCCCTGACCAACCTTCTGAGTAGTCCACGGCAGCATGAGAGGTGATTCTCACCGGCCAGTAAGATCATTCCAGTCTTGGCAACCGTCCTGCGCCAGGGGACAGCTTGATAGGGGTTAGAGCACCACACTAAAAAGATTCAAGTTGCTTAGCATGGAGGAAAAGCGTGCAGGGAAGCATAATTTGACACTCACCACATTGCTAACTTTGGCAATCAGGATCCTGTTTGAGGTGGGCGTCCAACCACAAGCGTCAAGGATCTGGTCACAAAATTTATCTGGAACAGGAGGAATGAGAGGGTGTAACGATTTAATCCAGCCAATTAGCAGCATAGAATTCAGGTTATACGAGGACTCCAAAGATAAATGCAAACCGCCTCCAAGGGCATAACTGGATTTTGGATGTTGCTACTCAAACATGTTAAACTGGCAAAGCTGGGCATTATATTGTACAAAAAAATGTGACTTTTACATACACGTGTGTATATTTATGTAAACATAATGGGACTTTAATATTGGTATTACTAAAAAAACCTATAATGGGAATGTCATATTTTTATTAGCTTTTTCGGTTAGATTTTCTACTGTACATTTTATTTGGTAAGTTTAATTTTTGTGTTTATGGCAACCTTAGTTTTACCTAAATTAAAGATTTCCTTGGCAAAACTGGAATAAATTGCCTTGGAAACAAAATATATAATTGTACAAGATTTTAGGTTTTGTACATTATTTTTAAAGTTAACAGTTTCAAGTTACACAAAATGTCATTCTGGTTTAATTTACTATTATATAACCTTTATATCTCAGCACATGACAACAGCATTTTACACGATGGGACCTCATGCAAGCCAAGAAATTGCTTAAAAACAATAGACAAGGACAATTGCTAGTGCCTCAGTTTGCCTGCCATTAAATATTTCCATACCACAAGGTGAAGTATTCATGAGCTACTGCAGCACGTCCTCTCTAGCTGAGGCAGGATATGCCCAAAACTGCCCCACCCAACTGCAGGCCCTGGAGTAAACCATCTAGATTTCGGGGCAGAGGTAAGCCAACGCTAATCAGCTGGCAGCGGGGCTGCTAAACCCTCCCCCACGCCATCAGCCTCGAACTTAGGACCTGCGCCGAAGCTCATCGAAAGCACATGATGCCGCAGTGAGGGCAGGGAGCGAGAGTGGAAAGGGCACAACACGTGTACCAGGTGTCAGGCCACAGATGACAAAAACTATGATACACAGGACTGTCCACAAATGCATGGCCAAACTAACTCAAACATCTGATCTCCGAACAAAAGTGCACCTTTGATGTTGTGACTGTAAGCATCCTCAGTTCCCAAACATTGGGTCATTGCAACTGGGCTTACGAGATTCTTTGACTGTCACCCCATGATTGTGGCTGATCTGGTAGAGAAACGTTTTGTAAAACGCTGATGAAAAATCAGTTTTGCAGCTTTAATTACCAACACACACCCTCGATTTGAGCCATTCTGTATGATAGTTTACTGCTAAACGTAAAAAATGATGACTGTGCATGTACTGGGATAAACAGCTTTGTCCAATCAAAGGGTGGAGAAACTAGCAAGCCCCTCCCTCGTAAACACCTGAGGCTCTCTCAGATTTTTCTTTTCAATAAGTGATTTCACACCATGGCAGAAGCACCACAATTACAAGCATCAGATTGTAACTACGATTGTCTACAAGGATGTGAGTGCATTTACACCCTCGAAAAACTGGAAGCCCGACTTGCCATCTGACAGTGAAAACAGTGGTTCTGCAGAAATCCAAGTCATGTTCATTTTCTCCATATAGAAAGGGGTATTTTAATGGCTTTATTCATAGTTCTACTGTGAGCTATGGGGGAGGTCATCGAGTGCTTTATGCTTTTTTTAAATCAAATCAAAGCCCATGTTATCTCAGCTTTCTTTTTTTCTTTAAGTTTATTAAGCAGAATTTCTAGAGTGGAAAAAACCACATTTTTCCATGATTCCCTACGAAACTTTCAATAATCAATAGAACTGTGACGGTCACACACTCTATAACAAGCCCTTGTCACTAGGGTTGGTACTCTAGGTGTGAATAACAGAAATAGTTTGCACATTTTGTTTTATTGAGACTATAGGGTCTGTGGTAATTCCTAGAGAAATTACCTCAAAGCCATACATACTTGTTTTATGGGTGGTTTTCTTTAAAAAAAATAACAGTTTTAAGCATTCTGTGCATTAGTGTTGTGTACAGTGATGGACCTTGTTGGGAGAAAGCTCGTGCTTACCATCGCCGGTCTAAGAATCATCTCCATTCAGGGCACCCATCTGTGGGCTGTACTGAGTTGCTCTCAAAATTACTTAAATATTTGGGTGTGAGTGGCAATGAACAGACTTCCTGATTACAGCATTCTAAAATTTATTTCATTTCCCCAATTCATTTGCTGTTTTTCAATTATGTCTCTTGAAATACTTCATGGGTCGGTGAAGTAATCTGCACCTGCTTTTTGTTCCAATGCCACATACTTTGCTGTTAATCAAAGATTGTATATTGTGATGTCAGCTAGTAATCCATTTGTTTTATTGCCGTATAACTCCTAAAGAATGTATAAAGTCCTTAGGGAAAAAAAAATAAGCACCACCCAGAATCGGAAAAATAAAAGAAATAGATTCTCCTCTGTAGATGAAGTATGGAGGTGGTAGCAAACATACTACTGGGGAAAAAAAAAAAACAACACATCACGCCATGTCTCCTGACAGTGTGTTTCTTTGACCTGTGAGGGGAATAACCTATTGACAAGTGACCCGAATCAATGGTTTAAACTACAATTTATTAACCCAAATGTGACGCTTGGTATACAGCACTATCTGCCCGTTTCACAGTTCTTTGACATTTTCTCAATTATTGTGTACAATCTGACAACTCAGTTTATGCAGTTCTGATAAATTACTGAATTACAATCACAAGGCACCTGAGCGAATCCAGAACGTTCGGTCATGTGGAGAATTTCGCAACCCGGTTTATTGAATAAGGGAGTACCTTTTGACTACGTTTTTTTTTTTTTTTTTTTTTTTTTTTTTTTTTTTTTACACACTGCATCAACGCAGAGACGGATGGCGGCCCGCAGTGATCGAAGTTCGTAACGTTACGTCAGGCGCGTTTGTAATACAAGCACCCACAAACATAAATAAATATTGCAAACTGCACTAAATCCTGAGTGCGGTTGTGAACGCCATTAAAATGAATGAAATCGGTGCCGCTTAAAATCGCTAGCTAGAGGCGTTTGCTTTCGTGTATTGTATTTGGGGCCTAGAGGTGCGCTGACGCAATAGTCGACCCGCGGCCACTTGAGCGAGAAGGACATTTACACCCCGTTTAGGGGGTGTCGCAGCCCCGGGACGACCTAAAAAAGGTCTAACAAACAGCGGCTTATAAAAGGGAACAAAATACTAGCAAACTTTTAAGCGCGCTTTCACGCGCAGGCGGCGTGACCCTCGTACAGACACGCGAGGCATAATATTCGCTGCTTGGCCCCGTGAATTAGACTCCCAAATAAAAATAATGAGGGGGAAGATGATTAAATGGAACAATTTTAGAGGTGTTTACGTGAAAAAACACCCCCGGGAAAAAACCGCAGAAAAAAAACACGCGCAGCGTATCCGCTTGACATGAACAATGTTCCCGCGAGCCCGCTACAAACGCGCGCGCACGGCCTTGTAAAAAAAGCTAAATTTATTAGAACTATTGTTTGTGACTATTAGTTTTTTTTATATTTTTTTATTTATATGTTCTAAAACAAAAAATAAAGTGAGAATAAGCCCTTGAAGCGTTCAGGCTACATTGCGAGATTAGTTTTGGGCCCCAAACCCCGGTACTCCGCCGCCGTGGCCGAAAAAACAAAAACGTTACCTCCCACTTTCCTAAGTCAGCGTGTTAAAGAAAAACGCTTTTTCCCAGCCCTAAAGATTGGGTTTGATAAAAATTTATAATTGTATTTTTTATGTAAAAAAAAGTAAAATTATCGGCAGTATTGCACGTGCTAGCTGGGGGATCTCGTGCCGTTTGTGTTGGTCTTCCACGCGACCTTGGACTAAAATTTTATACGTAACTTAATGTTTTACGAACATCCCCGGGGTCCCTTCACCGACAACTCCGACGTGAAAAAAAAGCAGTTTTTCATAAATCAGGGTTTGTGGAAACCGTTCATCTGCCTTCAGTTGGTTTTATGTTTTGCGTTTCCCTCGCGGCGCGGGTTTAAAGCGTGGTGTTTTTAGAGTCTCTCGCTTTTAAAACCGTCGGTCTTAGAGAGTTTCTGGGAGCGGTAGACTTGATCAAAAGATCAGGGGGCGGCCGGTCTTCAATTTTTTTTCCCTCCCTTCATCCAAAAATCGAGCGTCATCGGGCGCGCCCCCCCTCGCTCGCGGCGCCAATCAGAAAAAGGCTTCGACGTGAGCGGTCAGGGGACAGAGAAGGCCCCTTTGTTACAAATTTACATTTAACATTTAGAAATAAAACATAGACAAATTGACAAATAAAAAAAACCCAATTTAAAAAACCCAAAAAAGGGGAAGAGGGGGACAGTTTTTGCATTTTCCTTCTATGTTTGTTTTAAATTCAAATTCTAAGAAAAATCTTTAAAATATAAAAACGTTTTATAATGTTTTCTTATAGCTTAAATTTTAAACTTAATGTTTACGCAGAACAATATAAGGCATCATGTAGTGTTTCCAAAATAAAAAGTTTGACGTGGAGATTTTAATGCGGTTTGCAGGGGGGAAATTTTTTGCAAATAGTGTCCTTAGAAAATGATAAATTAACAGGAATGTCTATCATCTTGGAGGTGCACTTTGGGCTTGGTTGACAAAGCAGTAATTTTATTGGGAGGGATTTAAAAGTTAGTGAATTTAACTTTGGGCAGAGCGCTTAGCCTTTCCCACTTTACTTATTTTCTTTTGTATTGATGTGTTGCATAGATTATGAGTTGCTAGGTGGATGGGAATTACATAGTATGAATAATTGTGGAGTAGTATTAAAAACTTTGCAAAACCCCCCAGATACTATAAACTTTTTCTTTATCAGTGCTTTATTTCGTGTCCAACAAATTTCTCCCTGGGGGTTTTTTTCCCGTCAATCTGAGGCGTAATTTTTAGAGGCCGGGGTACAGGGGACTGGGCTTTACATGGAAATCAAAGGGCATTGGTTTGCGATTCATATCTAGATTGCACTGGGGTCCCAAAAAAGTTGGAGACCACTTGCGAAAATGCTGTTCTTTGCATTTTTGCATTTGCTTTTTTGTCATGTCTGAGCATTGAGTGAAAACTGAATGAGCAAAATGATTATTGAACATTCTTGGCTTAAAATATTTGTATATATTTATATATTTTTATTTGTAATTATTTAATTTATTTCTTAAATAACTTTTTAAAGAGGATGTATATACATCAGGTTTGAAATGACATTTAATTAAAAATCCCATATTTTCAGTTTGAGTGCTAAAACTTTTTGGTTGTTGTTGTAGATTTTGTTGCTATCACCTCCAATCATATTATAAATTCTAAATTAATTAAAAAACTGTGATTGTAGCAGCAGTAGATAAAGGACAATTTGGTAATTTGATATCAGGAGAGCAGTGCTTACAAAACACTGGGTTGTGATTGGCCGTTGTGTTTTGAAATTGTGTACGTGATGAGCCAACAACCAAGAGTGAAAATGGTCATTTGATGGGGAGAATTCATTTGGCAACGTGCTTTGTGAACAAAAAAATCTCTGGCTTATTTTTGGCATTAGTATATATACGTAATATATTTATATATGTGATACAGATAAACCACAAAACAAACTTATCTAAAATTTGAGTGAAAAAGGTTTTGTGCAGGCCTGACACTATTTCTTCTAAGTATAAAGTTTTGCATTAAAGCAATATCTAATATTCTGCCAGACAAAACCAGGGGATGTTTTTGTCTCCTTCATTCAATATGCTCTAAGTGAATGAAAGTATGCTTACTGTGGTTTGTACTTATTGTACAGGAATGGACATGAACCTTGCACCTGGGCAGGTTTTGGATACATAAAATGTGTGTATTATCACCTTGCAGCAAGGGTGGACGGTTTTAGCTCGAGGGAGATCGTCACAAAAAAAAAAAAAAAAATGAACTTCAAATTGCCCAACGTTTGCTGGCAATCATTGAAATGAGGCAAAACACCTCACAAATATATTTACCAAAAACATTTTACTCTCTGGTTATGGGCTTTTATGGCTTTGGAACTTCCGGTAACGATAAAGGGCTTACACAATGTGTCTATTAGCACCTTCAGGTCTGGAAGAGTTTCAAAGTCTCATTCCAATCTCTGACTTAAGAGCTTAGATCTCAACAACAGGATAATGCGATTTAGTAATGGAGTGTTCAGAGAAAGAAAAATTAAACTGAAAAGTCATCTTTTTTTGTGAAAACTCTCCCTCATCTAGAACCCAAAAGCATGATAATGAGCCTGAGTAGCAATCCTTTTCAAAGTTTACTGCAGGAGACTAAACATTATTAAAAAACAACAAAAAAAAAGGACAAGTTTGTGAGTCACTCACAGGACTCAAAAATGAGTGAAAATTGGATTTCTTTTTTATTTTTAGGTTTTATCGCATGTGTCCTCTTTATTTCATTTTACACATTTCTGTACGTCACAGTTTAAAGATGAGGGCCATTCACCGCACAGGAACACATTTGGACTTTGAACTCATCGATAAAAAAAAACACAATAATAAGGCAATAAATCAATGATTTATAGACAAACTCAGTGTTCTTTGCTGACCAGCAAATGATTTTTGTTGAAAACAGAACAGAGAATACAGAAAGGGGAGAATATAGCAACGTGAGAGATCTTTGCGATGATCGTAGCTGATGA
Source organism: Cyprinus carpio (assembly GCF_018340385.1). NCBI lineage: Eukaryota > Metazoa > Chordata > Actinopteri > Cypriniformes > Cyprinidae > Cyprinus > Cyprinus carpio. Next base: position 7,769,137 of record NC_056606.1, on the reverse strand, counting down.
TACCTGTAAGTCTATTACTGTCAGGTTTTAGTACATTTTATTGTCTTTTGTATTTAAAGGGAATCAATCCTGCACGTAATGTGTTCGACTGTTGGCTAAATCACCCTACATGTCTTCTGTAGTATTTTTGCACCCGTCTATATGTGTTTGGACCACACACACCTCACACTAGCCTTCACTCAGCTCTACATTCGATCAAAGAATGACACCAAAATGCTATGAGCAGAGCTGATGTGATTGGTTTGTCTTCAGGTCAGCACGCCTTCTGTCAAAGGTTTTTGCTCTGTTTCAGGAGACGCCTGCTGGCTTGACAAAACGTCAGCAAAGCATGATGGGTGTTAATGTGTAACTTCTAAAAGTGGGATGGTGGTCTTATCGTATATGTGCCAAACCTGGCATATGGGTCAAACTCATATAATACTTGATCCATTTATTATGCAAAACAGTTGTAACCAGCAGTTAATTAATAGGATGGACATTTGACCTTCTTGAATATCTGTGCATTAATTACCTGGCGGAATGAATCGGAAAATATTTTGTCAATTTTTTTAGAATTTTGAATAAAATCATGGACATCTTTTATTTGCGTCAGTAAACAGGCTCTGGTTTGACTAGCAAAACTAGATTTATTAAACAATGGTGTCTTTTGTCTCGCAAAACGGACCATTCCAAGGTTTGTGGTCAGTTTTTCAGTGTCACATGATCCTTCAGAAATCATCATAATATGCTGATTTGCTTCTTCAAGAAAACATTTTCTGATTTATATACCAGTGTGAAAGAGTGGATAACAGTGATACATTTTTCTAAGAATGCTTTGATATGAATAGTTCAAAAAGAGCAAGCCATTTTTTAAACAGAATTCTTTTGTAACATTTATGAATGGTCTTGTCGCAGCTATTTCAGTAGTTTATTTGCATCCTTGCTTAATAACAAGTGTTCCTTTCTTTTGAAAACAACAACAAAAAACATCTATACTACCCCCAAATGTTTCTGAATGGTAGTGTAGCCTATATCTACAACACACACAAATACAGAGTCCACAGTAAAAAGTGCTTCTATTTCTTATATATATATACTTCAAGTTTTAAGTTAGACTTTGAATCCAGATTTTTAAATGTGGTCCTCATGGACTTTTGGACCCCACTGTATATTTACAGTTTATCAACAGAGGTTCTCAATTGGTAGTTTTCTTCCTAAATTCAAATAAATTAAATACAACATAGTAAATCAATAAATAGGATTATCAACTTAAAAAGGAAAAGAAGAAAAACTTCCTATAGTTTGCTTTTAGATAACAAAGCTACAGTACTTTAAGTATAATGTTGTTTAATTTTTCACAATAAAACTCTTGACATCAGGCTATTAAAGCCTGGTCAATGACCCCCTAGTTAAGAGTAAAGGCTGAGATGAATGCTGACATCACTGTTTTGCTTTTGATTCTACGGTAAAAGGACAGTTTTACCTTGGGGTCAGGTTGTCCTGCACTATAAGGCTGATGTGCACTGTTGTACTGTCACCATTTACAATCTATCAACTGAGAACTGCGAATAAGTTTGTGAAGCGATTAGGACACGCCCCCCACAAGGCATGAGAGCACAAACAGCTGTAGGTCTGAAAGGTGCCAGAGGGCGATCTGAAAACAGGCCGGTTGCTCTCACAAGTTGTTGCATTATGAATATAGTCTGATAAAGTCTAGTGATGAAGCGACAGGGAAGGATGGATTGGTCAAGAGAAACACATCGCCTGCTTTTCCTATCTGAGGAGGCCATGGGCTCTACTTAAAATGGCTGCTATCAGAGCCTCCGAGCACTGACGGGGGGACACTGGGCTCCGTGGACTGAGAGGAATGAGGGATAGGCCGAAGTTAAGGTGTCTGGAAGAAACCAGAACGCTCTTTCTTGGCATTTGGCTGAAGGGCGAGGGAGAGTCGCTCTGTGCTGGGCTGTCTGCGGTGACGTGAGGGCACAAACTTAGGAGACTGCACGGACGGGAAGAGGTTGTCCCAGAGAGCCCGCCGGTACGGCTGGGCTGCGGTCTGCGGCTGGCGGTTTCTGGTGATTGCCTTTGCTGCTAGTGGTTCAGGGCGGGGGCTACGAAGAGCTGGGGACCAACAGCACCAGCGTACTGTCATCTTCAGAGCTGACGTCAGAACTGTCAGAGTGCGAACGACAAAGCTGGTGCAGGCGGTGTGGGACATGGGCAGCTGCACCTGGGAGGAAAAGCAAAGAGGATGAAAATAAAAAAAATATGATATATACAAGTCATATACTGAAGATTTCAGTGTTATGTAGAAGTTTAAAATCCTTTTTACATCCTCATGACTTTCTTACACAAAACACAATGGAGATTTTTCAATGAACGAGAGCGATTTTAAAAGCTTAAAAAAATGGAACAAAAACTATAAAGAATTATAAAGGTGGTCCATATTACTTATGTGCTGTAAGTCTTCCAAAGAAATAATGGCTTTATGTTAGGAAAAGTCCTCAAACATTTGAGCATGGCACTAGCAACACCAAGGTCATGGGTTTGATTCCCAGGGAAAGCAAGAATTGATAAATAAAAAAGTAAAAAGTGTACTTTGAACGAAATGTAAAGTATGAGTGATTCATTAGGTTATGATGTAAATTGACGCAGATAGCAAACAAAATCTGAATTCACGTAAAAAACTGGACGTTGAGTCCTAGTCCATGAGTACTCAAGTCCATGACAAGACCTCAACCATATTTTAATGTTTTCATGTTTCATGTTAGCCCTGTCATGGAGCCGTAACCATGTGGATTCTGTCTTGATTTTAATTCAACCTTCTTCTGGTCTCAGTCTTGAGATCGAAACTCAACCTTTTTTTTGTCTAAGTCTGGACTCAGACTGAATCTCTCTTCTGGTCACAGTCTAGATTTAGACTCATCTATCTATGGCCTCAATCTTGACTCTAGCTCAACCCTCTTCTGGTCTCAGGCATGACTCAGACTCATCCCTTTTCTGGTCTCTGTCTTGAGACCAAACTGAACCTTCTTCTGGTCCGGTTCTTGACTCAAACTCAAACCTCTTCTGGTCTCAGTCCAGATACAAACTTGTCTCTTTCTCTTCTGGTCTCAGTCTGATTCAAGACTCATGACTCTACTGGTTTTGACTCAGACTCAACCCCTTCTGGTCTCAGGTCCAGACTCAGAGGACTCAACCCTCTTCTGGTCTCAGTCCAGACTCAGACTCATCCTTTTTCAGGTCTCTTGTCTTGAGACCAAACTGAAACTTCTTCTGGTCTCAGTCTTGACTCAACCTTAACCCGTCGTTCTGCGTCTCAGTCTAGACTCAGACATATCTCTTGCTTCTGGTCTCAGTCTTTGACTCAAATTAAACCTTCTTCTGGTCTTTGAGACTGAATTCAGCCCTCTTCTGGTCTCAGTCCAGATTCAGACTCGTCTCTCTTCTGGTCTCAGTCTTGATCCAGACTCGTCTCTCTACTGGTCTCAGTCTTGATTCAGACTCATCTCTCTACTTGTCTTGACTCAGACTCAACCCTCTTCTGGTCTCAGTCCAGAATCAGACTCAACCCTCTTCTGGTCTCAGTCCAGACTCAAACTCAAACCTCTTCTGGTCTCAGTCCAGATTCAGACTCGTCTCTCTTCTGGTCTCAGTCTTGATTCAGACTCATCTCTCTTCTGGTCTCAGTCCAGACTCCACATTCATCCTTTTTCAGGTCTCTGTCTTGAGACCAATCTGAACACTTCTTCTGGCTCTCAGCTCTTGACTCAAATTGACTCTCGTTGGTCTCAGTCTAGACTCAGGAACATATCTTTTTCTTGGGTCTCAGTCTTGGACTAAAATTAAACCTTCTCAGATCTGGTCTCATGCCAGATTCAGACTCATTTCTCTTCTCTGTCTCAGGTCTTGACTCAGAACTCATCTTCTTCTACTGGTCTCAGTCCAGATTAAGACTCGTTCTTCTTCTTCTGGTCTCACAGTCAAGACTCAGGCTCAACCCTCTTCTGGTTCAATAATGAATTTGGACTCATCTCTCTTCTGTTCTCATTCTGGACTCAAACTCACACTTTTTCTGGTTTCAGTCTTGACTCAGACCCTTAAAACCTATTTGGTCTCAGTCCAGACTCAGACTCATCCCTTTTCAGGTCTCTGGTCTTGAAGAGCCACAACTAAAACCTTTCTTCTGATCTCAGGGGTTGTACACAAACGTGCAACCCTCTTTTGAGGTCTTGGTCTATGAGCTCAATAATTAATACCTTTCTATGGTCTTGATTTACGAAACTCAGCCATCTCTCTGGTCTCAAGGGGGGGTCTTGACTAAGAACTATCTCTCTTATGGTCTCAGTCTTGACTTAGTATAACTATTCTCTTCTGGTTTTCTGGATACTCTGTTCTTACCGTCGGACACAGATGAGCTGGTGTCAACTAAGGGTTGCGGCGAGTTAAGTAGGGAGTTGACGGAGTTTACAGGTGTGTGAAGCCGCCAACACCTGTTTATGTGTCATTGCCCAATTGTCACCGCCCTACCACCGTCGCGTTTTGATCTTTTATAGTCATAAAAATAAGTTAGTTCAGTTAGAGAACAGAACACTACAATTAAAACGAATGGAAGCGGCCACTGCTCATAATGCAGCAGTGTCGAACAGTCACATGAGGAGAAGAAGCTGCTACAAGAAGAGTGAGCGTGCAGACAAGACAAGACGGATGGCAGAGAGAGTTTTTAAAACGATATGGCAAAAAGCGACCTGTTTTAAAAATATAGTTGCTTTTGAAAGACGCCTGTTGACCTTCTTCCATTATCTAAGGTGATATTATAAGGAGTTTTTAAAACATTCATTTCTACTTATTGGGCCTCCAAAGTTGTTTTGTTGATTTTTAGGCATATTAAAAACTGTGTATTTTTCTGATTTACATGCCATGTCAGCCCAGCCTTTCTTATAGTTCATTTTGCTAATAAACATACGTTTATTTCGTTGATTTTATTTGGTTTCACAGTGTTTACTGATCTTCACGTTCTGTATACCTAAACTTTGTGTAACGTTATTTCTTATTTTATAGTTACGCATATAGCATGGTATATTTCTCATAGTTATTTCATAACAAGTTACTATGTTATACGTTGTATGTTTGGTCTGAATGACGAATTTGTCCCCTGTAATTATGCAAAAAGTGAAAGTAATAGTTTTATCAAGCTTTCACATAGCTCATTAATAAACCGAGGGAGACGGAGGGAAAAACCTACCCCCACACCCAAGGTAATACCGTGTGTCACATGTCGATTAACCGGTGGGGGAACATTTCCTCACCGCACAACCCTAGGGGTCAACTACAAAAATTGTTATATTACTGTCAGAAGAAGACTTAGAAAAAAACTCGAGGTCGAGAAAATTTTAAAAGTGCTTTTCGCATTGAAGCTTCAGTTCCAACATTCATTCAAATGAACAATGACAAAATAAAGAACAGCTGTCTTCAAAACAGCTCTTCTAGAGTTCCAAAAAAGAAAGAAATCATATGTGATTATGTAATCAATCTTGGATTAGCCAAGTAAACTGTTATTACGGTCTTTTCTTTGGAAATAATGAGTGCTCGTTAAAACTTTGGGAAGTTCTGACACACATTTTCATTTACAGTTTTTGTGTTCTGCACAAACATAATTTATGGAACGCTGCAGTATTTATCTGAACAAGGGTTTGGTCAGTCGAGGTTTTGAGTATATATTGTTGGTTAATTTAACTTTCTGGTAACAGTCCATAATCCGTGTATAATACAAAACAACCTTTGTCAGTTACATGTCAGTAGTCTCTTTCTGGCTTAAATGGGCATTTTCTGACAGAAGAAAGCTAGGCAAGGACTTATCTACATATGGGAAGGTTGAACATGAGTTTATGTTGACTGTGATGTGACATTTTAACACAGGATTTTGGTTTCCTTCTAATACCAGCATTACTGCTAAACACCTGTTGGAAATGCGAAACATAGTTTAAAACTACAGTAATTTGTGTTTTGTTTTTCCATTGTGGTGGCAATCTAACATCTATTTTCAAGATTCAAATGACAAAACAGGAGTCCTTTATGTTCTTAAATTTGTGAATGTCCAGCCTCAAATACACACATCCGACTGGCAATCAATATTGCAGTGGATGGTTGACAATGGGCCATGCCACAGCACAAATGAAACTAGTCAGCAATGCCCATGCGACTAACACCGCCGTCGGATGTACAGCCTACTGAGTTTGTGCATGTAAAACTAATATAAGCATTCGATATGACTCAGCAGTGTAGCTGTTGTGAAGAGCAAGTTTGTGAACCTGAAATGGTTTCTGTCAACTCCTAACGATGCTGTTGGAGTTGTACTAGTAATAGCCCCAGAAGATAATGTCCACAAACCGGGTCGCTTTGGCAGATCATCCTCAAGAAAAACGTCACCTGGAAGGGGCTTAATAAAACAAAAATTAAGGAATATGCTAGTGGCACCAGAACAGTGGTCTACTCACCATAAATTCTTTGTGTTAGTATTAATACTGTTTAGCGGCGCCATCTACGCTAATCTTAAACGCTATCTTACAATCCCAAGATTATCTAGGGAAATGATTTGATTTTGGGATTGGTAAAGCATTGTCCAGTGGACTGCAACAAGAGAGAGGGGTTAGAGTTCAAGGACACGGCCTGCTAGATGTCTTTCGCGATCCTCATCACAACTTACGCACAACGACCTAACAAACATGCCACGTCCCTCAAGACCGGTGTCGAATAACAAGCTCAGGATTCTTGGCCATACACATATGCAAAGCGTAATCCTTGTAAGGTGGCGTCAAATCCCACCCTAAAACAAAGAAAAATGAGTATTTAAATAACCTGAATTATTTAAGGTGCAGAATTTGGTGGGTGGCTTGGAGGTGTTTTTAATTAACATTTCAAAGGGAATTTAATCAGAGACTGAAATTTGGCTCATTAAATCGCAAACAGCAGACATAAACTGGCATTGAAATAAAAATGGAAAAACAATATAAATGAAATCAAAAAGAATAAAAGGTATCTGCAGTGTATCATAGGACCGTGCAATGATACATAGTACCTAAATATTTCTGTATAGATAACAAGACAAGAACATCCTGTCATGTTGCAAGCTAAAAGACAATGACTTTTTGTATATCCTACCAATCTATCAACAGATGTGAAAGCAAGCATAAAGCAGCTGATCAGGTCAACATAGTTAAGTGTCAGATAAACCTCATACACTCAGTCTTCAGTTTATACACAAGTGCCTTTCCTTTTTTCTTTTTTTCTGGTGGTGTTTTGTGTTTATTGTTGATATTACTGCTGTGTTAGAGCATTGAACTAAAAATTATACCTGAGATTATGTATGAAAAATTGGCGCTACAAAACAGTAGCCTATCATTTATAGCAACCCTTGTTTACCCACCATGGGATTAAAGAAAACAATGGTATCTCAGAAATCAGACAAACTAACTACACTAAGATGTAAACTCTGCAATTCTGAGAAAAAAGTAGTAACAATTATGAGCTAAACGGCAAAAAAATGATTTCCTTACCTAGTATTTTGACCCATTGTTTTTGGTAGTGTGTTATCTAAACAAATTTTAGAATCAAGATGCTTTTTTACTGAGAAGCTTACCATACATTTATAAGCATATTAAGTCTTAAGCTTTTTTGTTGCAAAAAAGAAGAACATTTAGTTATTTTAAACTTTAAAACAAGAGAAAATACCTGCCGCATAGACGTTTGAGAAAACCACAATCTTAATTCAAAGGCAAAACAAGATTATTTTTGTTGTTTAAAGATAAAAACAAAAAAAAAAGGAAAAAAAAAATGTAGATTAGGATAGTAATTTTGCTTCTTAGTGCACAAATATTTTTGCAATCAACATGTCATTTTGACTTTTGACTTTTCTACTGAATGGTGAGTGCTTATATCTCACAAAATACCTTTTATGGTATTACTATTAATATTATTCCCATCCTATCAATGTGGGGAAACAAGCTTACAACATAATAACTTACAGCCATGGGAATAAACTTTCACATATTATGAATCTATAAATGTGGGCAGCGCTGTGAGCCTAATGTGGTTAGAGAGTGGATCTTGTAACCCAAAGGTCGCAGGTTGAGTCCTCCACAGATGCTGGCCAGGAGTTGTAGGTGGGAGGGAGTGAATCAAACAGCGCTCTCAAAAGAATTCCACCCTCATACCAATAGTTTGCCCCTGGGCGGCATGGATATAGCTGCCCACTGCTCCGGGTGTGTGTTTCAACTCTCCTGCGGCTGTGTTTGTGCCTTGGATGGGTTAAAATGCAGAGCAACCAATTCTGAGTATGGGTTTACCATACTTGCCAAATGTCACGACTTTCACTTTTCATAATTAACACATATTTTGTGAAATTTTTTGCACTGTAAAATTTATATACTGTTTTTCCATGCCAAAAAATATGCAACAATAATTGCAAGTAAGTTGTTGGTTGCAATGCAAGGCTATTTCCCATTGCCTGGGGTGCGTTTCCAAACATCTAAGTTAGCAACTTTGCTAACAGGGCCAAACAACGAAGTTGCTAGCACAGCACCTATGGTTTGGGTAAATTGCAACCCGCTGTTTGTTACATTTTCCTGGCTTGCCCAACCATAGCAAAACACTGGCTCAACAACAATGTGTGGAGTTTGGGGGCGGGACTATCTATTCAACCAGTAAGTAGTAGGTAGGGAGTATGTTTGGGGAAACTGTCTAAAAAATTATTATTGTTGAAGAAACTGGGCAACACAAGGTGCACACTTACCTTTAATAAGATTAATTACACCTATTATCATGCCACTTGTGGTTGTTGGTAAATTATATAAATAATATAATGTGTGGTAACTTGTAAAAAAGCAAAAAAATCAGTTGTTGGGACACCCCCGGTGAGCTTTAATGAACTTAAATCTTAAAAGTAGTTTTATGTGAAAATGCCTTTTCATTTATTTACCTTGTACCAGTCCCACCACAGTCCCCATGACCTCCTCTGAAAAGCCATGGCCCATGAGAAGTTTAACTAGGTAGCATCACAATAGCGCGCAGGATCTTGGTCCATTCCTCTCTTTCTCAACCACCGCTAATCTCCACGTCACTAATGGTACGTTCACCTTAAGGGAACACTGAGCAAGACAAGAGGAAGATGGAACAGAATCCTAGACACAACTGAGATGTATTATGAATAATAGTTTTTTTTATAATTTTTTTGTATTCATCCAGTTATATCCACAAACAAAAAATCAGAGAGAAAATCATTCTAATTTATTAGTAAGTTGTCTGATGCCACAATGAACTTTTCTTTAACTGTTTGTAAAAGTCGAAGCGTCACGATAGCCGTTACCACCTCACATGACCAGCCTGAAATACAATACAGCAACTGTCTCCGAGACTATCCAGTGGTCGTTCCCGCCCAGTTTTAGGAACTCACATGCAAAGAGAAGAGCGGCAAAGGCACAAACAGGCTTGTGATCCCTAATAGTGAAGCCCATGGTTGACTTGGCGGTAGAAGTGCTGGGAAACTCTGGTGGCGGCCGCACCAGCCAATGAGGTCAAAAAACCGACGCTGTAGTGCAGAATTATGGGGACGCGGGCACGGGGGGAGTCCCGTCCTGCGCAGAACGCCACAAGATGCGATCCGTCCATGGCAGGCTCCCTCTTTTTTTGCACTAGGAAAGGAAGCCAGGTTTTAAACGACGGTCCAGAGAAACAGGGAAAAGACTTGTGTTTAAAAAGCCATAACAGACCTTGTGTCATAAGTAGGGTGTTCCCCACATCAAACTTATAAGGTTGTCGGTAAATCAAGGTGTCCTTCTATAAACCCCTCCAGAACGGGATTCACTTTTTTCGCCATGGGTGAGCTGTGACAAAGACAAAACAAAAAGACAAAATGTATTTCACTTCTATCTTTTTATAACAACAACCCAATTCTCGCAGACATCACAGCATATAGTGGGGCACATGCCACTGAAGAAGTCTGAAGCTGGCCGGGTTTGTTTATAGATGTTAGGGTGACCACTGGCGTCTCATAGTGGTAAAAGAAGACTGCAAAAAAAAAAGATCTGTACATGTGAGACCATCTTGTGATTACGTGATTGAGACAAGGGCAAGTGATCCCTGAGCTATCTGACAGTGTTCAACATTGCTTCAAAGTTAGATCTGTACATCCGCCTTGAAAGATCACAATGCACCCAATGTGCACAGTCGAGTTTCCTTTAGGCCCTGTCTCCAAATGGCCGCAGCTTAAATGTTGACTCCTTCTATGTTGAGATTTTTATGATTCAAAAGGGTGTTTCCCCCTGAACACACCGGTGAAAGGTTGTCAGCATTGGAACAAGGCCCTCGCGTGCCATCTCGCTGTTTAAATGAAGCCATAACTGTTGGAAAAGAATACTCTACTTATCTATGGGAAAAAGTGTTACTTTTTAAGAAGAATATAGATTAAGTGGGGAACTAAAATGTAATGTTTTTAGGACACTTTTTTGCATGTTAATTAAATGAACTAATGTGATTATAGTTTAAAATGTACATTAAAAGCAGAAAAAACCAGAAAATCAGGTGGACTGATTTTTGGCTCCACTTAGTTTATATGCAACTGTCTATTCTATAACTGTCTAGTCTAGCTAGCAAGTGCACATTTAATCAATTAACGGTGCACTTCTTTTTCACAAGGCCTTATGATGAGTCTCCAAGCACACCTGTGACATTATAAAAGCTCTTTTACCTGATCTTTCTCCAACATAGAGGCAGTTATCATTCTCAATTGCAACTTTTCACCACGTGTGAATGTCATAACCTTCGAATTCGGGTTAAGTTCAGATCACCGAACCATAACACCACACTGTGAGAGAATGCACTAATATCCCACTGAAAAATGCTCAACAGGTCAAAATACAAAGTGTAATTATGTAGGTTTAGCTACTCAGATTTAATGCGCAAATTTAGATTAAAAGACTGTATTAAAAAGAACATTCCAGTTAAATGCCGTCAACCCGCAAAACAATTGTAGTTCTGCAACACACTTGTAGTTTTGTGTTTTAAAAACTGCCATTTCGTACATATTGTGCGTTTATTAATACATTAAGTAAGCCTAAGCATTAAAGATATGTTTTTTCCAGGTAACCCACTCGTGATCGCAGCACAGTGGTAGCCCACAGCCGTGCCACCCTCGAACTGCTGCTGCTGCATGATGCTTTCAAAAGTCCGCCTCCATCCGCTGCTTCCAGAATTCGCATGTGGAGCGGGCAGGTGGCAGTTGAAGAAGCCACCACCAGGGTGCTCCGAAAACCATCATGCGTGCATCTCAGCCCCCACTTTATTCCCCCTGAGACAAACCATATAGAGGCAGAGGATAATGGGAAGACATTGATAATACAGCAGCTCTTGGACTCCATAGTAGGATGACGTGTTCTTTTATTTTTTTGTGCCTTGCCTAGAACTGGTTGTGTGCAAAGAAAAAACACTTGAAAGGGATTATAGAGATTATTTACTCACCCTTACTCGTTCCCATACTATTGTACGTGCTCTTTATTTTTAATTTTTTCCATGTCGACATGGAATCCAATGGAAGACAGTTTAAAGCATTTTTTAATCTTCATGCCAAAGCTATTTTTCCATACAGAAGTAATAGTTATATTAGCAACCACAGAAGCTGTCAAACTCAATAAAGAACAAAACATTGCAAAATGATTGGGTTTTTTAAAAACAAGTTGGAATTGGTTTTCGAATGAAAACACAGCTTTCACGAATGACTCGGTAGATTTGATGTCTGAACCAGACAATCGTTTATGAATGAAAGAGATATGGACTTGGATGAATCTTGTTTGTGAAAAAGGGAATCAAACACTTGACTGGACTGACAAGCATAATTAACTAAAACTTATTAATTATATAAATAATTATTCAAAAAATTAACAAAGTAAACGTTTTAAAAATACATTTAGAAATAAAGCTGAAAAAATTTAATAAAATAAATAAAAAAAATTTAATAAAATAAATATCAGATGAACTCTTTCAAAAAACAAAAGATGGATGCCTTGGCAATGTCTAACTGGAAATAAGGTTTAAATCCTACAATTACTAAAGTTGAATAAAATTAAATGAAAGCTATTTAAAATTATATAAAAATAAAAATGACCAAAAAACACAAACAAAATTACTAAGATTTAAAAACTAAATGAAAACTGAAAAAAAGCACATTCAAACTATTAATTAAATATTAGCTAGCACACACTGACCTGACTGAGTGATGCAGGACATGTTGTTCAACGCAACGGTTCACGGTATTTCATATTTCTTCCTATGTAATGTAATCAATCTTATATTTAAAAATGATGTAAAACCTTTATTTGTTTTTTCACACCTAATACAGCATATTCATAAAAGTAACCTAAAAAAAAATAAAAAAAAAAATAAAATTTTTCTATAGCAGCTTGATAAAAGTTATCTCATACAGTTTAAAAAATTATAGATATGCTTTGTTGTAACTTAAAAACAAATACTGACAAAAATAAAAACAAAAAAATACTGATGATGCTCAACACTATTTTCTCTGGAGCCATTTAAAACATGTAGGCCTACATTTTAATAAATGAAAATTAAACTCAATTTCTCTCAGAAAGATTCTGTGATTACTTGTTGAGTAAATTGATTTTCAATGACTCAGTAATATAAAAAAAAACTTGTTGCCACCTACTGGGTAACAATTTAACCCTGCAAAAAAGGAGTTACTTGGAATCAATCGCTAAACTAATCTTTTTTTCTGTAAACATATTCAAGTCACCAGAATGAATCGGCCTGCATTGTCCTTTTTGGACCTTGACAGACATTTGCCACTTCTGAACTATTGTTGGAAACAACATGAGTAAATGACCGAATAATGGAACAAATTTTCATTTGGTGAGTGAACTATCTCCCCTTTAAAAACACTGTGCTGGAGAAGAACAGGTGTGCTGTTAATGTCAAGAGTGATGAGTTGAAATGGGCTGTGGCAGAGGACTTGCAGTTTATTAGCCGCGCTGGTGCTGCAAGTCCCAATAAACAGGGTTTGTGCTTCTTTCTTCTGGGTAACGCGCTGGGTGAGAACTGAGGCTGCTGTGTGTCTGTGTTTTTCAGTCTGGCATTAGATCAAACAGAGATGCACCTGATGTGTGGTGTGTGTGTGTTTGTGGACACTGTAAGATAGTATCAGAAAAACACCGAAAGCTGGAACATAAAAAAAAAAAAGCGTGAATCCTACTGTGCCCGTAGTCAAAGGAGGACTGCAGAATTGTAGCCTGGAGCCATGATGGACAACAACACACACAGGGTCCCCACACACTCTCACTGTCCCATACCACAACAACATTGCTCACAAGTCGTCAATTTCCATGCTCTCGCCTTTGAACTCCGCTTTTCCTTGTAATCATCAAAGACCTCACCACGTGGGGAGTCGTGACATTTATTCAAGAATTCATTTGATGTTCGGAAATTTAAAGTACTAATGCAGCACAACAAATCACTGATCACATACGCGTTTTTTAGAAAGTAGACATTTCTTTCCCAGAAAGTCTTGTGCTCGTTTGACTCATCCAGTGTAGCCTCCCCAACCCAGTGCTTGAGTGCTTGGGGTTTGTACTCCTCTGAGAAAGGGAAAGGTGGCAGGAATTTGCACAACACCAGTAAGAAACTCCCTGCAGCCTCCTGAGATTCCACCTAGACAGAAACGGAAAACACCTTTCAAGTGTTGACATCCTCATGTTAGTGCAGTTAATCATTATTAAAGATTTAAACAAACCAAGCGCAAAAAGTATACTTCAGTTTTTTATGCATACGCTAGGGTCTGCATAAAGTGCATGTGATGTAATTTTGTCATTAGCATTTTCCGAGTGTACTGTAGTTTGTCCACAAAAGTGGCAACAACTGCCACCACCGTTTTTAACAGAAAATATTTTTAGTGTTATACGTCAGAAAAGAAACTGAAACAGAACAATGAAACAAACTCCGGAGATTAAACAGCAGATGCTCAGGTTGACGCACGTATGTAAAGCTGTTTTAAAGAAACAGTTCACAGGAAACCAAACCAAAAATTGAAATTGACTCAACTCACTCGCAGGCCATCTAAGATGTAGATGAGAGTTTGTTTTCTTTTCATCTGAACAGATATGAAAAATAATTTAGCATTTACATAATTTGCTACACGCAATGGATCCTCTGACAGTGAATGGGTGCCGTCAGAATGTAGAGTCCGGAACAGCTGATAAAAACATCACAATAATTAAATCCATACAACTCCGGTTAAGTGAAAAGCTGTGTGCTTATAAGAAATAAATCCATCATTTAAGGGTTTTAACTTTAAATAAAACCATCACTTCTTGGGCCAAAATTCCAGTTCATAATTTCATAATAAGTGAGAACAAGTCCTGTCCCCTGTTGTCCTCCGACAATTTTTTTGCTCATAAATATTGACTTGATCTGCGCATATTTCTCTGCTGACGTCAGATGAGATGGCTTTTTTCACTGGAGGAAAGCAATAAGATAGATCAAGGAACGTATAGTTTGGCGGAAAGCAATGGTTTGAAGTTCTAAACTCCTTAATGATGGATGATGAAGTTAATCACTTGTACAAAGATTTCAACTGATAGAATGTTGTAGATACGGTGATTGTTGTTATCAGCTGCGTGTGTACTCTCATCCTGACTGCACACCCTTCACTGCAGAGGATTCCGGGTGTTGAGCAAGTGATGTAATTCAAATTTTTCCCATATCTTAGGATGGCCTGAGGCGCGAGGTACATTTTCATTTGGTGGTGTGAGTAGTATTCTGAGATAACACACAAACTCAGCATCAGCCATAAAATATATCTACACGATGCATTAATTTATAATACATTGATAGCATAGTTTCTAAAATTTTATTGGGGGGTGGTAAAAAGCGATTTAGATTTTATATATATATTATTAGTAGATGCACTATTCTTACTATAATGTTTGTGCCCAATATTTTAAATGTTAAGGATTAATCCTATCTAAACTGTTTTCTCTCTCGAGGCACTTTCCCCCTCTCATCACATCACTGCTGCGAACGGGAACATGACGTATCAAATCCTACAGAGATGTTACGAACGAGCGTTAGAAGGTCAGTAGGCACTGATGTTAATTTTATGATTTGCTCTCTGTCTGAACCAAAAAAAATAAAGTTAAAACTATCTGTACCATATTGAATTACATAGCATCATGTTTTTAACATTGCATCACATTGCATTGAATCGTACAGTGTTGAAATCGAATAGAAATTGGATCGCACTGCATCATAAAAGGGGTGAATCGGTATCTTATCAGCATCGCATCGGTAGCTGCTTCATATGTGTATTTAATGTATCGTATCATTGGTTATATGCATCGATGATGTGTAGTGCATCGCCCTTAATTATGGAGACGCAAACCCCGAACTTTGCACTAGAAAGTAGCATCCAGTGTCTTGGCGCTTTTTCTTCTTGTTCGCAGAAGTTTTAAGCACATTTTTTTTTGTTAATTAGAGGTGCCTGTATCTACTTCACTACTTCACACAAGGGCTTTCCAGCGGGGGGGGGGGGGGGGGGGGGGGTGGGTTATTTTGTTGCAGTCTTCTCCAATAGCTTGTCCTAGGTTCAGGTCTCATCTGTTTCTTTTTGCTGGTCAGTGGATAAACCGTGTGGATAGACCCCCCGAAACCTCATAGCAACACCCTCACAACCATACAAAAACACACCAGCAACATTTTATATGACCACATATTTCTTCTGTGCAATACAGATTTTTTTTTGAATGTTGCTAACCAACCAGGTTTTGGTGACCATTATATCTTCTTGTGTGGGTAGAACCTCGTGAGGGTGTGTAAATGAATGAGATCAATTTTTCTTTGGTCAACTGTACCTGTTAAGTCTACTATGCATTTTAATTTCATAATGACCAAACCCGTATTACCAAAAAGACTGAGTGTTGTCAATAGCAAGCGCTCACTCCACTGGTCTATGAAGAGAAGCATGCTTTGAAGCCGCCTGTTTATCATGAGAGTTTACCTTCCTGCAGCCTCTAAAAAGAGATTAAGAAGCCGGAAAAGACAAAGACAGAGGAGGACAAATAACAACCAATAAAACAAGGACAAACAGGAGAAGATGGCAAAAAGGACATGGGAAATGAGAGGAGGGAAAAAGACACAGAGATAAGCGTGGAAGGTTACTCACCATTCAGGCCACAATAATGGAAGTTATCAAACTGAACAATGCTACACATTCTTACCCGACCACCCACACCATGTCATTGCTCCCATTTTCGACAAGCCCAAGAGGTCCAAACAAGGGCAGTGTATGTCATCATGTGGTATGACCCGAAGGCCACATTCCATGTTACAGATATGCACTCTAAAGGAAATAAAGCATACTAGTCAACTACTGTAAATTTTTCACAATGGATTGTGTTGACAACATTTCGTTATATATTACCTACATAGGCAGCTATTATATAAATATTATTTATGATTGCCATTTATCCTCACATCTACTATTGATATTATGGTTGATAATATGTGATGCTACACTTAGGTTTTTGGATCAGGGCGGTAGTTTTTAAATCCCTGGGTCCATATTCTCCTTCGCAATACTTCATGTAATATGAGTCATCAAAATTGCTCAATGCAAAAAGCCTGGGATAGAATGTCACCTGCTGTATTTAATAGCTGCCAAAACATGCTGAATGCTCTTAACCTAAGTAGAGCACATGCACGATAAGTAAACAACATTACACATTATTAAGGGTTTCTGTCTATGTTTTTTTTGTCAAAGATGACAAGTTAAAGGATCCAGGAGCACATTCGTGTGTCTAGGAAATGCTGCCAGCTCAACGCTCCTGTGTCCATTCTGTCACCAGGCTCTGAGAGAGATATTATGCTGATTAAAGGGATGCGAACAACTCATCTCTGCTGGTATCCGTTCTTTAGGTTTTTATGCCTGCATACCACTAGCTGATTTCTCAGCATGTGCTACTCAACTTCAACTCCATGATGAGTTAATGACCCCAGAAACCCTCGTAACCAAAAACATCTAGCAAGTTTAAATCTGAGGCTTGTCACTAGGGCGGACTTCATGGCACTGGTAGTGACCAGTAAGTTTTTTTTGCTCCCAAGTGCTGAAGACCTGATTGTCCTGCTCTGATCAGAGTTTTTCATCAGGAAATGCAAAATCACATATAAGATTTTGAGATGTTGAGACAGCTAATGGGATGCTGCTTAAACCGACCAGATTCTCTCCCTCTCAGGCCAGTGGTTATAAGCAAACCCAGCAGAAAACCAATGACTGAGTGACATATCATTGGGACTGAGAAATGTTAAAACAATCCCACACTTGCTAGAGTGAATGAATGAATGAGAAATAATTTTTAATAAATCAGTTGACTCACTCATTTTGTTGGTGAATGATCAGTGTTTTAAAGCGATTTGGTTGTGTGAATAATTCAATGACTCACTAAAATTGTTCATGAATGATTAGTGTTTTGAAGCTAATTGGAATCTGGTTGTGTGTATAATTCATGATTGCTCATAAAGGACAGCCCACTTCTTTCGTCAATGAATGAAGTTAGCATTTTAGGCTGACTTGTGGAATTACAATGGCCACGGCATACTCTTGTCCATTAAGTTTTACACACTTGCCCCTTTGAGGTCACCATGCACCCTTGATGTACTGAGACAAGTTTTGCAGAAGCCCTCTACCTGACAATTAAAAGCAACATTATGTCACTAAATTAATCTGTTTTGAATGAAAATTAATTTGTTTTTGAATGAAAAATCATTGTTTTGTATGAATCAATGGAATGAATGACTCAATGACTCAGTCATGAAGACAGTCATTCTCCCCCACCTACTGGCATAACAATGCAACCTACAGAAAGAGCAACTAAAAAAATTCTCACCAATGCACAAACAAATAGTGAAAAAATCTCACTTTTACATTAGCATTTTTTAAATAGATGCTCAACCAGATTCAAGCTACCAAACCTAACTGTTGTATAATTATTGACAAAGGTATATAACCAAGTATCACCTGAAATCCCCCTCTTCGCTGATGGGCTTGTTCACCTTCTTCTCAGTAGGGTCTGATGTGTTTGGTAAATGTGCTTCGGGACTTGGAATCGGTTGAGGAACGGGGTTAGACGGGGGGCTGAGGCTTGGGTTGAGGATTGGTCTGGGATTAGGTTTATTGTGTGTGTTAGCACGGACAGGCTGTGATGGAGGGCTTGGGAAGTGTTGGGGGATTGGTTTGGGGGGTTGAAACCAAGTTGAGAAGTGGGGCTCACTGGGTTTTTTGGGGGCTGCAATAAGGCAATGGTGACTCAGTTGGGAGTGTGACAGGGGGAGTTGGACATTCCCGTAGCTTTAACCTGCAATGGAGGCTCAAGTGAGTCTAGAGACTTCTGATTGATGTCTTGGTGCCCAGTGCTGTAGGCCTGGGTCTACTGATGCTGATGCATTTTGTGGATTGTGCAGTGATGGTCTGTTCTGGTTCTCTCCTGAATGGCTGGGTTTGTCTGCAGTGCTGGGGTCTGTCCCAACACTGATGGGTTTCCAGCCATGACCGTCTGGCAGTGTGAGGATATGGGCATTTTGCAAGGGTTTCCAAGCAGGGTTGGGACTGGTGGTTTGTGGAGTCCTAGAACTCCAGTATGTTCTTCGGGCATTGGGCAGCTCTGAATGGGCTGCAATGGATCCATTTAACTGCGAAAACAATAAGGACAGCCACGGTGGTGTTTCAAGGAATGTTCCAGGTTCAATGCAAGTTTTTGTCTGGTAGTCAACATTAAATTGATCCAAGACAAATAGTGTCCACAATAAAGAAAAATATATATTTTTAAATTCATTTTTAAAAAGTGCCAAGTTTCATCTTTTTCAAGAACATTCAAATTTAATGACTGTAAAATGTAATGTGGTATAACCATCAAGTAAAAAGTATCTTGAATAAATGTCATTCAGTATTATTAAAGGGGTCATATGACGTTGCTAAAAAGAACATTATTTTGTGTATTTGATGTATTGCAATGTGTTCATGTGGTTTAAGGTTAAAAAAAACACATTATTTTCCACATAATGTACATTATTGTTGCTCCTCTATGCCACGCCTTCTGAAACGCGCCAATTTTTACAAAGCTCAACGTTCTGAAAAGCGAGGTGTGCTCTGATTGGCCAGCTATCCAGTGTGTTGTGATTGGCCGAATGCCTCAAGCACGTGATGTCACGCCCCTTAACATACTGTGATGCCAAGTCCAGGCACAACGAGACAAAACCAATAAAACCCATTACAAACAAGGCATTTGTAGCATCCAGGGGGACATAATTACTGATTATAATACTGTCTTTTTAGCATTGCATTGTGTATAGCACTGCGTAAACATAAAACCATGTCTGCATTTGTGATCTGAGAAACAACAAACAACTTGCGCTACTCTACACTGCTCAAAACTCGCGTTTGAATCATCAGTGGTAAATACTTTAAATATGTAAACGTACTTACACACTGTCAGTCAGAAGCGCCAGACTGTCCTTGCAAAGTTTGAACTGCCCCACTTTATAGAAACAGCCTTTGTGCCACAGACACATTGCAGGCTGGTACAGGAAACAGTCCTCGTCCTCCATAAAATGTGCTGCACACATCTGAATATTTGGGTTGAACTGTTCTGGAACAGTGTTGAAATACAACGTAACCACTGATTTCTAGTTGTGTCCTCTTTTGGAAGCAAAACAAAGCAGTTTCGCTTTCACAACGAAACACACAGCGACTCCACAACATGGCAGCAGCGGCAACAGAAAGAATAAAAGTTACGCCTTCTTTCTTTGCGTGAACATTTGGGCGGCATTATGCAAATCTTCCCACATAGTGACATTGAGATGTGGGGGCGTGTTAGAACAAGCCATTTTAGGGAGGGCTTGGACGAGTGTGTAACTTTTATAAAGAATATCTCTTTGGATTTGAGACTTTAGCCTTTGCAACTTTATAGATCTTCTTTATGCACCAAGAGCTTGTAACACTCCAAAGAGAAAGGGAAAAATTTAAATCGCATCATATGACCCCTTTAAAAAAAAAAAATATGAAATAAAAAGATTTTAAATATCACCAGTAAAAGTTTTCTTTCACAAATACCATGATTTACTAATTTGTAAATATTCTTATGTTTTTGAGTCGTTTAACAAAATTCTGAACTAATATGCTTCGGTAAAAATTAAAATGATCTGAGATTTTATAAGACTTATTGACCTTCACACAGACATGAGGTTGTCTCCAGGGGTCCTCCTCTATGATGTTATTCCTGTTTTATGTGGGTACTTTGGTTTTTTTCAAATATTAGTACATAGTGAAGCTTTATCTTTTTCCCCTTAAGAAATAATAATAAAAAAAGTTATATATCAAACAACATTCATTTAACAAATTTTTTTTATTCTTTTAAAGAGACGTCCTAAAAATCATTATCAGAGCTGTATCAACCTAAATTTTCATTTATTAATTTTTAATGTTTTGTTGATTAAATTAATACATTAAAAAGAGCATCATATCATTGACCTAAACCGCATATGCTGTTCATTGAGCTAACTAATATTGAACCCAGAACATTCCTTTGATAAATGGTAGGCAAAAGCATTAAAAAGACAATGGAAAGGGGTGACTAGAAAATAGATGCTGTGAATGCAGAGTAAGATGAGAGACCTGGGTTTGTGTGTGTCCTTCACACTCCATCCTTGCGTCTTCTCCCACGGTCAAAGACAGAGACTGTTGCTGTCTGCAGTGGACTGCTGAATGTGTGAGAGAGCTTTGGACAGTAACCAGGGCTGAACATCCCCGCTATGTACCTGTCCCCTCTTGCTTTCTTCCTTTCCTGAGACGTCACTGCTGACATCAGTGAACTACAATCAGCTAAGATCAATCCTTTTCCTCAAATGACAACTATATACCCTCCCCTCTGTCCTGATCTACTTTCCTGTTGCTTGGCAACAACTTTCAGTCCCAACACCCCCCTTCCAAACATTTCCATTCTTTCCTTTTAACATTCCGGAATATTTCCTTTAATAAGCAGGACTCTGATCGATACGGCAATCTTTAAAGAAAATGCTAGGGATAATGGCCCTCACATGGCATTAGCAATGATGCCTCTTTCTCCATCTGTTGCAGAATAATAGCTCAGAGCTTTTACACATTGGTGTCTTGGGACAGATCTTCGGTGAGAAAAACAGAATGGCTTTCTCAAGTACTTAGAATCTTAGAAAATGCTATAAACGTTCCTAACAGAGTTTTAGCAAACATGGCCAGTCTAAACATGCATATGCATATATTATATATATATATATATATATATATATATATATATATATATATATATATATAGGATATATATATATATATATATGGTCACACAGTATTTAGTGCACTGTAATAGGGTGGCATAATGAAAATAGGTCATCATTAAAAAATTATAATGATGACAAATTATAACAATGGCTGAACAGAGCCAAGTGAAAAAATATATATTCACAAAATGTAACAATATTTATTTGTTGATGGTATTTATGTTACCTTTTACACTTCTGCTGTTTAATTAATTACTTTGTGCTTCATTGTTTTAATGTAACATGTTATTGGGGCATGTTGTCACAAAAGGTCATTAAAAAGATAAATGCCTACAAAAAAAAAAAAAAAAAAAAACCATGCCATATTTCACACGAGTTAAACAAGGTCACAGGTTCTGGAGGGGTTTATCTATAAATATCTTTCTATTTATATATAATTTTAAGTAATTGTTCTTATTTTTTTTTCTTGCTCACAATCATAAAACTCTTTCCTAATTGTGAGTTTTACATCCTATTCACTAGTAATAAAAAGAAAACAACATGTCTGCAGTATATGCAAAATTAGTTTCTCAAGACATTAAAAATGTTTGTCTGACGGTAGAGACTATTTAGTTTGAAACCATCCTTACTTTACATTTATTCATTTGAGTGAATGCTGGATTTGTCATTATTAATAATAAATATTGGACATAGCCTATTATGTTTTAATCAGATGATTCTGACTGATGAATGAATACACATATATAGTGAAAAAAAAAACTGAAAAAGCAGGAGATTTTACTCAAAGAAGTCAATGATTCTGAACACATTAATACAAAATATTATTAGGCTACATATACTAATAATTAATAAACTTTTCAATTCATTCGGTTTTGTCTCAAGAATCAGTGAGTAGTCGTGTGTCGCAAGAAAAATAATATTTAAATATCTCAAAGATCCCGCTGGACATCAAATAACATCTCGAGCAGCCTGTATAATAATCGTCATTTCCACAAGCCTGCCACGCGCCTAACGAGCCGTTCTCATGAACAAGGTCACCTGTCCTCGCTGGTCAATTCAGAGTCAGCAGATAATTCACCGTTTCACAAGCTGATGGAATGGACATCTGCGTTATGGAAATGGCGAGAAATGAACGCGAGTCTCTTTGACAGACAAGCTAGGTCTTTTTTTTAAAGTTGTTTTGTCCGACGACACTTGTTTATACGCTGCAGTGTCTCGAGGTGAAGGATGTCACGCGCATCTCTCACGCTCCAAACAGACGAGCGTCACGGTAAGAGACTATCCCCGGTCATATTTGACTGAGTCGTCGACACACATTTCGTTTTAAAAGCACAGTTAAGTTGATATCGAAAGAATTCTTACCTGTCCTGTTTCTCTGCACCGGCGCAAGTATGTGTGATGTGAGCGTCTCTACAGGACACACACACACACACACACACACACACACACGCTTCCACCGGTGTGGTGATGAGTGATGGAGAGCGGATACGTCAGTCCCAAGAGGACATGAGGAAAGGCAGCGAAAACTGTGAGTGAAACATCCTCAACAGACACTTGACTAGTAATGACTCTGTTTGACTAAAAATGACGCAAGGCGCCGGAAGATCAGCCGCATCAGCGCGAGCGGAATGAAAATGTCCACTCACACGTGTAGCATTATTAACATGACAGCACCGCATATATCAACACCCCTCGAGAACTATTCTCACAATCCAATCAATAATGATCCTGATGCTTAAGGTCACTTACATATCTGTAGGCCTGTCATCATTTAGACCTATATATTAGATAAACTTATTAAAATGGAAATCATTGTAGGCAACCTTAAAATAAACAACAAAATTACATTAACATAAAAATTTAATTTAACTGATTATCCTGTAAATATGGTATTAATTGGCAGTCAGTTTATAGTTTTATTTTACTGTGACCTCAATATCATTTATACAACATGGGAATTATATAAGGCTATAGTTTTTTCATTTTTTATCATGTCAATTATAAGAAAGGATTTATTAAGAAAATATTGCAGGTATTTCTTTATTTTTTTTTATCATTTATTAAATCATATTAGGCTAGTTAGTTTTCCTTTATCACAACAGTACTATTATTTGAACTTAGAATTTGATTTAAAGTCAATTCATGACTTTTATTTGAACTGCTATTGCCATTTAAGTCATGTCGCTAGTTGCTGCACTTATTTTTATCTTGAAAAGTGGACAGTTTATTAAGAATTATTGCAGGGATTTTTCGAACAAAACATATTTTTGTGAGAATATTGTTTTAATTGGTAATAAATTCATATTTTAATGTTACTGTGTGTCCTCAATATCACTTTTATCCTGTTATTTTTTGTAATATTCCTTTAACAAAATCCAATTACGTAATCCTTCAGGAAGTGACGTCATTTAATTGGGAAAATAACAGCACCACCATCAGTGAAGTAATAGCAGTTGATTTGATGAATTTTGTGATATTATTTGTTTTGTCACTTAAATCCAGTAATGAATTATGTGTGTGTGTGTGTGTGTGTGTGTGTGTGTTGTGTGTGTGTGTGTGTGTGTGTGTGTTTCAGCAAATAGAAAAAATGCACAGAGAAGATTATCACATTTAATAACACTTGGTGAGGCATTGTGGGAGGAAAATAACACCCATAATTGAATCAAAGCAGATACAGATTTACAGAAATTGTACTTGTATGACTTAAAGCACTAAATAATAATACTAACATACTTTGTAATATATCATTATTAGCTATAATAGAAGTGCCAATATCAGTGCTCAAAATACACATCTAAAGTGCACTTAAGTCATTAGCCATGCAGCAAATAAAGTGTTGAGAACATTTTAAAAGCACTTGAAAATTAACATTGGCCTTCTGAAACAAGACTTACAGGCGTCTTACAGGCCTCAAGGGCCCGTCTGTCCCTGAGTGAGAGGTTTGATTGCATCTAATCTCTCTTAGTGCAGTTCTAGGGTCATTTTTGTAGTACCAAGCAAACGCTTAGTATGATGGACTTCAGATCCTGAACAAAATGACAGAAACCGAAAACTATTCAAGCTGTCATATTTCACCCTGTACAAGCAAAAGCAGGTGACATTTATATTCTGTAGGAGACGACAGAGACATTTTTCAAGGCTTTGTTTTTCTTTTCTGAACTCTTATATAATAGTAAAAGTGCCCTCGTCTATATTTTTAAACAAAAGATAAATCTGGGTTAAGTATAAATTCCACATTAGATCTCATGCCCTTATAAGCCTGGTGTCTCAGTGCTGGAGCGCATTCAAAACAGGGAGTAGCAGTACCATAAAAAGCCATCCGCATGTACGCACACACACTTCCACACAAGCATAGACTGAGATTAATGCATGTGTAATCTCAGTGGAATGCACGGTTTCAGAGCCCCAGCTGTACCCAAGCACAAAACACACAGGTTATAATCCTCATCCGCTGCATGCGTGTATGAAACAGAGAAGAGCACAAGTACATAATAGACTGATCTTTGGTAGAAGCGTCAGGTCAGGCCACATGTGGGCTATGTTGTGTGCCTTTTGTAGTCAGCGGTAGTCATTTACAGTGAAAATGCTTGAAATGTGAAAGTTTCTATGGTATCTTCTTTTTAGTCTTGACGAGGCCTTTCTCTGCTAGGCAGCGGTAAAACTCCTGGATATACGTGTACACACACTTCCAGTCTGGCTCTCGCATCCGCATCAAGTCATCAACGTCAAGCAGGGGAGGACAGTCAGCTAGTGTCCTACACGTATAAAGAAATTTAAGCCTATTTTTAGGACCATTATGTTTTTTTTTTGTTTGTGGTTTTTTTTTGCATTAAAAAAATATTAAAAACACTCAAGTACATTTTTGGTGCAAAATACCTAAAGCACATTTCCTCTGCTTACCACACATTTCTCATTACAATAGTGATATCTTCATTAAATTATTTATGCGGATTTAATTACAAAATGTGCCTGGATAAAAAAAAAAAAAAGATAAAAAATTTAAAAGTTCATTTGAAAATTAATAAAACGATAAAAAATTATTAAACACACTTATTTAAATACATTATAATTTAGTTATAATTGAAAATCTATTATAAATAAAATTAATTACATTAAATAATATATTGAACAATTAAATATATTGCATTTATTACTATTATAATATAAAATTATAATATAGTATATAATTATTATAATATTTCTTTCGTATTATGATATTATTTTATTTGATAATTTTATATATATTTTTTACTATTTCTTTCTTTTTGGAGGTGGGGGTGAGGGGGGGAGTATGTCCTGAACATTTCTTTATGAGACATAAAGGTGGATGCAGTAAATAGTGTCTTACTCTGCAGTCTTGAATGCCTTCTCAAAGTTGGCCCTGCGATCATAGGGGTCGAGAGTGCAGTATTCAAAGCCCTCTGGGAAGAACCTGTGCACCAGGGCACAAAACGCCAGACCGTCTGCCCAGCTAGATGAGAAATTTTGGATGTTCACGCCCTAAACATAGAAACAAGTATAAGAGGGAGAATCACAACAAAGCTGTGAAGAATAAAAAATAAATAAATAAAAAAAGAGTGTTTTGCTAAAACAAAGCCCATTTTTAGTACCATTAGGTTTTTTGCATTATTTAAATGATAAAAGACACCCACCACCACACACCTAATTTACAGTATTATAATGCAAATAAAAAAAAAATACAGATTTACATAAAAATAAAATTAGAATAAAAAACATACCGTTTTTTGGAATCAAATTGAGTATTTACAAAAATCAAATAAAAAAAAAAAATTAAAAAGTAAAAATTAAACCTAAATTAAATAGGTTTGATTTTCCTTAGATTTTGTTGTGAAAATGTGGACCTGGAGGCTGGAGCTTTCCATTAGATTCACACAGGGAGACCAGCAGAGCCTGAGACATGTAGCAAAACAGAAACTGTTTGATTTGATCTTATTTTGTCCTTTCAGGCCCACCTCATATGGTTCAGTCTTGACCCGGCACCAGTCCAGCAGCATCTGTTTGACATCTTTGGTATTTGGGCCCCCGACCGCCGAGCTGCCCGGCACTTTAACCCTGGCCACATGGGACTGAGCCAGGCTTCAAGAGGAAAACAACACAATCAGTCAATGGGATACCATCCCACGCTGTCATCCTGTCAGGCCTCTAGGAATGACTCACCTGCCCACAGTTTTCGGAGAGGATGTAGAGGTTGGTGGAGAAAATGATTTTTGCCTGAGCTGTCCCTGTACCAAGGTGAAGTAAAAAGTGAAAGGTTATCAGAGCCTTGCAGATACAAGTGCAGTAAAAGTACATAGTGTTCGGAGCGTCATGAGTGATGGTCACTCACTGTGTGCATTGTACTGAGCACCACTCGGACCATTAGCAGGTTTCTGGTCCTTATTCAGTCCAGCAGCTGTCTTTCCTCCACCACCCTGCTGACGCAGGTTCTCCATTCGGGCCGCCCGCTCTCTATCACGCCGCTCTGACAGAAACAGAGAGGTTTCACTCAGAAAAAAACAAACGAAATAATAGTTAACAAATAACAGCAGAAGTTTGTTTTCCTAAGTGTACTTCCTTTGGTTGTTTGTTTGATTGCAAGGAGTCTTAAAGGTGGAATCTCATGAAACCTCTCAAGAACATATCTGGCTTATTTTCACACACTACTGTTCAAATGTTAGGGTTAAGTATTTTTTTAATTTTTTTTAAACGAATACTTTTATTCAGCAATGACTCATTAAATTGATCAAAAGTGAAAAAATTGTTTGTGATAATAATAAGAAATATTTCTTGAACAGCAAATCAGCATATTAGACTGATTTCTGAAGGCTCATGCGACACTGAAGACTGGAGTAATGATGCTGAAATTTCATATGTGAACTTGAAAATTAATTACATGTACATAAAGGTACTCATATGTGAACTTGAAAATTATATTTATTATTATATAAATGCAAAATGATCTTAAGACAGTAATAACTGTTTTAATTGCATTATTTTATTACTTTGATATTTTGCTTTGTTCACTCTCAGAAAGGTACACTTTTGTGTACATATTAACAATATGGACTGTTTAGGTACAAAGGTGTGCATTTTGAAAAGGTACCGCCACATATAAACCTAATGTACCTTTTTCGAGCCTTAGTACCGCATTATTTTTGTGCCAGTTAAAAGACACTACTTATTATTTTTTTAAATGATACAAAAACTCTCATTCTTATTACTGTAATGCAAAAATCCCCTAATTTATTATTTCCTATATCATTATATAGTATTGAGATTTATAAAGTATTTTTAAATGATGGTAGTATTATAACTTAATTTCAAATTCATTGCATTAAAGTTTTAACAGTATGATAATACTAATAATGATGAATATGATAATGAGATAATGAAACTTGAAATAGTGAGAATTACAGATAAACTCAAAAATGAAATGTCCAGATTTATTACGGGAAGGAGAATTTTCTATGGGGGGGCTGGATTCTTTATGAAATTATTTTCACACAAGTTTTATCACATTTCCACCCAAAAGTGGCATTAATGTATTACAAAAAATCTTATTGACACTGTTGAGCATTGCCCTGTCCAGATGCGTTTTCCCCCACTTAATAAAATTAGCATAAAATACTAAAGACAGAAAAGCATGAATTATACTTACAATAATGTCACAATAAAATGTAATAGTTGTAAAAATATTCTTCTTTTTCTTTTTGCTAAAAATATTAATGTCTTTTGACTTAAATGTAATGCAGATTCCTGACAAGTTTTGTGAGATTCACCTAAAATAATGTCAGGAAGCACATTAGACCCAACAGACCATGTCTGAACCATATATACTGAATATGTGATGTTGACCCAGTCCTCACCCCTCTTTCTCTTCAGCAGTTCTCTCATGGCAGCGCGGATCATTTTCCTCTCCTCAAAATCCACAGCCGCCCTTATCTAGCTAGTACATGCAATGAACAAGAAGGGAAAACACTTTCCCTGAATATGGTTAAGACAAACCATGGTTACAAACCCACTGCGCCTGTAGTGCCATTAGTTGCCCTCTTACCATATTATTGAGGATCTCTTCATCCTCTATAGCTGCCAGCTGTTCGGCTGTCAGGGGACCCGTCATATCAGGTTGCTCTTTGGTACCTGCCTCTAATGTTCCCTTCTCACCCTCCATCTTCAGTGACAGCTGGGACAGAAGGAGGAACAGGAGGTGTTGATGGAGCCAGGTTACGAGATGTGTGTATCTTCATGTGTGCGTGGGAATGAGGGAGTACGTTTATGGAAAATTGAGAGGAAAGAGATTCTATCTGAATGCTTTGTGCGAGAGCTACTAGTACAGAGATATTTTGAAACCCCAAGAGGCTTGTTTGAAGCTACAAATTGCTAGTCTAATTAACTGCAGCCAAATTATTGGTTTGAGCGGCTTCTGAACAAACAGATTACATTAAAAAATATTTGTGTGGTTGTTTTTTCACATATTAAATGTCAAGCTGCTTCAGGCCACACATAATGATGACTGGCATTGCATCCGTTCATGCAGAAAAGGACATCCAAAGGCAACGTCCAAATATTCATCTCAGCATATACAGAAACCATGCTGGTTGGCATTGACATAAGCCAGTGCTTTAGGATGTGTTCCACACCTTCAAGGCAAAGATATCTGTGGAATAACATGCTTTAGATTCGAGAATATTTCCCATAGTTCTTTGCAGTGAGGACAGTGGCCCCCAAAAATATTTAGACAATTAAAGGGATGAAAATTCTGTCATCATTCTCACATCGTTCCAAACATGTATGACTTTCTTTTTTCTTTGGAAAGAAGATCCCAGACAAATGGTAAATGAAGATATCATTTTTATTTATGTGTGAACTATCTATTTGACAGAAAATATCAAAAAAGAGTGTTTTTTAATTAAAAAATATTAAACCATATATATATAAACTTGTTCATGAAACTATGTTTGTTCTTATTTATTGCATCCCCCCAAAAACTGCTGCATTCGCTCACAAAAGTATAGAGCTCTATACATGGCGTGAAAATAAATAAATAAATTGTGGCCACAACTTAAGCATTTATTCCCATATTTGTTCCCTTGACGTAGGCAAATAATGGCTCCATTGTACTAATTTGTTCCCATGATTTTTTAATCAGCTCCCTCATTTTAGTTAAATTGTGGTGACAGCGTAACTTGATTAAAACGAGGGAACAACTACCCAATTTGGCCACTAAACGAGGGAATAGATGATTGCGTTTTGGGAATGAAATTCCCCCAAGAAACTCTGTGTTCTCTCACAACAGCATTGAAAAATAATTATTTCTCCCATCTCCCCCCATCACCATATCCCAGACATATCCTATTTCTCCATAGTTGTCAAACATTAGTGGATCATGTTCATAGCTAATGCCTTAAACTACTCTGATATCTGTGTAGACCAAAAGTCAATGCAAAAGTGGCTCAGAAAATGAATTAGGTTCTGAGAAAAGCTCCTGTCAGCATTTTGAGATACAGATACACTTTCATCCTGTTGTATGTTAGTATGTGTGGGCTGAAGCTAGTAGAATAGATAATGTTGTCTCTGGATGCCATTATACAGTTTTACCCTAATAACACATAATAATGTCTGCAGAATTTATATAACCGCTCAAAAACAATTTGCACTTACTGTACACTGGTCTAATAGCTGTTAGGTAATCACACAATCACTACACTGAAAGATGGATGGAAATTCATTAGAAAAACAACAAAAAAGTTCTTGTAAAATAAGAAACAGAGAGATGAAGCTCACCGATCTCACTGCAGCTGTCCAAGAGGAAACGTCTTGTGGTCTGATGTAGAAAGGTGAGCTGTGTGATCACATACACTCAACTCAACTCAGATGCTGGAGTGACTGAGTTTTTCAGAGTCTCTGTAAGAGCCCTCCCACCCCGACCCTCATCACCCTCTTCTGAAGGGACGAGGGGAAAAAAGTGGAAAGAGAGCAGAATGGGACATTTAGTATTAGTGACGTATTTGGCACTGCTTGTCCTGATCTTTCCTTACCGTCAGTTTTTACTCAGACGATAACACTGTCACTTTCAAAAGTGGCCTCGGAGTATTTATATGTTTGAAAACCAGAGGAAAGAAAACGTTGAGATAAACAGTGCTCATCCAGCATGCTGTGTGTTGACAGTGATTGTATAAGCAGGTGGCCTGGCGCTATGCAGAACTAAACAGTGAATGAGTGGACAGATGGAGAATACTGCCTTATTAAGGCATAAGAATGATGTTGCCCTAGCAGCACCTCCATGTTTACACCGATCAGGCACATCCTTTTTTTCTTATGCAGACATAAACATGCTCATCGCAGTAGAAATGTCATTGGCACATGTACATTTTCACATTCACACAATTAGAGTATAATGGAGGCGTTTGTAATGAAAAAGGAGTGTTTGGCTCCACCTCGTGGTGGCTGATTGTGGTCATAAGCTGGCAGAGACCAGCTAGCATGACACATGGAAACAGTGAAGGAGAAGGAAACCTTGACTTAGACTGGATGTTCAACGAGTCATTGTGACTAATGTGGTATATTAGGCTAATTATACAATAGTGGTGCTGTTATAGTGACAGAGTCATGCAAAGGCACTTACAATGTAATGTTTCATAACTTTCAACATGGAGGAAATGCTAATTTTGCTAAACTGTGCAAAACTGGCTGCTGTCATCTCAATGAAAATATAAAGTTCAGTACAAGTTAAGCTTAGTCGACAGTCCCTGATAGCACACATACATCACAGGGTCATCTATTTGATGTCTTCATTTACATCTGCAAGACATATTTTTAGAGTATTTGCTCGTCTGCAATAGGTTTATAGGACGTTTCCTATCAGATGTCAAATAGACGTCTATTAGATGTCTTTAAGATGTGTATGGGTTTTGAATGTATTTAAAAACTGAGATCTTACAGACGACGTCTGTCAGATGTTTGTACACTGCAGATGCTTTCCAGATCAAGTGACGAAGTACATTTACTTGAGTACTGTACTTAAGTACACTTTTTGAATATCTGTACTTCACTTTATTGCATAACTATTGTATTATTTATAATTTTTTCTGGAAACTCATGACTTTATAGATTAAAACATCCTAAATTGTATTCCGAAGACGAACAGAGCTTTTACGGGTTTGGAACGACATAAGGGGTAAGTGATTAATGACAAAATCTTCATTTTGGGTTGGAGAATCCCTTTAACTTCACTACATTTGAAAGCCAAATATCATACTTTTCACTCAACTACATTTCTATTAAAGTCCTCGAAGTAGAAAGTTGTTAATATGTAGCAGCTTTGAAAGTCAGTGGGTGATTTTTTTCTTCTCTAACATGTGACTTTTTTTTGACAGCTTATAAGTAATCACTCTTGTAGGGTTAGGTGATGTGATTTCCCAGTCTTTTTTGAACATGACCAGTTGCAAATGTGATATTTACTGACAACAATTCAATAATAAGAAGAAGTTAATATTGTGATACAGTATTTATTAGACATAATATTGTCAGATTTTGTCTGATTTTTGCTAAATTGTGTAAATGAAAATATATATAAAGCACAGAACAACTGTTGTGCGTCTCTGAACAAAACTTTTTGACTTGAAGCAGCACTGTAAAGGCCGGTCGTGTGTATGACATCAAAGTCCCCGCCAGAGCAATTAGAGAGCATTTTTGAAATTTTTGTTTTTGCTGTTAAAATAAATCTTGCTGTTTTGCTTTTTTGGTTAAAGCAGTTTTGCTTTTGTAAAGTTATACAGCTACAGTTGTGTTGCCGGAGTTTAAAGCAGATTTGATTTTGGGTTTTTTTTCTTACAGTTTCACTATCCACTCAGTTCAAATGTGGATGAATGGCTACACATAGATGTGTGTAGACACTGCCAGAGCTGTGATCTGAGATCACTACCATACTGGTTTTGTGGCGGTGGGTAGGAGTGTTAAATACATTTTTTATTTTTATCGTCAACTCACTTGTTTAATTTCTATAGGTTTTTAACTTTCTAAAAGCTCTTAATTCCAAAGATACTACAAGCCAGTCAGTGTATTCAGTAGGCGTAATGTATTGTAAGTTGCTTCAGAGGCATAAGGTATTGCAAGTATTACATACAACAGTAATAAAACAGTGCGTTGACATAAAAAAAAAGAAATTAGCTTTTTTTAAATTTTGCTTTTAAATGCAAGTACTTCTGTACTTTTACTTAAGTAAAAATCTGTCTTTACAACTTTCACTTGTAATGGAGTAATATTTGACCAGCAGTATCTGTACTTTCACTCAAGTAATTGAGTTGTGCACTTTGTCCGCCTTTTGTTGGTTGTGACACCAACAAAATTGTACATTTTTATATAGCTTCACACAAAAAAGATTGGTAAGTGAAATTTTGTTAACATGCATAGTGTTTGCTAAGCTATGTAAATAGCATTTTAAATGGCCCCCCCATGCTAGCATATCCCCTTTCACTTCCATTTTAAGTTTCGAACAGTATTTTTTATTTATTTATTTTTAAACAGGAAAAAATTTCAGGCTATACTAGAACACTATCATGCTAGCATATTTTAAACACATTGCTAACATGTTTTAAGATGTTTCTAGCAGGTTTTAACACATTCATAACATGTTTTTGCATATTTCCAATGTTTTAACATGCTGCTGGCATGTTTTAACACATTGCTTCCACGTTTTTACATTTTTAGCATGTTTTAACATATTTCCAATATTTCAACACATTGCTAACATGTTTTAACATGTTACTAGTATTATTTTGCTAGCATGTATCTAGCATGGTTTAGCATATTTCTAAGGTTTACATGCTACTAGCATGTTTTAACACATTTTCTACCATATTTCTACATTTTTATCATGTTTTAACATATTTCTAACATTTCAACACATTGCTAACATTATTCATTATTACACGTTTATAGTATGATTTATGTTGCTAGCATGTATCTATCATGTTTTAACACATCCATATAACATGTTTTAGCATGTTGTTAGGATATTTTAACACATTCCTAACATGTTTTCGCTGTTGCTAACATGTTTCTAACATATTTCTAACAAATTTTAGCACACTGCTAGCTAATACTAAAATAGCATGCTGCTACTATATTGACGTGTGACAGCAGAAGGCATGAGACTGTTTTTTGTACCAGTATATTAACAACTTTCCATGATTGTAAAATACATAAATATAATAAAATAAGCATATACATCTGATATTTGCTGACATCAAAAACCATATATACACAGGAGCCATACAGTTATGCAAATCGTCAGTGCAATTTTGCGCTGCAACCAATAAAAGACCCATCAAAACCATCAGTACCACGACTGTCACTCTATGTTCAGAGATCTTAGCATTCAAAACATTATCCAGTACATTAGTGACCCAGTAAAATGTCAACAAATGCCATCACAGGAATAAGCAATAACATCTGAGGTATTTATCTGACAACCCTCCCCTCATGTTTGATGGCGAAGAGTAAAAAGTCAGAAACATTGCTTTCATTCTGTTGATAATCATTTGTATACTAATTGCAGTTAACTGCTGTGCTTGTGGTACAGAGATACTGGACAAACATTATACAGTATGAATATGCAGTGTCGCGTTTAGTGATAAGGTGCAGTCACTTTAGAAAAACTTCAGAGAAAAAGCGATGTACGAAGCAGAGTTTACACTCATGTCACCTTTAAACAAATCAACTTTCTGTTGGTGCAGGGAGGTGAATATGCATGAAGAATTTCCCAACCAGTCCCTGCTGAAAATAACTGGATTTTGTTGATCAACAGTAACCGGACAGGTAGGCTGTTTAATGGGCCATTTTGAAATCATGACCATAGGCCATTAACCATTACCTGCACAGCCGATTAATAGAAGTGTTAGGGCCCCCTTGAGTAAATTTCAAATATACCACCCTTAACAATGGATTACAACAAAATAATATTGATCTTGTGTGATGCTTTTTCTATGATGCTGCTCACTAGAAGTGAAGTAATGAGTGCTAACACCGAAGCATGAATGGACAGTTGAGACCTTAATAAATAAAGCTTGAAAGGCTGGTGTTTCCTAATGAAATCAGCCCTCAGGTAGGCACACTTGAGTCAGTGTAGGCTTTTATCATGGCTCCATAAGACTGCCTAAACGTCAACACCCACTGAGATACATTCACATCCTCATTCATTTCCAGTTAGCCAAATCTAAGAACCCAAAAATGGTGTGAGTGTGTTGTTATGTCATACTAAACCCCAGCTATGAATTCCCATCATGCTGGGAAAAAGGCAAACTGCCTTCTATTTCTATCTTATGCACTTCAATTCAGTTATAAACGAAGTCATAATAATAAATGCAAATCCACTTTCTATCCAGCAGATGGCAACCAAACTCTTCGAGGGAATGATCTTGCTCTGTACCTAGATCTATAACCTCTGTTAGTTTTTGTCCATTTTTTTTTTTTTTTGTAACAGCATCAAAACACACAAATCAAAGTGGAGGGGAAATAATACTGTCCAGCAGGCATCAATAAAACAAATCCATCAAGAAACTAATGAAAAACGATGAGCACCCACATTAATCTTATTAGAGGAGACGAGCAAGGAAGCCTTTAGTGGAGGATTAGTGAAGAGGACACTGAGAGAGAAAAATATCATTTTGATTTCTCCTTAGAGATTATAGTGTGCTAAAGATGTTTTGAGACTCCTTAGAGATAGCTATTCATAATTGCCTGCACTGGGAATTACATAAGAGGCACCAGTTTAAACCTGCCTACCTTTTCATAACATTATATATTTAAAAAAATGTTCTCAGCTGTTACTTCGGGTGAATGTCAGTCAAGCTCGCCAGGAACATGCCCGATCAAATTTTACTTAAAAACAAAAAAAACAATCAATCTTGGAAAGAAAGTTTCTGAATAGTGCACCAAGCTGAATAAACGTGAACCCAAGTAAGGAGCCAGTAATCTTGCTCGTCTCCATTATGTAAACATAAACAAGATGAAAACTGATAGTGCTGTAACAAACAATGGATATTTGTTTAAACATGGCATCCTACAGAAAGCTGCCCTAAAAGCACCGTCCCATACCACCAAATCAAGACGGCTGAGTTACAGTATCTAAAAATACATTATTCCTATGTTTCTTTTTGTGTGTCTGTCTCTAGTATTCAGAAAGTGGCAACAAGTCCAGTAACAGCTAAAGAGGACCAGAGCAAACGGAGCAGTTGTATTTCACAGTGCATTAGATAGACACACAGTCACAGAATGAATATGGCAGGATACTGGCGATGTTCCCGAGGCTCATGCAGGAGTTCACACGCACTTATAAGCGTGTGTTGGCAAAACGGAGGTAATAAAATCAGACAAACTGTTGCCGTCGGCATCTGCTAAAAAAGGCATGTGCTCAGTCAGTCAGTCAGTCTCAGAGCCCTGGTAGATGGTGCTTCTCCACTGAAAGGATGACTGAAATTAAATATATTGGCACAGTGAGGAGGTACTGGGGAAAACTACACCTCCAATATCACCATCATCACTACCGCCATCCAGGACACCTCGTATCTAATCAAACTCCATATTAAACAAGCTAACACTGGATGATGCTCAGTCTTCTGTTCCAAAACCTAGTGAACTGTCTGTGTAAGACTGCATTTATTTGGCATCATAGATATTGCAAACATTGAATGTCAATATACTTAATTCATTCAAAATGAAAAGTATCAATAAAACAGTTCAATTGAATTAAAAATAGACTATTTTATCCAGTATTGGTGTGCTTTGTATTTTGCTTATTACAGTATCACAGTGTTAGCTTTGCAACATGCTAATGCCAAACTCTATGCCCAAAGTATACTTTGGTTTGTATGTGTGCAGATAGATTTTTCTAATTGCGCATGCTCTGTACGCTCAACTCACATGTGCATCTTGAAATTTTTTTGCACTAATTAGTTTTTCCACAAGGTGGCAACCTTAAAATAAAAAAATAGACAACAACAACAAACACACAGCAACAACAATAGATGGCCATGCTGACGAGTGCTTGTGTGAAGGGAAAGCAATACACTATATTCTAGTTTAAACACGAGCAAAACTATTTATCACGTCTCGGAAAAAAACAAAGCAGACACGACCAGGACAAAATTTTGTAATGGCCACGTATACAGAGCATACTTCGGGCTTTAAAATCACTTGTGAGGTGAGTTTCTTGTGCGCTTTGTGTCACGAGTGCTGTTTGTGTCATAAACAAAATTGCTGCCAATGTAAAGCATTCCAGATTGGTTACTTGGTTACGAGGGTCGTTTTCTGTTTTTATTTTTATATTTTTCATTGTTATTTTTTTAAAGATTAGACAGGAAGCGAAGTCAGAGAGAGAGAGAGAGAGAGAGAGAGAGAGAGAGAGAGAGAGAGAGAGAGAGACCGGTGCGGAAAGGTCCTCCAGCTGGAATTCGAACTCGGGACGCCAGTAGCGCAATGGTGCTATATATATCGGCACACTGCCCACAAGGCTTTTAGTAATTTTGTTGTGTTTTTAGAATTTTTAGGTTTTTTTTTTTTTTTTCAAATACGACTTTATAATTATGTTTTTATTTGTTTTTAATTTTTATTTTAGTACATTTTAGTATATATATTTCAGTTTTGGCAACAACCTAAAAAAAAAAAAACTTTAGTTAACATTTATTTCAATGAGCACATTTTTTTTGCTTGTTTTTATGGTTTTAGTTAAGTTTTAGTTAACTATAATAACCCTGGCTAAAAACTTCTAAAGCTTCTCTTTTCCATCTAATGAAAGTGGTAGTGGACCAAAGAGATCCATGACCACTTTTCACTTTCCTTGTACTTGTAAAGTCAGGAGTTTGGCTATAGACAGCAGTTCACTAGGTTTTGGAACAGCCTTTAAGTCACTTCAGTCCATTTTCTCATGAACCTGATTCTCTGTCCTCTCGTTAGGTTCTTGCGCTGCTTCTGCAGATGATTCTCCCTCTGGAGTCTTTGATATGTTCGAATCATTCTCGTTAACACAAACCACGTCCTCTCCACTGCCACTGGTTGGTGTCCTGGCTCTCCGTGTGTCGATGTAAGCTACGATGATCTCTGAGTTCTGGTAGATGATGATGCCTGAGAGGGTGAGAGCAGCTCCAACACAGCTAAGAGCCGTCAGCTCGTGCCCAAACAGCAGCTGGGACAGCAGCAGGTTCCCCACCACATTCAGGTTGCCCAGGATGTGCAGCGTGACAGCGGAGGTCAGGGTGATGACACAGCAGCTGGCCAGGTTGTAAAGCACTGAGCCCAGGCAGCTGAGCAAGATGAAACCCCAGAGGTGGTGGTCATACTGGAAAGGGGATTGCAGCGCGGCCCAGTTCTCCAGAACCAGGGCGGCGATGGCCAGGATGCAGAAGCTGGGGATGGCCATCAGATACAGTAGGAAGACAGAGTTGATCTTCTCCTCCTGGAGCAAGTTGCCTGATAATTAATCATATACACAAAAAAAGTGTGTTAGTTTAGCTATTATACTGCTATATGTAGTTGCTCAGCACTGACACACATTTCTTGGCCATCTGGATTGTTATTTACTGAAGCACATGCTAAGATATAGTGTGACGCATATAGTAAACAACCTTAACCTCTGTGATGCAACGGTCACAACTAAAATAGTCCACTGAAATATAAAACCAACAGATGACCTAGATATACCACATGGAGTATCTCTCCTGGACCAAGAATGCAAAGTGGGTGGGTGAGTAAATTAATTACAAAAAATGTAGTATATATTTAAATATTGTTTTTTAAGTGGAGCGGTGAGTAATCAGACTAATATTATGTTATAATTTGGCAAAATTATCTTTAGCCAATGCACTGTCATTCTTTGCAATTTAATTCAAATTTGTTGGAGTGGATGGCAGTAATATGTTCAATCTTAATATCTCATGGGGCCTGTAAATTGTATAAACAACTTTACAGTCAATTATTCATTATTAAACATCTATGTAATTTAGTTAATTCAGTTTAAACATGTTTTCTGTATTTGTACCATATTTTATATTAATTATAATAATATGTATTATATTTATAATATAATTATATTATTTTAAATTATGCATTAAATTTTATTTCTACATTGTCTGAACTTCTACATTAAATTTTCCATAATCACATTTTTGTTCAAATATCCCCCTTCTGTTTTTTTTAATTAATTAAATAATAATAACAATAATAGTAATATCGCTCCCTGACCAAGGCTATATTTTAATTATATATTTAATCATATACATTAAAATTTCTACATTCTTATTAACGTTCACTATTACACCCCCTGGGTTTACAAAAATAATAAATAATTATTATTAATATTGTTATTATTATTAATAATAATAATATCACACCCTGAGCAAGACTAAAAATATTATAATTATTAATAGTAGTATTAGTAGTAGTAGTAATAATATAATAATAATACGATCTGGCCTCAATGACATGCACTTGGTTCCTTCTAGTATTGACCAGTCATAGCTTTAGTTGTGGAGAACAACAAACAATGCTGACTTTGTTAAAAACAAGGCACTGCCCATTTAGGTTGCATGCAAACTGTAGGTTGTTGTGTAATCCTACAGTGACTAAGAATTTTCTTTGACACACACTTAGCATTGAATAACATCAGCATACATGGCTGCAGCTGTATGTGACGAGATATGTAGTCCTAAAAAGACTAAATGTGTACAAAAACAGGTAAACGGCAGACTCGCCTTTAGTCCGGTCACACCCCTCTAACTCCTCAATGCCATCAACCCAAAGAAAATACATAATTCTTCTAGGGAGGAAATCACTTAACTAATGGAGCTCAGCTGACTCTCATTTTAAGAAATCAAAAACAGTCAAGTATCCAATCCCTATCTGTTACTGTGAGGTCATTTGCTACTTGGTTAAAACAACAGAAGCAGCAGCGAGTGTCTAGAACAGGATGTGCCAGCTGTTGGCAGGCAGGACGTTTCTCCTCTCTGACTCAGACACACAATAGGAAGTTACATAGTTAAGAATATTTTCATTTGTCAAAAAAAACAGCCGGTGGCTTTTTGAATGATGATTAAGTTAGATACAGCTTCAAACACCTTTCTAAAAAAATTAACACAGGTTTTTATTGTCAAACTGATCAGAATTATGAGAAAGCGCACTAGTCATCCGACTCGCGAACAAATCGCTCTTGTGAACCGATTCATTTTGGTGATTCAATCAAACCGATTCGAAAGGTGTTATGAATCACTTGCCTTGTTTAGGAATCTGAACACGTTACTTTGACCTATTCATTTTTATGACATTTTCCAGTTCGTGTTCACTGGATTATATCTTACAAAAAAGCTGTTTATATCCAATTAAATATTTTAAAGCAGAACATGAGACAAATGTCACTTTAGAAGTTTTAACATTTACCTAAAAAAAACTGTTATTACACATTTGAGTTAACCATTGATTAAATCGAATCGTTCGAACGAATCGGTTCGCTTATATGAATCGAACATTCTCAAAGCTTTATTAAAGCACACTTTTCCTCTTGTATATAATTTTTTCTTGTTTTTTTTATTTATTTACTGTGTATTATTATTATGTTATTGTTGTGTTGTACTGGTTTATTGTATTTTTGCTTTCCTTTGTGTTTTTGATTTAAATATTTCTCTTTCTACCCTGGTTAATAAAACATAAAAAAAAAAAAAAAAAAAAAATACTTTGTTGAATGCTTTTTACGCCTCTTAACACATAGTGGCGGCGAACACAAACAGGCAGCCGATCTGGTCGAAACTGGACCGCGCCCATGATGCTGAAGGACGCCCCGAGACAGATGGGCATCATCGCAGTGTAAACTTCAGGATGTGGGTGCTGCTTTCCCAGAATCAGCGTGGAAATAGCCAGCGTGAACAGCGGCGTTGTGGTGTAGATCATCTGCGCGAACGAAAGCTGCACATAATTGAGTCCCACGTTGCCAAACGCGATGCTGGCGCAGAAGGTCAAGCTCAGCAGGAACACCTTGCATTTGGCGCTGGTGGTTAAATCCT
This sequence comes from Cyprinus carpio, assembly GCF_018340385.1. Lineage (NCBI taxonomy): Eukaryota > Metazoa > Chordata > Actinopteri > Cypriniformes > Cyprinidae > Cyprinus > Cyprinus carpio. The sequence continues at coordinate 7,728,746 of NC_056606.1, read as the reverse complement.
GCTCTCCGGCGCCTCGGTGCTGGATCATCCTGCACTTGATCAGTCCGTAGTCCACCACGATCGCCGTCAGCATGTGGAGGGCTGACAGAAGCAGCGGGTATCTGAAATTGTACACGGCGAATATCCATTTGTTGAGGCTGGATATGGTGGTGCCCGTCACCAGCCACACGGACACAACGAACATAAGGTGCAGCATTTTGGGGGTTGCCTCCTCCTGTCCCCGCGTCCCGGGTCTCCTCGCTCTTGGTGGAGGGGCCATCGGCACTGATCATGTTCGCTTCATCTTCGCACCTGCAGGGTAAACACATATTGAGCTCGTAACGTTAATACATCACTCATCACTCATCAAACACAGTTGCCGTTATTAGACGAGTCGGAAGTATTCATTCAGTCTCTGTTGAAGGAACTGAATCCGATGTGATGTCCTGCCTGACTCAACCCCACTATAGCAAACCGTGTGTTTTGAAAGCGGACAGAAACAACATCCCGGCTTGTCTACACGTGTTATTATGTGTTGTGGGACTGATTTGTGACGTAAGGCCTGGGAGCGTATTTTGGGCATGAGCAGTAGCGGTGTTTCATTCGCGAAGGAATCGGTTCGTTTGAACGAATCTTTTATAATTCTTGGAAATGGCATACTGCTTTTACTATTTCTGCCGATATTCCACTCTTAATATGGTATAAATGGTGAGAATAATATGTTATAACGAATTTATTCACTTGCGCAGGGGTTTCAGGTGCCACAAGAAGTGTTAATATTTAGTGAAAGAAGTTTAGATCATAATAACTAAAACTAAATAAAAATATATATAAATAAAAAACAGATTTAAATGAGTAAATACATGCATAAATAAATAATAAATGCAATATACATTTTTCAAAATATAAACACATAAAAAAACATATTTAAATAACAGAAACAAAATATTTTCCAAAAAAAATATTTTACACATGTTTAAATATACATTTTTTTTTAAAATATAAACACATTTGAGTGAACCCATTCATTAAATCAAATTGTTCGAGCGAAACCGGCATTTGTGGGTGAACTACCCCTTTAAAAGAATCATTTGCGAATGAATCATTTGATTCAAAAGATTCGAGTCACTGCAATGAATCCCCACCACCGTACACACAGTAGGAAAATATAATAAGCCAGTCGACCAATCAGAAATGGGCTCATGTTCCGCTGCCGGTTTTAGATTGGTCACACCTAGTTTATTCAAAATACTATATTAAAATGGTTCGTTGTAAGCAAATGCTAAACAAATGACGGCTATGTTGGATAAACAGTGGAATCGCTCAAGGCTTTCGTCGATCGGTGGCTTTTAGCTTGACAGCGCAGCAAATGGTCGCTTTGTGGTCCGCTATAGAGGCTTATTTCATCCAGGATCCCGTCATGGGGTGCCCAGCTAAATTTACCAATAATCACATTGTTTGTCAGTCCGAACTATAATAAAGCAACATTAACCTGCATGAACTGAGGTCGTACATATGGCGCTGGTCGATGACGTCTAGTCACCGCAGCATCATTTTCTGTCCCGTTTGTAAATGTTATATTCATGGAGGTTGTTCAAGCCAAAACCTTTGTGTATTCTGTATATTCCTTATCCACTACTAAGGCTGCACTTGTCTTGATCAGCACATCGTAGTAACGCTAACAGTCACGTCCAGTGAATCATGAGAGCAAAACGTTTCCTTCTAACGTAAATGCTGATGATGAATGACTCTCGTAGACCTCACGCAGGCGTTTAGCGTTCTTACAGAGGATATAAACACATCGGTCCGCGTCAACACAGTATAATACCACATTAAACAGAGCCCGATTCATCAGTATTCACCATGTCCAATAAGAACAACCGTATTTCCCTGGTCTCTTACCTTATCCCCGCACGGCTGAAGCTAGATGTGTTTAATTATATCCTGCTCTCAGAAAACAACCTCCACTATACGTCACATCGAAGCGTCTGAACACAGCGAGCCATCGCGTGCTGCTGCTGGCACGTGGACACTCGCTTTTATAAAGTATGCCTGAAGCCCTGAACACCTCGAAGAGTGCTTGTTTGTTTCGTTAATAACAGGTGTATCGTTTTCTATATGCTATATGGCTATATAAAATAACCATAGCCTTTTATTTTCTCCTCATTTCATTTTAGCTTCTTTGGTTATTAAAGGAATAGTTCACTCAAAAATAAGAATTTGCTGAAAATGTACACACCCTCAGGCAATTCAAGTAGTTTCTTCCTAGGAACAGATTTGGAAATTTTTTGCATTACATCACTTGCTCACCAGTGGATGCTCTGCAGTGAATGGGTGCCGTCAGAATGAGAGCCCGAACAGCTGACAAAAACATCACAAGCCTACAATCCATAATATTGTTTTTCATGCGAAAAAAGACTTATCATCTGAATCAGGAGAGAATTATGTACAGACCAAAGAGTCAAAAACAGGTCTAAACAAAAATTTTACTGGAAGAAGCAAATTATGGATTCATATTTTGATTGTTTCTTAGAATTATTAATTTGTTTTCTTACAAACACACAGCTTTTAATTTCACAAGACGTTAATTGATGGACTGGAGTGTTGTGGATTACTGTGATGTTTTTATCAGCTGTTAGGACTCTCATTCTGACGGCACCCATTCACTGCAGAGCATCCAGAATCTCATCTACATCTTGGAGGGCCTGAGAGCAGTGGTGTAATGTAACAAAGTAATAATACTTCATTACAGTACTTAAGTATTTTTTGGGAGTATCTGTACTTTACTTGAGTTTTTTCACTCACGTTTCAACTTTCACTTTTACTCGACTACATTTCCTAATTAAAATGTAACTTCTACTGCGATACATTTCCCCGAAACATATTCATTTCTAACCACAAAATAAAGTCGGAAGAACACAGACTGCAAGAAAGCAGGTTTGACGAATCAGTGGTCTGGTGCTTGCAAGTTAGACTCTTTGGTCAAGTGAAAACCAAGTGCTGGCACAACCCCGGTCCATTTAATTTTCCAGTCAAGTTGCGGTTGGGGTGTGCGATATACAGTATATCATCTGTGATAATATGGTAAAGTGTTGTTGTAATGATGTGCCATCTGACATTATTGAGTAGCTATATCACAAAATCACACACAGAGAGTGCACACATGTGATTTATTAAGTCTATTAAAACTCAAAATTCAAGGCATTTTAAATTGTAGATGGCAAAAATGTCTCTGTATGTTTTTTATATTTATATAATTTAATATAGCTAATCTATATCACACAAAGAGTGATGTTTTTTTTCCAGATATCAGCATGACAACAAATGTAATAATCATTTTATACAAGTTTAATAAAGTTAGCATTAAGTAACTTATATTTTAGACACAATATTGACTGTTTTTGCTAAACTTTTCCAAAGAAAATAGTTCCAAACAAAGATCGCAGCAATGTTTTGCAGCTTTTTGAACAAACTGGTTGAATGAATGATTCAGTGACTCACTCTTTTGTTCCTGAATGAATCAGCCGTTTGAATGAATCGGTTGAATCTCAATGACTCACTTTGACTGTTGTTTTTTTCATGTTTTAAATCATTTCAAATATCAGTATTCAGTGTTTTATGTTTAAAACGAAGCAGTTTTTCTCAGTCGCTTTGGTGCGTTTTTCACATCATCCCTAACATGTGCAAAATAATAAGTGCATTTCTCAGAACAATTTGTACAAATTGCAATAAACAATAGATATGTTTCTAAGTCAGTCACTAAAAATCCTTGGTACATCTCTCAAAAGTAAATATTTATGCAAACGATCATGTCAGTGCCATCAGAATGATAAGTCATTGAGTCATTGTTCACGAACAAGCTCGTCAAAATGTTTAGGCATGTTGTCAATGTAACTGTGTACTTTGACAGTATTACCAAATGTAAACTTAGGCTACAGTTTGGATGAAAGTTACTGTATTGAAAATGCACAAGGCTGCACTTCTATGGCATATATCAATTTCAAAAGTACCATTTACATATTACTGTATGTGGTTATTGATTGAAAGAGACAAAAGAGATTTTGTTTTTTTTTTACAGCTTTTACTAGTGCTACTTTATGAAAGAAAACAACAAAATAATTTACAGTAAGAGACAAGGGGCACAAAGGAAAATAAAAACTAAATTAGAAAGAAACACAGGCGTTCCTGTCTGTCGGCCCACATAGCCCGCAGCACTGTTCTAGTGCTGTCTCTACACATCCAGACGTTCCTGTCTGTCGGCCCACATATTCTCATCCACATCACACCGGATATTTTCCCTTCCAATGCAACGTGGAAAGAATCTTTTGGAATGCCTTATCCATCCTCTGCAGGCGTCTACAGTGATTTCCTCACATGCTGCATCCATTGCAGCCAGCAGGGTCATCTGTGTGTGTGTGGCTGACGATCGTACACCTTCCACCTCCATGCTGAAAAGAACTCCTCAATTGGGTTAAGGAATGGTGAATAAGGTGGGAGGAATTCTATGAGCATCCTCGGGTGGGTCACAAACCATTGCCTTATGATGTTTGATCGATGGAAACTCACATTATCACAAATGACCACATACTTTGGCAAATCCTCTCTAAATAGACCCCTCTCATCATCAGGGATGAGAGCCCTGTAGAGAGTCTCTAAAAAGTTGCTCCGAAATAGCAGCACGTATGGCCCTATAAGTGGGATATGGGTTAGGACGCCATGCTCCGAAATAGCAGCACACATGGTGATATTTCCTCCCCTTTGGCCTGGCAAATCCACAGTAGCTCTGTGACCGATGACATTCCGACCCCGCCTTCTGCATTTAGTCAGGTTGAAGCCAGCCTCATCCACGTATACAAAGTTGTGAGAGAGGGTTTCACTTGATTCCAACTCCATTATACGCTATATCCCAGAACACACAGTTGAATTTGTTTTGGTGAGGAAGAGTGACAAAAAATGTACATATATTGCATGTTCCTTCCACAGCAATGGAAATGTGTGCAGTTTATGCCTTACTGTACTATGTATCACTATAAAATTGTTGCTGTAAATTAGTTACATAGATATATGTTTTACCTGTACATACTGGAACCGTAGCTCCTTAACTCGGTCCTCATTCCTTTGGAATGGTACACGGTACAGCTGTTTCATACTCATCTGGTTTCTATGCAGCAACCTGATGGTTGAGATGCTAACAGTATGGATGTTTTCAAAGACATCGTTGTCTTCTATAATGGTCCTTTGTATTTCCCTGAGTCTCATAGCATTGTTTGCTCGGACCATGGTGCAAATAGCCTCCTCCTGTTGAGGTGTGAAAAGGCGTCCTCTGCCACCGGTTTGAGGTAATCTTGCGGTCCTATGTGGGGACAAATGCCAGTGATGCATCGCACACTTTAACATAGACAAAAATTATGCAAACACACATTTTTACTGTAAAACATACAGGTGGGTGCATGTAAGGTGCAGTATGTATCTGCATAGAGTATATTTCTGTATGCTGTGAAATACAAGTGGACTACTGTAATATGAAGCATTATAGGAAGTAAACAGTATACTGCTTATATACAGTAACAGTGCACTGTACATTGGTGGACATACCTGTTCTCTCTTCGGAACGTTTGAACTATTGAGGACACGGTTGATCTGCCAATGTTCGGCTGCACCCTTCAACCCGCCTCAGCCATAGTAAGGCCATAATTGACAACATGGTCTACAATAGTAGCCCTTATGTCATCAGATATGCGCCTATGTCCTCTTCTTCCTCTTCCTCTGTTTTGCCTTCCACCACGCATCCTTGCTACTCTTCTTCCTCCTCCTGGCTGTTGACCCTGTTCGTTTCCTGGTCCATCCATTATTGGTAAATTGCAACTCTGTGTTGTGGTCTGTCTATATATGCTTCCCAGTTGATTGTTCATGAGATGCACCTTTGACAACTGGTTGATTGTTGATTGAACTAACACTTACATTCCTTGAGTGAGGGTCAATTTCACCTGCACGATTCATCAATTCACGTTTTGTACAAAAGGTCTAATAGAAATGTGTAAAAACTATGCTTGACAGTTTATGACAAATAGTTCAACAATTTTGCATGTAATGGCTTATGCAAGGAACCTAATGCCTAGATGTTTTGAGGGGTAAGACTATTGCAAAGAGAACTATATTATAAATTTTGAGCAACATGACATTAGCAACTGATAATGTAGGAAACCGCAGATAAATGTGCATAATCAATTGGGATGAATGTACAAAAGCAATCGCAACTTGTTCAAAAGAATGAGAAACTGGTTTTATGATGTGTATAAATGACTTGATGATGTGGAGTTTGTACAAGTAGTTTTGAGAATTTCATTTCTGATTTGAGAAATGCACCAAAGCGACTGAGAAAAACTGTAAATCAATTCAAATATCAGTATTCAGTGTTTTATGTTTTAAAACAAAGCATTATTTATGCATTTGTAACTGCAGGTTAAATGCATCCATGTATCCTCTGAGATATATTAAAATATGTAAATACATCTAAATGCCATTTCAGATGCAGATTCTTGAAAAGTTTTCTTCTGTTGGAATGAAAGATACTAAGTACTGGATGAAGTGCCTCATGCTTAGTTACTCAAAGATACAAAATGAAAGAAAGGGTTAAAACTGAACACAATCTTGCTATTCAAACTGTGAATAAACAATTTTTAATGTATTTGCTCCTTTTCCATTTTGCATTTACTCATACTTTTACTTTCAGTACTTAAGTACGTTTAATATTGAAAAAAATAAGTATAATTAATTATAATAAGTAAGTATAATAAATAGTATAACTATCACATACTTTAAGACTTTTACTCAAGTAATATTCTAAACGATGACTTCAACTTCTACCAAAGTCGTGAAGTGGCTTTCAGGTACTTTATCCACCACTGCCTGAGTGTGAGTACATTTTAGCAAATTTTCATTTTGGAGTGAAGTATTCATTTAAATGCCTGGGATAAAATCTGCCTTTCTGAACCAGTGGATCAGGATCTTCCATTAGTGGGAGTGTTCAGTGTGCAACAGTACTGTGACTATAAAGAGAATCGACTGAGAATATTGTCACACATTTATTTTATAGTATCGATGTGGAACAAAACATCGAGACATTTTATCAATGTTACATGAAAAAATATTTGAGTGCAACTACAGCTTAAAAGAGTCTGGTTCAAAATACAAATGCAAAACATTGAGATAATGTAAAAATAAATGAATAAATAATTCACTTTCATATTCACCCTGTAGATTTCAGCATATTTTTGTTGCCAGGAGACTACATTGCTCCTAAAAGATTCAAACAATACTGTTGTATTTTACCATGTAGCTCAAAGCAACTCTATGAAGTTTTGTGTATATGTCGGCGACGTGGGCTAGTAGGCAGGTGCGCCAACATTTAACACTGTTGTGTTACGAGCGTCCCGAGTTCAAATCCTGGCTTGAGGACCTTTCTCGACCCTTCCCCTCTCTTTCCTACTTCCCTTCCTATCTGCTCTCCACTGTCATATATTAATAAAGGCAAAAAAAAGACAATAGCTTTACACACACACAACTCAGTGAAAGTTGACTCAAAATTAGTAAATATACCACTGTCATAATTACAGTTAGTAGCTTTACACACACACAACTCAGTGAAAGTTGACTCAAAATTAGTTTGAAACTGATATTTCAAGGTAAAAAAAACAGCATAGAGTTGCTTTAGGTGAGAAATTATGATCCCGTTATTTCAAGACAAGTACATTGGCTCCAACTTCTGGCCCTGATAAGAACTGAAATGCTACAAAAACAAATCAACAGACCTCAAACAATCATTGATAACCCTTGAATATTGCACATATAATTATTGTAAATATCCTTCTTTTATATATGATACATTCAGATTGTTTTAACAAACAAGAGACTACAAGTCACATCATTATCTTGTGAAAAATTGAGAGAGATGAACTTCATCAACTGAAACTTTCAGTGTTGCCATATCGGCATCATAATTATACAATTTACCTAGTTACAATAATCAGCTTTTTAAGGTTATCAATATGTCTGGTTAACACTGTGTACATTGGAAAGTGTCATTTCTGACATGGTATACTCTCATAACAGTGGTCTGCTAAAATTCTGAATGTTTTAATGCCCGAATATGAGTTTGCCTTCATCCTCATTATGGTTACAGTTTACGGTCAGTAGTCCAGACCACTGTTCCTTGCAGCATTAATGAATTATGTAGTGTAAATATGCTTTAGCAGCTAATACTGGAAACTAGAAATTATTGCCACCACAAAATGCTAATTGTTGACAATAGTCAAGGCCAAAGGTTTGCAAAACACCCTAAAATGCGAACTGATACTCTCCCTTCCTGTGAGTGCTAAACAAATATATGAGCATATCTGTTAAAGTGCATGCTTAATTTGCATAATTATTTCAAAAAATCTGCACTGCATGCAGATGAGTCATATAATGGAACAACGTGCAAGTATTATTAATTAATCTATTTAAATAAATAAATGCTTGATATAATTTTTTTTAGCATGTTTGCAAACATTTAGCCAGGACCGTATATGGAGAATTTCCATTAAGCCGTAATTCATCACCTACACAATGACATTCACATTACGCTTGTGCTACATAACTAAACGGGCAGCATTAAATATCTAAGCCTTGATAATTGTTATTTTGTTGAAGCAACATCAATTCACTGATCTGGACTCTATCTAAGTTGTTTATGGAGCAGGTTTGCACTATTGAAACTACACAAACACCTCGTCTACACTACAGCTCAATGCAGGAACACAGTTTTGAGGGCATTCGGTCTTCATACTTCAAAAGTAGAATGTTTTCTGAATCATACAATGGATAATTCATGGATATCATACAGTTGACCTGAAACAGTTAAAAACCAAACTATAAATCAGCTTTGAGGAAGAATCTTTTTCCTGATTTCCTGTTGCATTGCCCAGATCATTGTCTGTCACTGTCACATTTATAAAGTGCCTTCATCTATTGTGCTTAGAACGGTTTTCCATGCAATGTGAATTTTCCCTGCTACAATACAAGTGTCTCAATGCCCCCGTGAATGCACATCAAATTAAGATACATGTATATATACACATATGGGTGCTTTGAAATCTGCATATTCCACATCTGAGAAACATGGGTAAGCAGCTTTCCTAATACTGGATGACTTGGAATTGCAAGCAGGTCCTGGTATGGAAGAGAGACTTCAAAAGATGGCAGGGCACTGACTCCAGTCCTGTCTGTCTTTGGCTTCCCAGTAGCCTCCTTTATACACGTAGCTGCTCTCACCTGACTCTGTATCAGTCCTTTTATCAAACCACAAGGGCTGGTAGCTCTCGGCTTCCTTACCTGTCAAATACAGGACAAAAACATCTGCAGTGAGATACTTTCCTAATGTTTGTGATGTAAACTGCCTACTAGATATATGAAACAATGAGTGGATCAGGCTCTGTCTTACCCTCTTCTAGAGCAAGATTGGCCTGCGCCTCTCTCTTCCTCCTCTCCAGTCTCTGACGCTCCTCCAGAATCTGTTTCTCAGTGTTCGCTTCGTCCCACAAGCCTGCCTCCATCAGCCGTTGGTCAGGCCGTAGGCGGCTGTCAGTAGGGGCCACGCCGTCCTCTGGCTCATTCAGAGTCAGAGCCAAAGATGAGAAGTAATGCATGTTCTCTGCATTCTCACTGGAATTACAGAAGAAAAAAAAGAGAGTAGAAATTTACCAAAAAAATATTAAAAGATACATAGATCAGGGCTCAAATTTTTTTTATTTACTTGGTAGCACTGGTGCTCCCATCTTCAGAAAATTAGGAGAACCAGCAAAAAATAAAAAAATAACCCAGCCGGCAACATGACCGACTTTCAATTTTGAAACATGGTTGAAATAAGGTCAGTTCTTGTTTTAATGTTGAAACAACACTGATGCAACGTTTAATGCCGAATGGTTGGAGCACCACAACTACAACTGATATATAGTAAATGCAGTGCATTTCATAGCACAAATATTCCCAAATATATTTTGAGGTTGAACAGATGAAATTTCGGGAATGTATGCAAACAATATAGTCACAATTTTGAGCCTTGTATTTAAGTATTATAAATAAAGAAAATATAAAAAGACAGATAGATAAACAGATGATAGACAAAGAGCCAGACAGACAGACAGACAGACAGACAGATGACAGACATACGACAGACAGACAGACAGATAGACAGACAGACAGACAGACAGACAGATAGACAGACAGATAGATAGACAGACAGACAGACAGACAGACAGACAGATAGATAGACAGACAGACAGACAGATAGATAGATAGACAGACAGACATACGACAGACCGACAGATAGACAGACAGACAGATGACAGACAGACGACAGACAGACAGACAGACAGACAGATAGATAGACAGACATACGACAGATAGATAGACAGACATACGACAGATAGATAGACAGACATACGACAGACCGACAGATAGATAGACAGACAGATAGATAGACAGACAGACAGACAGACAGATAGACAGACATACGACAGATAGACAGACAGACAGACAGATAGATAGACAGACAGACAGACAGACAGATAGATAGATAGATAGACAGACATACGACAGACCGACAGATAGATAGACAGACAGATAGATAGACAGACGACAGACAGACAGATTGATAGACAGACATACGACAGACAGACAGATCAACAGACAGACATACAGATGACAGACAGATAGACGGACATACGACAGACCCACAGATTGATAGACAGACAGACAGACAGACAGACAGACAGACAGACAGACGACAGACAGACAGATAGACCGGTAGACAGATAGACAGACAGACAGATAGACAGACAGACATATAGATAGACAGACAGACAGACAGACAGACAGACAGACAGATAGATAGACAGACAGACAGACAGACAGAAATACATAAATACAGACAGATAAACACATAAATATAAAGATAGACAGATAGACATACGACAGACCAACAGATAGATAGACAGACAGATAGATAGACAGACGACAGACAGACAGACAGACAGACAGATAGATAGACAGACAAACGACAGATAGATAGACAGACATACGACAGACCGACAGATAGATAGACAGACCGATAGAAAGACAGACGACAGACAGACAGACAGATAGACAGACAGTACGACAGATAGACAGACAGACAGACAGACAGATAGATAGATAGATAGATAGATAGATAGATAGATAGACAGACATACGACAGACCGACAGATAGATAGACAGACAGATAGATAGACAGACGACAGACAGACAGATTGATAGACAGACATACGACAGACAGACAGATCAACAGACAGACATACAGATGACAGACAGATAGACGGACATACGACAGACCCACAGATTGATAGACAGACAGACAGACAGACATACATAAATACACACACAGACAGACAGACAGAAACGACAGACAGACAGACAGATAGATAAATAGACAGACAGACAGAGATAGATAGACAGACAGACAGACAGACAGACAGACAGACAGACAGACAGACAGATAGATACAGTAAATAGATAGATAGCTAGACAGACAGACAGATAGATAGATAGATAGATAGATAGATAGATAGATAGATAGATAGATAGATAGATAGATAGATAGATAGATAGATAGATAGGTTGACTCTTACGGCAGAGGGTATTTCTTCCACAGTAGTTTTGGTGGTAAAGTCTGATAGACAGTTTTCTGTTTGCCCTCAGATCCTCCAGAGCCGTGGCTGCTCTCTATGATCTTTGCGCTTTCCATTTTGTCATCCCACGTTCCAGAGAGAATGTAGTGGGCGCAGCCTTCACTGTCCATCACAACGCCTGTTACCTGTGGACAGTAGGACATACACGCGGTTACACTCAATCCCCAGCAGAGGGCAGCAGCACATAGCCTCACATTTCACATCTGACTGAATGAAGGTGATTGCTACACTGACTGACCTTGCGGGGAACATCCCTGGAGAAATAGCTGTATGGGGAGAATTTGAGGTGGCATTTGTCCTTGTTCCTGTGGTTCATGATTATAATGTCCCCAGACTGCATCAGGACAAAGAGTCATACGTTAATAACAATGACAGAGCTGCAGTGATGAAGAGCAGGTTGTTTGGATTAGAGTTAAGTGACATGAATTTGAAAACTTATTAAAGGAGGTTAATATGATCTATTTCGATTTCATGCCTTGATGGTCAATTCATTTAAACTGCATTCCCCACTGACTCAATCCAGAGCTGTAATAATTGTTTTCCGTTTTCCTCTGCAGTGGGAAAGACAGGAGCGGAAGACAGATGGAGAAGAGCAGTGTCAATGCTGACTTTTCTCTAACAGATGGAGTGCTGTAGATGAGTAATGCCTCACCACGTGGGAGGACTCAAACCATACAATTTACTCAAAAATGAAAATTCTGTCATCATTTTATCACTCTCATGTTGCTGCAAACCCCTTAGACTTTTTTTTCCTTCGGTCAAATCTGATGCAACACATCAAATGGTTTTATTTGAGCACCACAATAAAGTTTTAGTAAATAATGATTTAAATTTCAAAAAGTTTTTCAAACAAATTTATCATACAGCTTGAAAAGACTTGGGCCCAGTTAATAATAATAAAATATAAAGTAAATGGAAATTAAACAGATCAGCAATGTGGAGAATCCGATGTCATTGTCTCACCCACATAAACATGAAAAATAGAAATGTTGCCCTGGCAACTAACTGAAATAAAAGCCTTTTAAGTTGAAGTACTAAAACTACTGTCACGGTTATGGACTTCACCGCCCATATCCTGCTTTCCCTACCGCCCAGTTCCTGTTTGCCCTAATATGTTCATTATCCTAAAAACACTAGTTAATTACCCAAAAAATACTCACCACCTGTCTGTCCCTCATTAGTTTCCCATTTAAGATCTCTCTCCTAAGTTCTTTGAGTTGTCGGTTATTGTCTCACAAATGGAAATAAATAGCAAAGCTCACGTGGATTTATCATTAAAGGATTTACTATTTGGATTATCTTCATCTTCGTTTGGCTTCTTCATGGTCGTCCTAGCAGCAGTGTGACAACTACTAAAATTCAAATGGAAATAAATAGCAAAGCTAAACAGAAATATTAAAAAAGACAAAAGCACATAATAAAATAACTGAAACTTAAATTAAAATGAAAAGTTACAATAAAAGCTAATTCAAAATATTAATAAATATAAAATAACTCATGAGCATGAGCCTTTTTTATTACATTAATGATACCTTTATTTTGTTTTATCATTTTGGAGTTTGTCAGCACCGGTCCCTGTTCTCTTTCATTAAATAAAAAAAGGGTATTCTTTAAAAATTTTACTGTTGTGTCATACACTTAGAAAGACGTGAATTATGGAATGTTATGTGTAATATAAAACACACACAACAAACAAGAGAAGAGAGTATGAAACCACACACATACTTGATCTATCCATAGTTTGCCCACAATTATATTGTGCACAGTGGAGGTCACCTTACTCCACACATAATGATTCCCACTGGCGTGAAACTTCAGGTGAATGTTGCCTGCAGAAAGAGAAACATGTACGTGGAAATAAAAGTGAACAAGGTTGATTCACTCTAAAAATAGCTTGAAGCTGCAGGGAGACCTGCAACAACCATCAGTATAAAAGGCTCTATAAAAAATAGAAACCATTTCTCAAATTAAATTTTTTAGATTATAAAATTTGCTGTCAATCAATGTTTTAAGGTAACTCTGGATTTTATACTTAATGTATCACTAGAAACCGGTTATTAGTCTAAAAGGAGCCATGACTGATGGATTTTGTATCTGTGTCTGTGTGTAAAGATGTGAATGTGCTCTAAGGGTGACTCATAGCTCATGATGGATCACCTAGCGGCATGATAGAGATGTATTTGCCACGAAATTTGCTGTCGATGGTGATCTCCTGCCACAGGGTCCAGCCTCGCTGTGATATCACATGATGGGCAGCCGCTGGAGGGTGATGACTTATCTGAGAAAGAGGGTGAGAAAGAACTTATCAGTGTGTCACACAGTCACTAGCAACATTTAATGCATTAACTATAATTACGTAAGTAAAATATGTTTATTTATGTATTTTTTGTTAATTACATACATACTACCAGTATGTGGTTTCAGACCTGTTCACAAATGGAGCGGTATCCGTACTCCTCCACGCGGTCCAGCTCATAGGTCTCTCCCAGCAGGGGGTTGAAGGGTTTCCCTGTGCGGTGGACGGTGGTTGAATAAGACGAGACGGAGAAGGCGGCCACCAGACACATCTGCTCCAGAGAGGAGTCACAGCGTGCCGCCCGGTCCAGGAGCTCGCTGTATTCAAGATCCTCTGTCAAGCGCTGCAGCATCGATAACGGCTCGTTGAAGTTCACCTGGAAGCGAGGATTCAGACACACACAGATCCATGTCAAAATGCTGATAATGAAGATTTTGAGAATTTAAAGGTTCATCCCAAACTGAAAATGTGCAGAAAATGTGCTCACCCTCAGGCCATCCAAGATGTAGGTGAGTTTGTGTTTTCATGTAAACAGATTTGGAGAAATATATCATTACATCACTTGCTCACCAGTGGATCCTCTGCAGTGAATGGGTGCCGTCAGAATGAGAGTCCAAACAGCTGATAAAAACATCACGATAAATCAACACCACTCCAGTCCATCAGTTAATGTCTTGTGAAGCAAAAAGTGTGTTTTTAATAAATGAATCTATCAATAAGCCCTTTCAACATAAAAACAAACTTCTGGCCAAAATACAAGTCCATAATCCATAATATTTGAATTCCTCCAGTGAAAAAGTCCATCCCGTGTTGTTCTCTAACAATAAAATCCACCCACATATTACATTTTTCACTTGTGAATGTTGCTTTGATAGATGCATATTTCTCTCCTGATTCAGACGAGAGAAAGCAGTATTATGAATAGAGGATTTTAACCAGAAGCAACAGTCTGAATTTAAAAATATCTCCTGCTGGATTTGTTCATTACAAACATGCAGCTTGGACTGGAGTAGTGTGGATTACTGTAATGTATTAATCAGCTGTCTGGACTCTAATTCTGAAGTGCAGACAAACCAAATCCATTCCCATGAAGAAACAAACTCGGATGGGAACATTTTCAGCAAATCTTCCTTTCTTGGTTAAACTATTTCTTTATTTATAATAACTGTGCATTATCTCCCATAGCTTATAACTCAGTTCTATATAACACAAATTCTGAGGCTCCTCTCACAGGCATGGGGATCTTAGAGAGCTCCTTTCCAATGCAATTCTTCATGATGCTCCACAGGTTCAGGGAGTAGTTGGGCTTATCTGGGATACGACGGCGTCTAGCCCTGCGCAAGTAGCAACCAGAACCATCCTGTAAACACAGAGAAAATGCTATAGTGAACAAACATCTTAATTAAGATGAATGCTATTTGGCATGTGTGGTTCTGTTTGGATGTGTTTATGATTAAATAAAAGCCTAAACTCACATTGTCATCCTGGCTCCAATTACTGGATAAACTTCCACGGCTCACGGTCTGATTACTGCTTAAGTGTTTAAGACATACACACAGAAACACACGTGAGGGCTGAAATATCAAATTGTTTCTTACTGTAAATTTGTATTGTACTCACAAGCCACACTAGGGGAAGATCATTCATTATTACAGAACAAAGTAGATAAAACCAATGTACAGATGCTGAAAAAAACTATTTGTTGTGTGCAATATTCACCACAATAACATTATTCCACTCAGCATCCACTTATTTTGGATGGTCAGTAAATGGACTGTGATGTCTGGGCCAGTGGCTATCATATGATCTCTCATGATATGATCTCTATATATATGGACCTGTGTTGTGAGTGATCGTCTGCAGGCACTGTGATGAAGGCGGGAGAATCTTCCATGGCATCAAAGAACTCTATGTCTTCATTCTCTTCACTGGATTCTCCCTCCGGTGTTCCCTCTGCCCCTTCTGAAGATCAACACATGCAAAATCTCATTTAATGACGGGTCAGCATTATATAAAATTTGTACAACATTTGCATAAAACTGAATGTTGCATTTTAAGCCTGGCATAATATCATGCATTTAGCATCACATTTATAAATGTAAATAGTTATGCTGCTTTGCATGGCATATTTTTTTTAATTACTAATATTGCGATATTAAAATATTTACTTATTGATTATTATTAATTTATTATTAATACATTTTAATATTGGAGGAACAAACATTTTTAATGTTTTTTTAAGAAGTCCTTTATGCTCAACAAGGCTATACTTATTTGATCAAAACACATTGAAAACATGAATATTATGGAATATTATTGTGTTATGAAATAGCTGTTTTCTTATTGAATATATTTTAAAATGTAATTTATTCCTGTGATGAAAGCTTAAGAATGTTAGCATCATAACTCCAGTCTTCTTCAGTGTCACATGATCCTTCAGAAATCATTCTAATGTGCTGCTTTTCTGCTCAAGAAACATTTATTATCATTATCAATGTTGAAAACAGTTATGCTGCTTATACTTTTGTGGAAACGGTGATACCTTTTCATCATAATAAAGAAGACAAAAAACTAAAAAATGGTGTTCATCAAAAAAAACAAATAAAAATAAATTAATAATACTTTCACAACATCAAAAAAAACAAACAAAACTAACTTTTTTCATGGCACTTTCTGTCCTTTTTAAGGCAGTTTGCTCTTCATACTCAGTGTAGAGAAAACAGCAGCTTGGACAATCTGCAAAACATCACTTATTGTGCTCCACAGATTAAAAAAACACAGTCAAAAAGCCTCACTATTGTGTGTGCTGGGCGATTCTCTCCAGGCTCTCTCCAGACTGTTGTGTTGTTTGGCTAGCTGCTCGATAGTCTCCTCCAGGTGGTGGCGCTGTTCCCGCTCATACTGTAGAGCGCGCTGCCACCCCCGGCTGTGTGCCTCTGCTAGATCCACAAAGTCCTGGCAGGCCTGATCCAAAAAACAGCCCGATCATTCAGATTCATTACAAATTCAGCCATTTTTAAAGATAAAATGTGTATTTTTATGCTAAAATGTCTGGTTTAATATGCAGAGTCAACTAAAAAGTGAGCCATTGAAACTCACATTGATCATAGCATTGGAAGTGATGCGGAAGAGAGTGGCTCGCTCGTTGACGGTCCTCAGTTTATCGACGCCGTCGCTGGCGGCGCGCAGGTCCTCCAGTTCACTGAGGGATCGCTGGAGGGCGGCGCCGTGCTTCCCGATGAGCTCGTTGCAGGTGTTGAGGTCTTCAAGCTTGCTGGCCAGAGTCTTGAGTGCCCCCTGGATCAGAGCACGATCCGGCTGGGCTAGTGGACCCTCGTCTCCAGAGTCATCTGCACAATAGTTACATGGAGAGAGAGATGATATAAGTGAAGCACAGCTCTGTTTTTACTTTGACATGAGTGAGAACTAAAAAGAGCGGTCTTTTTAATGGATTGTACATGTTGTATCTAGATAAACTCAAAAAAAACATTGAGAATTGCTAAGAATTCATTTGGACAACTTCAAAGGTCAAAGGCGATTTTCTCAATATTTTGATTTTTTTTTTCACCCTCAGATTCCAGATTTTCAAGTAGTTGTATCTCGGCCAAATTTGTCCTATCATAACAAACCAAAAACCATATCAAAACCCATTTATCCACCTTACAGACTTTTTATAAATCTCAATTGTGAAAAATTGACACTTAAGACTGGTTTTGTGGTCCAGGGTCACAATTAGGCTATTATTAAAAGTAAGTGGTCTATATAGGGACATAAATTAACCCCAATTCATTCTGTGATTCAATAGTTATTGAAGTGGGAAAAGAAATAGGATTTCAGGTCATCTTGAATGTAGTTTATTTGTTTTACAATATTAATATTATATTAACAAAGTCATCCTGTGCCTCCTTTTTGTTGTTCTTTGCAAACTGAAGGACTACTGAAAATGATTCCAGTGATGAACAGAAAGTATGGTATATTCCTTTAAATAAGGGAAGTTATTGTGTGTTATGATGTTCTGCAGCTAACAGAGATGGTCACTGCAGCGCTGCAGGCTGAACTAAAATAACTTTATAAATAGCACACAACGCACACAGACGCAGTGCTGGAGGGCTCTGACGTGACAGCTGAGAACTAAAACGGTCCTTTTTGTGGAGGTCTTTTCAATTACAAGCATATTTTCCAGCCAAGCCTTAAATGGATGCTGAAAGATGACCACAGAGATGGACAGAAGCCATAATGGGAGAAGATGGAGAAAGTGAGACAGACAGAGAGAGAGAGCGAGATAACATGTTTAAACAGAAAGCAAGCAATCAGAGGGAGGAAGATCCAGATTTAGATTTCATTGTAGAGCTGAAGGACATCACAATTGAATGTGGGCAGGAGCTGACAGAACGAGCGAGTGTGAAGAGAGGCGTCATAATAACCAGCAACCCATTCAAAACACCAGATTTGTGTTAATGAACATGGTTACCATGGAAACAAGGTCACACGCAATTGGGAGGACAGCTATTTTTAGAAGTTATAAGGAAAATTATTATTATTTTTTTTTTAAACACAGGCTGATGTGTTCGCTTTGCCTGCTCTCTCACACAACATGGCCATCACTCACTGGAAAACAGACGAGAACAGGCCATAAATTGCATCTTGTGTGACGAAAGACATTTTTGAAAGCACTTGCTTGTGTGAGCCTGAGGCGGCTACATGAGGAGACGAGCAGTGCACACGCTGGCACACTGTTAACTGAAACTCACTCAATCTGTATACTAGACACTGGAGATGAAAGGGTAGAAGCGTGACCTTTAAATGACCTGCTGCACCCTGATCAGATGTTATATCTGGAAAAGATGCAGCACAGTTCCAGCAAATATATAAAGCAGCACATTGATAATGATAATGTTTCTTAAGCATCAAATCAGTATATCAGAATGATTTTTGAAGGATGATGTGACACTGAAGACTGGAGTAATGATGCTGAAAATTCAGCTTTACATCACAGGAATAAATTACATTTGAAAATATATTCAGATAGAAAAGTTATTTTAAACTGAAATAATATTTCACAATATTACTGTTTTACTGTATTTATGATCAAAGAAATGCAGCGTAGATAAACATGAATTTTTTTAAAATACTTAAGCATTGTTTGCATATTTAATAATACAAAATAACTGATAATACATTAATAATAATATATTAATATAAGCTTAACAGTTAGACATATACATAAAACACACCAAAATTAATCTGCAACCATTAACATAATAATAATAATAATAATAATATGTTTTTCATTGTATTATTATAATTGTTTTATTGTGGTGAAAAGCAGAAAACCAAATAATATAACTAATGCAAATGTTTTTCATCTTATGTTTTTCATTGTAATATTTATTTATTTATTATGTAGCATTAGTATTATTTATATAACTTTAAATAAAATATAGATATTGGTGATTGGAAATATAAGCATAAAAGCAATCTGCAAAATAATAGCCTACCTAGTTAAACTTTTGCTGGTTAAGGAAAATAAGTTAATTCGTTATAATAAAACAATGCATGTCTTTGCAACATACTGTATAGTTATTTTGAACAAACACGTTTATCCAAGTAATGTCAACAAAACCTTTGTTAGAAAGATTTTGAGTATTTTTGAGTATTCTTGTTCAGTTCACACTAACTTATAAACTAAAATTTAAAAAAAAAACTTTGTTCAAGCTACTTTTTTACATTTGTTAGTAGAACATTTTGCAAGATCTATTTTTTTTTTTTTTACAGTGAGGATCAACCGAACCCATAATCTGGAAAGATTACATGATGACTGAAATGCCAGCTTCAATCATTTTACCCAAACTGTATCTAAGCCAAAGCGCCTTTAACCCAATCCAAGCAAAAGACTGCAATTTTCTGCTTGCCAAGAAAACAATCAGGGGAAAGTGGATTAGTGTGGATCTCTCGAGAACAGAATCAAAGAGGAGAGAATGAGAACTCCTCCAGTCTGATGACCCACATACAGCCATTGTGTGCCCGACTGCCTCGTCTTACATCACAGAGCCACATCTGCAGCCAGAGGGAGTCCTGAAGGTGGGATTAAAATAGAGAGAGCAAGAGAGGCTCGCTCAACCTCGGCAGGTGTAAGAGGAAAAGCACCAGCGCTCCCCTTCCTCTGACCTGCTGGAGACACACGAGTGACTCATCTCTGAATAACCACACCTAAACTAACAGCAGATCGCAGAACAGCCGAGATTCAGTGTAAAAGACTGGATAGATTTTAGAAAACAAGCGACGGTTAAATTCACTGGCTGTCTGTCAATCCAATTTGTCCCATCAGCCTGCTTACCTAGTATCACAGATAATCTGCTCTGCACCGAGTCCTGTTCTAAGTTTCTCACACTTACAACACAACTATCAGACCACATTCAAAGAAACTCCAACGTGGACTCGTTTGACACCAAGGATTTGCTAGAAACACCCTGACAACCGAACACAGGCAAACACTGCTCACATTATTTCAGAAAATGTTCAAATGTAGTTCTAAATGTAGCATATTGTGCTGTTGCCGGAATAGAGTCAGTCGGACAGCTCAAAAGGTTTCCAATTCAAACCCTGTCACTAAGCTGTAAGCACTAAATGTCTTAAACCCATAAAAGAGTAAGTGACCACATGCAAACATAAACATGTTATATTAAATGTGAATTGACTGATAGAGTAGCCACAATGTGCTTCAGAGAATCTATAAAAATACACTCATTCCTGTAACTGATCATATAAAGCCACTGCATACAGAACTTTGAAATTAAAGCTGAATTAGTATGTAATATTCCACTAAGCTCACAAACTAAAACACAGGCTATAAGCATCTATGAACTCTGGTATTTATTGTCCTCTGAGACAAAAGGCAAATGCCTTTGCATAAATGGCAATCAAACATAAGTATTTATAATTTTGGTCCTACCTTTTCTGGAATCACTGATAAATACAAAGCAAGCAAAGCTTATTTAGTGAAGATGATGTTAAAATTTAGCATCTCCTCCTCAGTCACCTTCCCACTTCCCCTCTCTTTCCTCTCGCTCCTGTTTTCCTTCTCACCCTCCCCCTTTCCCTCACAATCTCCGAGCTGCACGGTGGGCGGAGCTTATGTGCTCGTCACTCCATTCAGCAGCACATCATATAATATCCCAATGGGAAGATGTTCAGTATGCAGATTAATCACATTTGGGAGCAAACTTACAAGAAAGAGGTTCATGTAAATGCAGTCATGTAGGAGTACCCAAGACACTCCGGAGTAAAACAGTATATTAGTGTACAATTAAAATATATTTGAGTGTTTTCTCAAACTACCAGGACGAAGTTTTGTTAAGAAAAAAATCCTGAGAACTGAGACATGCATTGCATGAATTATTTTTTTAAATATCAGGTAGATAAACAATGAAATCTGTCTATAAAATATAACACAAAAATAATAAACACATTCAATACATTATATTAATGAGTAAATAATAATTACTTTGCATAATACTGTGCATTTATAAATATTTCAAATATATATATATAAAAAAAAACAATCTTCAAAATAACCATGAACAATACTACCCCCTAGTGGCATTTGTGTAAAAAAAATATAGAGAACACACTCAAAAAATGTTTTTTGCCTTAGCATAGCATATAAAGAGGCAAATTCCAGTTGTTTACTATATATTGCTTATACACACACTATAAGTTTTTTTTTTTTTTTTTCAATAAGGGATATTCAAGACATAAGAACATGTTTTATGTAGGAAATCATTTTACTGTGCATTATGTTCTCAGACTTTAAAAAAGTGAAAGTGAAGGTGACGTGACATACAAGCCAAGTATGGTACCCATACTCAGAATTCATGCTCTGCTTTTAACCCGATCCGAAGTGCACACACACAGGCAGTGCACACACACACACACGTGAACACACACCCGCGGCAGTTGGCAGCCATTTAGGCTATGGCTGCGGCGCCCGGGGAGCAGTTGGGGGTTCGGTGGTCCTTGCTCATCAAGTGGCACCCTCAGTTCATGGTATTGCCGGCCTAAGACTGCGAACCCACAACCTTAGGATTAGAGAGTCAACACTCTCTAACCTTAGGCCATCATGACTTCCCCTACAGGTGAAGTTCTGATTAAACTGCGGCTAAATAAATAATTGCATGTAACATGCACTGTGATTTAAGTGGGTTTTTCAAATGGAGAGCGGAAATTCATGTCTAGTTCTAACAACTCTACATAAAATAAAAGATATGAAAAGAAGTAAAAAAGCAGACCTGTTTTACTTTAAATAATATATCAGTATATGGTTGAGATAAATGTATTATTTAAAGGCGCTGAATAAGATCAAGGCAAGTTACTTAAACAATAACACACACTTATCACTTCTCATTATTTTCATGACCATTTTTACACTTTGAAAATAATACTAAAGTTTCCAAAACTGCAAATTATTGGAATATCTAGTGAGCAAAAATAGTTAATGAATTTTTACATTTTATCACATACAAAGTCCCCCCTCCCCCAATTACAGCCCTGCAGACTAACTGGATTGCCTTTTGACTGGCACCCCGTCACTCACCTGCAATGGGGCAAGGTCATTTTGAGTGGCGTTTGCTTTGGCCTGCTGCAGAGCAAGAAACCCAGGACGCGCTGACTGCGACTCGCCCTCTGAATAGAGCGCCTTCAGGTGGCTACTGCTCCGCCCCCTACATCCTCACGTGATAGTCGAGCACCAAAGTGACAGGTGTCGCCCATCTCTATGTGCTAGACGCACCGTCGCCAAGGTAATTCGTGCAGTCGGCGGTCCAGGTGTGATGCCAGTTCTGGCCTTCTGGTTGAGTCCTACAGACAGATTTACATATACACAAACACATACACTGATGTGAGTTTAAGAAGGCAGCAAGCTGAAAGTCACAGATCCACAGAATCACAAACACACTCTTATAATATGTGATAGACATGCTTATAAATCAGCCAGAACGATTAAATGGCCATTCATAAGATGCTCAACATAACTGTGTCAGGTCCCAAAAACTAATAGCCACTAGGCAGGCAGTTAATGCAGCTTGCTGTGAATTAGCTAAAATTGAGAGTAATTACTTAGCGCACATTAAGACGCATTTTATTTTATCATTATGAGGTTTATCATTATCGGTGAAACAATATGCATTGATAATCAATTGCATAATATGTGATATATAACTGAGTAAATTAGGTTAATCATTATCATTTTACTTCTTGAGTGCGAATTTAGGCGTTGTCATTGTGATTAAATCATTTCTAGTAAATGAATGGTTAAATATTGTAATTAGTATGTTCTGTAATAGACATAATTACATTTAAATTATTTTATCATTATGAGTGAAATCTTATTAGTGTGTGAGTAATTGATTGTGGCAAAAACGCTATTTCTATTATTGAGTAATTTATTATTGTTACATATTGTGAGTAAATATTTGTACATATGCTACAAATGCTTGAATTTAGGCCTTTTATGCTGTAAGTACTATTGTTATGTTATTATATTTTTATGATTTCTTGTAGATTCTATACATTATTTTATATATTTTCTTTTATTATAAGTTTATGTATATATCTTATACATGAGTTCTTATCATTTTCCTTGTCATGAGTCAGTATTGTGTAAAAATATTTTATTTTATTATGGCGAGACGACATTATTGCATGAGTAATTATTGGGTAAAAATTATATGTTGCTTGTTATATTATTGTATTATTGATTAAGATAGTATTAAAAAAAAAAAAAAAAAAAGAAACAAAAAAAAAGAAATTTGTTATTGTGAATAATTACTAAGTAAAGAGTAATTTATGTGTTTTATGTCATATCGAGATGAGCTTAAGTAAAGTAAGAGAAATTAATTGTTAAAATGAGTGTTTTTAATTATTATTTAGAATTTGATTGAATTAATATGTATTGTAAATAAGTCTTAGAAAATAATTTACACTTGCTTTTTACTGTTCTAAGTGAAGTATAATTATTATACTGTGGCAGCTGGGAAAAATAGGATTTTATTTGACTGTTATTGGTACTACGATCATGTTTAGCGATATTTAAATCTCTCATTTGTATATAGTGCTAGGGCAGGTTAGTCATATGGTATGTTCGACCCAAAAAAAGTTATGGTTCCTAAGAACTGCGCTCCATGCAGCTACTGTTGACGGCATTGCCTATCTGAAACAATGTCTAAATTAGGTTCATCATGGAGGCTGCAAATAAACGACCGTGCAGGATTGGCTGAGTATGTTCCGAAGAGTGCGTGAATGCAGAGGCATACATTGATAGTCAAGATGCCACACGTGAATTCAGCACTCACTTACTGTGGGCTAGGGATAGCAAGGGCTAACAAAACATTTACAGCTGCACCCGATGAACATAGGCATCTGAAGGGTACAAAAAGGAAAGCCATACATCTGGTGAGAGAGTACCTCAACACTTATAATATTAAAAACACTGAATGTTAATTTTTCACATTAGCATGAGTTGTCGCACAGAAGGGAAGCACCTAAAGTTAACTTTATGGCCACCAAGCATGTTCAACGTTGTCTTTTAGTGCAGTACTGCACGGAGTTTCAACATGATGCGAGCAATACATGAGTCAGTTGTGTGAAGACTGCGTTCAAATCATCCCTGGATAAGACATGGATAAATTAGGTTATTAGATAGAGTTATAATAACCTGTATAAATATGAGTTTGATGCAGTAAGTTTCCCCCTTTAGGCGAAGACTGGGTGGAGACATCGTGCCAGATGTCCTCCCATTAGGGGACTAATTATAAACAGGATCAGGAGTTAGGCATTGTGTCATACACTGTGCCTGGGGGAAAAAAAAAAAAGCAGGCTAAGACTGTGCTGCTATAATATGTCAGGGGTGAGTGGCTGCTCACATGGATGGCGCTAACGCCGTTTGTCGTTAATTTCCAGTGATATAGCTAATGTGGCAACGCACTAGGATCCCAACTAAAGTTCAGTAAGCTCTTTAATGCGTACACCGCGGGTGGCATGTGACACAGCAGCAAAGGGCTAGTACGGCGACGTTCACCTGTAGTAATACGGAAGTAGGAGAAGGGGAGGAAAAGACAGAGAGGGCCTGCTGTTGCGTCAGGAGCGAATCCGACCGGCGCTGGGTAAACCTCGTTCAGGTTATTTGGTCCTTTAAAGAGCCTCCCACTACCTTTATAATGAACGCTGTTCACGGGCCGCCTGACGCAGTCACGTCCTGTATCTTATCTGAAGGAGACGGAAGGGTCGGGCGACACGCACACAGCTGCTGGTGCGATGTTGAGTGGCTTGCTGTCTAGTCTGAACGCTGGCGGAGGCACGCGCCAGACCCTGCGGCTCACCATCGGCGGCGCGTCACGCCGCAATGCAATGCAACGCGGTTGAGGGCGCATGATTCCGAGGTCGGAGGGACGAGGATCAAATATTGGCCGGGCACAAGCGAGGAGTAGGCGCGGCGCTTTCCCAGAGATGTGGTATGGAAACTGATATGGCAATGGGGGGAAAACAGCGGTGACGGCACAGTATTCTCAGAATCTGCCATATGAGCTCAAAGTACATATAGAGAGTCAGAGACGGATGCACAGGCTGCTTTAAAGCTCAAGCCTCTGCTTCCCGATATAACTTTGCATTGAATTCGCAGGGCTGCATCTGAATCGATAAGATGTCTGATTCTTGCATTAATGGCCATTTTGGGGCTGCAAACAGTCACAGCGCTGGTTTTTCTTCCTCTCCGTTATGTATATTGCATTACTGAACTTGATGTGCAGTCAACGCAGTCGCTGTCTATCCTCAAGCGCGGCGGCTCCACTAGTAAATTTGATCAGTGTGGGATAGGGCTGTTTTATTAGGTATCTCATACTCTGTGGTTACGAATACAAAAATCGAGCTGGCTGTCAAGATACAGTCAGGCACCTCGCTCTGGATCTATAATAATTAACTAAAACAGAACAAACAGCACGTATAAAATGTAGCTCATACGGTAGCTACGTCAGCAGATGTCTTTAGAGATCGCTTCATCTGGAAGCTGCATGTGAACAACCTGATGTTAAGTTTATCACATTACAAATCATAAACACAACAGACCTTTTTCTAAGAAAAAACGGCTATTTGGGACATATATTGCAGATCACCAAACAACGGAACTATAGAACTGTCACTCTAATAAACTGAACACGATTACTGTCACTATTGGCAGACGCTAAACCAGACGTCTCCGTGTAGTGATGCACGTGTTGCTTTCAGATCATATAGATAACAGTGAAGAACAAAGAAAAAATCACTGTTATTAAAAAAAAAAAGCTCACGCTTTCTAAGCTAAGCTCGCAATTAAATTCACCCTACAACTTGCTTTGTAATGCTGTGCTTCTTTCCTTGTTCAGGATACGACAAAATAGTAGAGAATCGATTTTAAAAGAGGAACATTGCAGAGGCACACGTATCGCATTCCGGTATTATTTTCAATCTCAAACGATCGATATGAGACTAAGTCTATGACATCAAAGATTGTGCCAATGCACGTAGGGAAAAGGGGTATTAATATGAATGTCATACTGTGACTAGATTGTTGAAGCAGAACTCCATGTTTTCTGTCTATATCACGAGACGGGATGTGTGATAAGGGGAAAATACCATGTAGTTCATATGTATGATGATATTTAAAAGTAGGCGATGCCTATTATATCGATATTGTCTAAAAGCTGATATTGCATACATACACTGGTCAATGTGGTATTAAGTGGATATTGACAGCTTTTTTAAGACAAGTAGAGTGGGTTCTGCATACTCTCAGAGTTCTTCCCAGAGTCTGCGTAGAACCGAAAACCGTCTTCAATGTAGTGCAAGATGTACGAGCCTATTTTCCGTATTGCAACTGTTAAGTGATAAATTAATTAACTTTAGTTAGTATTTCCTGTAATATTGATCTGGTGAGCAAGGTCTTGTTTTATGTTGAAGACGGACTGGCTTGAGGCGTTCTATGGGTTAAGGAAGGCAAAATGTTAGATAGGATTACTCGTGAAAAGTGAAAAGTACAAAACACTCGCTCTAAAGGAGGGTTGAGGAATTATGTGGCAAGGTGAAAAACTGGTGTGTGTCACAGTGACTTGCCTAGTCGGCTAAGCGTATCACCAGGTAATAAGATTGTTCGCAATAAGATTACTAATGATCCTTAACTCATAGATATAAAATTGTAACCCGGGAGCAAGTCATCGGGAACAGGTTCAGTGTAAGTCAGATTTCTTGCAATGTGGATGGACTCAAAATGAAGACATATTCAGAAAATCATACTCTCAGAAGCTGATAGAAAACTAAAAGTAAAGGAACAGAAAGAAACACCATTAAGTGTGCTGTTATGCACTTTTTCTGACCTATACGAAAGCATGAAAAATCTCCGATAATAAAATGATATTATGTGCAGATAGTTTAGAACAACCAGGAGCTAGATCAAAAAACATACAGTGTGTAGGTATCTGAAAAATCACAGTCATAACAGTGCGAGTATAATGCTTCGTCAATGAACATATGTTGTTCGAGGGATATGAATTATTCTTTGTTTTGGATATATACTTGTGATAAGACCGCCATCCGCCCTGCCAGTTTACACAAATTGTTGTATTCAGCACCCCCCGTGTTGCACCCAGTCAGACTGGCGTGAGTCACAGTGTGATTTACATGTTCATTCGTCAGCAAAGTGCACTCGTTCACTCTATGTCATATGTGTCGCAGTATCATGGATCGCATTCAAGTTCCCTGATGGAGGAGATTTGGGGACTGACGGTAGTGGAAAAAATCAACCTCTCTCCTAATATTTAATAATTTAGGACTTGAATACCTAGTTCAACACACCTACTGTGATCAATCTACTTATACGATATGTCACACTTAAGGAGTCACTTGGAAGTCCACTCCAGTCATGAAATACTTGTAAAGCGAATGTTGGGAGTAAATGAATATAAAGAATATATGCAAGTTATATAGTGTTGTAAATTGTTGTGGGAGGAATGAGATATGATATTGATCTTGATGAGTATATATATATTGCACCATCAGTGCGAGAATGCCATACCTACACCTGGTTAGTTTCAATCGACATTTAATGTATGACTAATTATAAAATCATTACATAAGGGGTACAAGACAAAAAGCATGAACATCCCAACAATTTTAGTTGTGCCACAACTAAACTAATAAATCAGAGCATAATATCAGTTTTGCTGAATTACACAGACGGATCTAAAGACCCAAGGGAGGACCTGGAAAGAACAGCATGCTGCAAGTAGTATATATACTCTAAATTAAACATCAAAATTGCCAGAAGAGTTTTATGATCCATGTTTCTGTAACTATACTTTGATGAATTATATAGCCATAAATAATGTCTTGCACTGCAGTGGGTATGTAAGGAAGGTCAACCCGTAATGGGTTGTGGTACAAACCTAATATAGTTGAATAGTTCATAGGTGAATGACCGATTGTGTACGTTTCCACACTTCAGACGAGTAGGTGGTGGACATACACCTTAATAACATCTGTGGTGGTTTGCCAACATCCACCACAAACACTCAAGAGACAAGGTTAAGTGTGTGACTATGAACTCACTAGGATGCAGCGCAGTAGGACTGACCTATCCTAAGTATAGGGTTTTCTGTGAATAAAATACATAGGGTGAAGTCAGCTAAAAAAATGGGCCTATGTTTTGGTACATGACCCTCAAAACAGGCTATGCATGAGATGACTAATTAACTATTTTTTATAAATTATTACGCATTGGGCGTCTGTAAACATAATATATATATAATAGCACTATTGTCTTTAGTGTTGCCATAGCAACAACACCAGAAATGTTATTATCTTAAAACAGAAAGTTGAACAAATATTTCCATGAAGAGTTAAAAAATCAACTGATCATATGTATAGGTGTGGGGGGTCAGTGAGACTCTGTGCGTTAGGGTCTTTCCAATGTGTGTCTACTAACAGTATGTGTGGTTTGCTTGTCAAAATATTTGTCAACACATTTTAAAGATTAGAACAGTCTCAAAGAAAAAAAAAAAAAATGTTAAACATATTCACTGTAGCTTCTGTAGGTCATCGATACTTTCTAGGCCTACTAAACCTATGGCTTTCACCCCCAGTTTCTGTGTTGAAGTGTGTGTGTGTATGCAGCCGGTTTTACTGACATCTTCCTTTGTCTTTGGCCCTTCTGTCTCTTCTTGTCACATCTCTGTCATACTCTCTCCATTAGCTTGTCCTCCATACACATGTATGGTCCTGGCAATGCATTGCTTTTTTAAAGACTGTTCACATCGATTTTGTGTTGGATACATCACCTAGTGCCTATAAACCTATTTTCAACCCTCAATTTTTGATGTATAAAGTGTGTGTGTGGTGTGTGTCCATGCAGCCCATTTTATGCTTAAGCTACCAGATCCATTTCTATGTCAAAACATTGTTCTCAACAATATCCTTTGCTTTGTTGGTAAGAGAACGTTACTTGATTGCTTTAGGACCTTATTAGTGAATGAACGAAATTTATTATGTTACACTCCGCCCCCTACCTTACCGTATAATTTCTCTGACAAGCCATAGGGACTTTTGGACAAGCTTCAGTGTAACACTTCTGCCCTGCCCGCACCTTAATAAACTAATCAAAATATTGTTACATGTTCAACACTTGTGAAGCAACAATGCAAGATCAGTTTTTTGTGATTGGCTTGTTGAAAAATATTAAGAATATTACGCTACAACCTTATTTGGCCCATTTTGGGCGCCAGATTTACTAAAACAGGGCAAATAATGTGTTAGAGTGCTATTGCCATACAAAGTGCCGATTGGAGCAGTAGCTGCCAATCACTGCAGAACACAAGATCCGGGGGGTGTGGTTGGATCCCCATCTAGGGGGGTTGGAGATTGGTAGGTGCTTAAGGGGGTAGAGTGGGTAGGTTTAGGGATCAGTGGGTGGAGACAGGTAGGCTTCGAGTATCATGTAAGGTGGAAGAGTTGGATCTGGATCCAACCACGCCCCCTGGGATCTTGTATGTTACTGGACAGTGAGTGACCATCTTGATTGGAGGGGAAAATTCCCTGGGTGCTTTACTGACAAGGCTGGCACATTAAATAATAAAGACAACATCTCATTGTCTAAAATTTCCAGCGCAATCTACCTATAGCAGTGCCAAGACATGCTTTTATTGGGCGTTTCTAAAACAAGTGCCACAAACACCAGTATACTCGACCAGCGCAAATCTTAGTAAGAATTTTTTGCAACGCTAATTTCTCACTGCATGTATTATGGTGTAAATCCTTTTTTTTTTTTTTTTTAAATGCCAAATGAAGGTTTGCGCTGGCACAAGCCGATAGTAAATCTGGCCCAAAGAGGTACGAATAATTTATTTGTACTTTAAAAAGCTCAACAATCACAAGATGCTCCAAAAAGTCTCCTTTTGTTCAACACCAGAAAAAAATAAAATAATAATAATAATAATAGAACATGAAGGCAAGTAAAGATTTTTTTCCAGAATTTTATTTTTGTAGGTGAACTCTTTTAAACACTGTTTGAAATGACATAAGGGCGGAATAGCATCAGCTATTTACAGTATTCAGTCAAATCAACTGAAGAATGCCATACTGTTAAGGTGAAGTAATGACCCTAAATACAGAAAACAAGTACATGGCATAAGTATCTTACGCCATGCATTTAAAAAAACCCACAGAATGTTTTCATTTTAAATTCAACATTTTTTTTTAGACAGTGAAAGCAGAGTAAAGCAAATAAAGGGGTACTGGGATTTTTTTTTTTCTTTAAAAAGGAAAAGAAATAATCTCACAATTGTTACCACAAAACGCATTTCTGACAAATCCAAATGGTTAAACTGAACACTTTGCATTTTACATGGGCATCTGGTTTCAAATACAGTTCTGGACCCAGAAAAGCGAGCACAAAACCACAAAAAGTTAAAAAAATAAAACATTCATCTGAGGACTAACAGCAACAGCAGTACAAGTTCAATAATAACCATTTATAAATTTTGGAATTGCAACTTTTAAAATCATGTGAACAAACAGGTGTGGGCAGATGTTGACCAGGGACACATCCCTCAATGACAGAGGTCTTTCTCGCCGTTCCTGACGATGGTCTCCCCCTGCAAAAAGTAAATAATCAATTTACTGTTCTTTTTTGTGGCTACAACACCTTTACATGTCCACAGAAACACTCCACTTCATATCCATTTTGCCAGGTGGGGACCCATTCCTTTCCTCGCCCCCTTCTTCCCATGTCATCAATAGGAGGCCCACCTCGACCCCTTCCGTTCCAAAACCACCTCTGTCCATGCCACGTCCCTCCTCTGAAACCTCCACGATCCACACACCTCTGCCCTCCACGGAAGCCACCAGGGTCCACCGGCCCTACTCCACGGTCCATGACCAACGGCCACCACGCAATCCCACCAGGTCCACCACGACACGGTCCCACCTGAACCCCAAAAGACAGTTTAGTGAATATTAGCAAAGCTTCCATCTTAAAGCATCTGCTGTTTGCAGCATATTCTGGACAGGACTATGCGAGCCGTGAACACAAAAGACAAGTTGAACCTGGAGGAGGGAAGGGAGGAGGTCCAAAGCCTTACAGGTTTTTGGTGCATTGCACTGGTTACACTCCATTCTCCAGGCGAAGTTTTGGGTTTTCCACATCCCCTCCAGAAAGACAACCAAGACTCAATATAATGAGGCTGAATTGCAATACAAGGATCACGAGTAACACTGCACTACTACTGAAAGTACATACGCATTTGGACACTGCCAGTCTCCTGCCCTCTGTTCGCATGTTTCCTCCAGTAGAACGTCCTCAGCTGCGGCCCGATGTCCCCTGGGACCCCCCCTCACGTGGTAGGAATCCTCCTCTCGATCAACACCACTCTCTGCCCATACCTACCACTGTACCCATCATTCCTGCAATGGAATAGAGCCAATCCAACTCGATGGTTTAGAATTTTTTACAGTACAGAAAAACATAGGTTTCTGTTGCTATCTAAATCAGCGTACCTCCTCGTCCCAATCATGCCACCTCGGTCCTCCTCTCATTGGCATGCCCCCACGCATCATTCCCATCATGGTGCTTGCGGCGGTGGCCATGGATACCTTCAGCTTCTTGCCACTGTGAAATCTTTTCCTAATGGTGAAAAAATAACTTATTTCATCTTGAAGGATCTGCAGTGATGAAAGGGACTGACATTCAAAACTGATTCATTAGTTTAGTTCAACGCACCATCAAACCAGTCAGTCGACTGCTGCCATCTTGCAGATGTAGAGGCCTCTAAACTCGATAGGATAAGGTGGCATCACCACCTTTAGGTGTCCCGCACTCGTATCTTTATCTGTATATATGATTTGACAGCAGGCAGTGTGCCCGTGCGTTTAGTGTTTATCTTAGAAAGCAATACATGACACGATATTAAAGTCATAAGTTTTAAGAAATCCAATAAAGGTACCATTGCATGTAAGTGCATGGTGTAAACACATCACCAGAACTTTAAGCATGTGTCAGTATTAGATGCTGCCATGTTGCGGATTATGTAACATGAAAAGAGCAATGCTATCAAGGCCATCTCATCTTCCCAAAATTGTTGTCCAAGATCTTCTATCTTATTAAAAAAACAAAGACCATCAAGTCTACCCTAACGATTCCACTGTGTCTTGAAAAAGTCAGCAACTTACACACACTTCCAATGTAGCGTTTCGGTGAGCCCACAATTGATGTAGATATATAAGTGTCTGAAGTTCATTCAGAGTCCTCCTGCTCCTCTGGGCATTCCTTGCAGAGAACAGCAACAATGTTAAAAGCAGAAGAAAAATCGATTTAAAAAAAAAAAAAAAAAAAAAAAAAAAATTTTTTTAAAAAAAAGAAACATCATTTGAAAATTGCCAAACTTACCCATGTCACCATTCGTGTTTCAGGTTCCTCATCAAGCAGGGACACATGGAGAAAAACAAAGAAGTGAATGGTCGAACAAATTAAGTTTACAAAAGCTGAGCTTCTCAAGCACCTGACAATATTATGCTCACCCATGGTCCTGGTCACGACTGCCCCGGCACACAAACTTTCTGACCACTCAAAGACATAAATGGACAAAATACCATCATGCCTGCTGACCCAGAAATGGTTTGATTATTGTGAAAAATGTCTATAAGAAGAAACTATTCAAAAGCTACCTAGTTTTTTTTATTCCATGGTGCCTTAAATAGGAAAAATACTATTTTGCAAAACCCCTTGAAAAAACCAAGGACCCAAATTGGACTCCATACCTGATATCATATAAAATTGAATAAAATAGTAAACCAATGAAATGGTGATACTCTACATGGTTGGTTAGTAGGCCGGCAGTTACCATTAACTCCTGACTATAATGGGCAAAAGTAACCTTTCATTTGGAGTCCACACTCAGGATTTTTAACCCAATAAAAATAGGATCTGAACCATTCCTATACACCCAATGGAAAAAGTTGAAAACTCTTAATTTCTAGCCGGCAGTTGTAGTTTTTGCAAGGTCCTTAATTATTTCCCTTCTGAAAAACACCCATAAAAAGAGGTAGAGAATTCTAGGCTGTATGGTCTTGTGATTCTCATTAAACTTACCACCAAGGCTTAAATGAAGCCACCTCTGTCTCCAGTGATGCTGGGGGTTAATAAGCGAAGATATGAAGAGCGATATCCCTTAAAACCAGCCACTTCGGTACCACAAAAAGGGGAATGGGGGCAAATTGCACAGTTCTAAACTAACTCTTAACCCTTAACAAGACCCCCTTATAAAAAACACAATACTGCTTAGAGTAACACTCAGTTGGGGGTGCTGTAGCATTACAATGTTTGTGCAAGCTGGGCCTGACTTGCTCACCTTACAATTTTATACGACATTAGTGGCCTGAAAACAGTATTGGGGTTTAGTTAGAGCATAGATGTGAGTTGATCTTTATATTATAGGTGCCAAAACTCCAGAAATTTGTACACTGTAATTAGTGGTGGGTGATTGTGGATGGTCGCAAAAATCTTGTATCACTGATATGAGTAGGTGCTAATTTTATTTCACGGTAGCAATGTAATCACAAAGTTGTTGCGTATTTTTGGTATAAATAAGGTCTTTGGTGGTGGTTATTTCAAAATGGCTTTTGGTATGCCATAGAAAGGACAACTCTTGTACACCAGTGTCAATATCACAAAAAACAAACAAACAAACAAACCTTCAAAAACAAACAAACAAACAAACAAATAAAACAAAAAAACCTGAAGCTCGACTGAAGAAAAGTAAACAGGTCAGGCGGTGCGTTTTCCCATTACCCTTCAAATTGTTGCAAAATGAAATTGGAAAATGCACCTAATGGAAACGCAATTTTCAATTTTCGCAAAAGTTGTTTTAGGTGGTTTTTCAGGCAATGCGACACAAGCAAAGCAATAAGGGGATTTTTTTTCCCCCCCCGAATTTACAGGTCACATGGCGTAATGTAAAAAGTTATATGATCATTCTTCAATGTACTTAGAACCTCTAAGAACACATCTTTCTTCATCCACAGTGGCCGCTCTCATCCATATAAGGGGTTTTCCCTACCATTAATGCTTAGGACAATTTAACATACACCTGAG
This sequence comes from Cyprinus carpio, assembly GCF_018340385.1. Classification (NCBI taxonomy): domain Eukaryota; kingdom Metazoa; phylum Chordata; class Actinopteri; order Cypriniformes; family Cyprinidae; genus Cyprinus; species Cyprinus carpio. Next base: position 7,694,041 of record NC_056606.1, on the reverse strand, counting down.
ACACGTCTGACAGTTCAGTGTGGCTCTGATACGTACGGCCACTGAGCTGACCGCATCCACTCTAGTCAATGCTTATTCCAGCCGCGCCAACGCTGAACATGTTTCTTCAGCTCTCTGTGCTGCTTATGTTCAGATACACCATATGCCTCCTTTGAATAAATATAGCCAAAATCTGCCAAAATCACCAAAATCCGTTGCCATGACTTATGGCGAGAGGAAAAAGTTACGTTTTAATCGCATAACACTGGTTAATGGAAACGGCGTCATTTCGCAATACTTTTTTATCGACATTTATAAAATATCGCCAAAGTTTTGTGCAAATCTGTAATGGAAACGCACCTAGTGATTAAAAAATTTGAAGCTAATTTCAAGCAATAGAACAAACGGACAGTAGAAAAAATTTATAAGAAATTCTATATGTATACAAAGCAAGTTAAATTTATAAAAACATATATCTATATAGCCATTTCTTCTTGTTAAAGTTACAAAAGTGATTTAGTCCCAGAGCAGTGAGAGATTTTCTCTTTTGTTGTTGAAATGAAAAAATCTTGTGGACTGCTGTCAGTTTAAGATCTACACCCGGATCCAATATACTGTTACATGTTTTCTTTCTCAGCTTTCACTTTCACTTAAGACCTAAATTACGGTTTATGAGGATACTTGCAAAGATGGCCACTCTTTGACGCATAGAAGTGTGTAAAGCGGCAAAAATAACTGTTCAGTACACACCCACTATATGAGCAACGTCTGAGTGCACGCCCCCCCTATCACGAATGAGTTTCTCTTTCACTACTGATTACGTTTTCAAAACAGCTTAAAATCACTTGTTTTTTAAAAGAAATGCTAACGATAATGATACGTTTTCATGATCATGTAGCACCAAAAGCAAACCAAATCTCTACCGGTTTTGACATTTTTTAACTGGTTAATCGCCCACCCCTAACTGTTTAATTGAGATGTAATTGTTTCAGACACAGCCTTGCTACCAACTCTGAATGAAAATAAGACTGTGCAAAATTTAAAACTACACCCAAATGTTGACACTATTGGTCTTCACTAAGAATCTAATTGCATGTTGGTGGAAGCTGCACCAAAATGCGGGAGTAGCCTGTTTGTGGCTGCATTTGAAACAATCTGCTTACATAAAGCTGGTACAGCCCTGCATTTTAGTCAAAGAAAAAAACATAAAAAAAGCAGGTAAAACCCATAACACCACTTTTCTCTTTACAGAAATGTTTCTGATATAATTACACAACACATACAAAAAAGCTATCAAAACACTTTTGTAAAAAGAGTAAGCTTATGTTTAGATAATTATTACACATTTCGTTGGCTGCAAAACAAAATTCCCATTCTTGTAGGAAAAACACATTTGGAACACCTCCTTGACACCACCAACTTTAAGTCCCCATTTCAAAAAGCTTCCGGCCCAGACTCAGAACTGAGTAGTGGTACTGTAAAAGTATTGATGTGATTACATGGCTCTCACTTTGTTACCTGTAGCGTATAAATGCGACAAAGCATGTAAAAGAAAAGTTTCATAATGCACATGACAATTGCAATCCAAATGTGTAACAGATAAAGAAAACATACCCTTTTTTTTAAAAAGGGAAAATGAATGCAGTGTATTTTCACCGTTTGGAGCATACCTTCCTAAGGCAAAATAGTAAACTTTAAAAGTAGTATTGTCCAAGCTCAGTTAAGTAAGTGTACTAATACAACACATATTTTAATATGCAGAGCAGGGGACATGTTCAAGATGATAATGAAGGGACAAGAAGCTCTGTAGTAACAGTTTTTGTGTCGAGCATCACTGCATTCACTTTCATATTTATTTTGTGTTAGCTTCCTGCTTTTGGCAGCATAATACGTCTTTGAGAACCATATGGTTAATTTTAAACAATTTTAAATTTTATGCACACTACACCTATTCAAAAACATTTTCAAAACCCTGCACTGATATTTACCCTCAATTCTAGTAAGTAAGTATGTTACCCATATCAACACCTTTAGCTCTTTCTAAAATAACCCTTAATTTCACTTTTTTTTTTACTCACACAATTGAGAGTAAACAGTAAATAACTAAATGAGACTAACTGAAACATTCTGTTTCCTGTAAACCTGTATATATGTAATCCTATTTGGAGTGATTAACACACCTTTTGGAAATATCCTAAAGGATCACATTATGCATTGGCAATCTTATTACAACCATTTGGAGCACAGATCTTATGAACGGTGCCTCACCAATGTTTAATTATCTTGTTTCTTACTCTAAACACCTTAAATAAATCCTTCTTCTGAATATTTAAGATCCCACAAATATATTTAATGATAAGACAATGCGAGATTGAAATGATTATATTCTTCTCCCAAAGCACAATCATCTTACCTTAAGGCCATAATGAGGCAGAGCTGAGAGCAACAGACCTTCAGAATTTTAATCAGTTTGCCATCTTTTCAAAACAACTGCATGGACTTGCTACCAAACTAATAAAAAAATAATAATAATAATAAAAAAAATAACCTTAACACTTCAGATTGTGATACCAAAAAATTGTGTTGAAATTGGTTTATTTATATAATATATATATATATTATGATAACATATATATATATATATATATATATCTAATATATATATATATATCTATATATATATATATATATAATATATATATATATATAATAAATATAAAAATAAAAAAAAAAAAAAAACAAGGCAAAATTACAGTTCATTGATTTAAGCTTTGGGCTCCAAATAATGAAGTAAATTTCTACCAATGTATGTACATAGTGTGGCTCTCAGCCCTGTATGGCCTCTTTCAGCTCCTGTCTGAGGGGAAAAAGGTGGTGAGGTGAGACTGCACAAATGCACACTTACCCCATGCCTCCACTGGCTCATGAAACCCCCTCGCATGCCCCACCACCTCCTCGCTCATCCCCCGATCCCCGTCAAAACCACCCCGGCCACGCCCGCGGTTCTCCCCCCCTCGGCCCTCTCCAGGGCCCCCATATCCTCCAGATCCAGGGCCTGAGTAACCACCTCCACCCGTGCCGTTCTTGATGGTCCTGTCTGTAATTACCTGTGAAAGAAAAATTGTGTCACTAAAGCTTAACATTTGTATACGACAGTCTTCGCCAAGCTATTACCAGCAGACTTACCATACTGACTGGGTGGTTTATAGTCTGCCTGGCCATAGCCTCCTCCAGTACTGGCCTGCTGTCCGTATTGACTAGCAGGGGGCTGTCCGTAGGACCCAGAAGGGGGGGGTAGCTGAAAGGTGGAGCCTGTTGCGGTTGGGTTGGAGTTTGTTGATATCCTCCCTGCTGGCTGTAGGAGCTCTGCTGTCCGTAGCTTCCTTGTTGGCCCTGGTATCCTCCCTGCTGCTGCTGCTGAGAATAGGAGTTTTGCTGAGGCTGCTGGGAATACAGCTCTGCTCAAATCCAGAGGCCTGCTGGGCTGCCAGAACTGTAGCTGCTGAAGGACACAAATTACAACCAGTGACCAACAAATACATTGCAAAACTTTGGGGGACTATGAAGAACAGAGTAAGCCCAATACCTGGGGGGTGCAGCAGAAGCAGGCTGTTGTCCATATCCAGGATATGTAGACTGGGCACTGTAGCTGGCCTGCCCACTATAAGAGGTCTGGTTACTGCTGGTTCGATGAAACTGCCGCAGCTGTGGAGGAATCATAGCTGCTGGCTCCATTCCCTGCGCAGGCTGACTGTAGCCCTGCGGTGCGGCCGGGGAGGCAGTATAAACCACCTAACAAAGGGTAAAAATAAGCAACTGAATAAATACACACGCTTGAGATACTGACCTCGATTTATAATACCACACAAAATGGATGAAAAATAAAAATAACACACTGCGGGCTGGTGGCTGCTGTCCGTAGGATGATCCATTACGGGCTGCTGGCCGTAACTGCTGGAGAAGCTGCCGGTCTGGGAGTAGGTCGAGTCAGCCGGTTGGCTGTATGAACGTATCTTTTGCTGTAGCTTTGCTGTTGACCATACGACTGCCTACAGAGAGCAAACAGTAAGGTCACTCACACACCGGCCACTTTAACGGCTTCTGTTTTGCAGCACTTATTAGACAAAAAGCATGGCCGCGAATGTGCGAAAAATAAGAGTTTAAGGTGACGGTTTACCTGAGTGCCCTGTCCCATAACCCTGTTTGAGAGGGCTGGGCCGTGTACGAGCTGTACCTGATAATAAAAGATGAGTTCTCTCATTTTATTACAGATAAACAACTGTTATATAAAGGACTGCCCTCATCTTTTGACCAGCACATTTCCATGACTATACGGGGGATGTTCTACGCTGTCCATCATTAGTGAATAAAGAGAAAGCCTTCTCTATAAAGAACTGCAATAATACACAGTTTTAACCATACCCCTGTTGGCTTGCAGCCTTGTCCGTAACTGTTGTAATCTGCGAGAAAAAAAACACATTAACAGCATTTAAAAATATCAAACTCATTCACAAAACAACAAGGATTTGTTTTGTCACAGGAGGTATGTTCATGTACGTTGCACTTAAAACGCTTATCTTGATTCATTAACAAACACATATTAATAATGTAAAAAGAAAATACGTGTACAGAAAGTATAAAATAACGTATATTAAAGTGGTGTGAAAAGAATTGCTTTTGTTTCTCCAGAAGACTACTGAAGAGAATGAGCACGCGCCACACACAAAGTAACACGAACTGTTTGATACTATGGATTCACACTGTACAGCAGATGTTGAAATGGATGCATTCTGTGATTAATATTTACAGGATTATGAATAACACCGTATTATTTTGATCTGAATACTAGTATTTACAGCAATCACAGAACCCTAATGAGCTATAACAATTAGCCCGCCTCTTAGCGCTAACGCGTTGCCGAGCAACAGACCGGCGCGTGTATATAGTGCGCAAAAATAAATAAGCTGGGTATAAAATAATTAAGGTAAATTTGTGTGTTGTCAACTAAAGAAATTACTTTTATGTGTGTGAAGCCAAGCAAACTGTACAGTATCGCAGTTATCGACCCCTCCCCCATTTTCACACGCAGACAAACGAACCGTTTCGAAACACACCGGCCAAACAAGAAAACACAAGTATTTAATAAGATTCATCGCGGTTTATTGAGTACATTACCATAACTATAACTGGCAAACAACGTTTATATCTAAATTTTTTTTAAACCTCTAACACGTATGAAATTTTAACAAAAGATTTTAACGTAGCTCTTACCTGCAGCAGACGCCATTTCGTGTGCCTTTGGTTGCGCAAACTGCGCATGCGTGGATGATACTCTTCAGGCGCTACCATTTAGTCAAGCGGGGGTGGACATTTATTGCAAACGTTATAATTTCGTGAGTATGAATATGTAAATCCTTAAATTTGTCTGAACGTTAACAGTTGATGCACTTTGCTTGGTAAAGCACATCATACTGTTAAAGAATATTAATATAGCGAACTTATAATTTTCTGTTAATGGATTCGTCCTGAGATCTAAGAGTGCCCTACTTAACCGATGCCCACGGAGATAAATCCTTCCTAAGAGCGATGTATGAAAGAAATGCATCACTGTAAGCACCACTCTGCACAGTTTAAATAAAAATTCGGGTTGTTTAGGATTGTCTAAAACACAAATGTAAATGTACAGGAGTGTTGATGAAAAACATACTGCAAACTAAACTGTAATCCCATGTACATCTGTAGGATTGAACGAGTGTATTAAAACCGTTTCGATTTAAATATGAATAAATCATAGTCTTAGAATTTAAAACAAATCAAACAAAAAAATGCTACCCTGGAAAACTGCTTGCATGCTAAAGTCCTGTAAATTATGCTTTACTATCACATTGGAAAGTATATTTTTATTTGGCATTGTTCATTGCACAGTGTAGCATTACCCCAAACCATAGTTTTACCTGCAACCTTTTTTTCTTTTTTTTTGTTTTCTACGACCTAGCTAAAGCAAGCAAAATTACATTTCAGCTGTAGCATACAAACTGTACCTTGAAACATAGTGTTAGGCACTTGGAAAAGATATTGACAGTGAATGCTTATTGAAGGTGCCAGTGCCAAATACAGTTCATATCTCTGAAGAGTAGATATAATAACAGTGACTTTTGTTGACAATCGTTCGACTGACAGCACACGATGGGACCACAGCTGAGATCCTGCACCTGACAACATCTGATATGGACTGCTGCAGACAGGGCTGTCCGGGAGCGTACTGGTCCCATTCCCACCGTCGACAGTGTTTTGCAGTGCAGTGGAAGAATGCAGATTTTTTCTTCTACAGCTGTTGGGTCATTGTCCCCGAGTGCCAGAAGGGTCAAGCAGGTCACGATAAAATACCGGTGTCCTGTGTCAGATTGTCAGTGGTTTACCGTCGAGTAACGCCATCTTGCTTCAACGACGGATGGCAACAGGGAGCAGTCAAAGAGGGGCAAATTTACCTCCCGTTCCACTGTAGAATTGGTTCTGAAATTCCCCCCTGCAAAAAGGTACCCACGATTATCGGGAAGTTAAAATAGACGGCAAGGAGTAATACAGATTTGTTTTTGGTTATACTATTAAGTTTGAAATAATATTTAAATTTTAATTGTAAACTGAACATCTTAATGTTAGCTTAAAGTTCGGGCTGCACAATAATGATTGAATGATAAATCATACTATTTTGCTAAAATATTGTTGACTTCATTTTTTTCCAATTTCATCAGAATTTTTACACTTTCACATAAGGCACAAATCAAGAGAACATCAATTATGCGAATTGCGAAAGCATGCGGCTTTGCTTGTAGATTTAACAGCGCAGATGACCGTGTGAAAGAAAAACTGGCTGTATTACACGTTTATTCAAGAAGAATATCTCAAAAAGATGGTTAAACTCCAACTTACATGTTTGCCAGTGTTTTTAAAACTCAGTGCTTTTTTTCCCCTAAGGTAGACAGAGCGCACGTACACATGGTTTGCCAGGTGGGAAGATTAGTGTAAACCACTGGGCAGAAACTTATCAATTTGCCTCTTTTACACAGTGATTCCGGAAAATACACAGATAATGTGGTCCTGTGATGGATTTGATTTTAGTTCAGTCACACTGCTAGTGATTTTCCGGAGTCTGTGCAAGGCGTTAAACACATCCGCTATAAGACAGGTTACATTAGTAATGTGACAGGCAGTCAACGTTGTACGTACCGTTTAGTCTGTCGACCCTATCCGAATCATTTGTTTTCAAAAAGCACTGATAGCGAGGGAGCTGCCCTGATCCTCCTGGCTTTCATTCCAGTTTAAACACCATATTTTTTAAGACCTTGAACATTGAGCTTCCCTTTAAAACACCCGTTAAAATGGTTGCACACGATTACATCCCTACGACAACACCCTTTTACCCCGCACGTGGTGACCTAGGCTTTTGTTCCTACAGGCCCCCCCCCCTTCGTTCCAGCACTGACTCACCTGCAATGTCTACTAGGTTCCGCCATCCGGGAGATCGTCACCTTGATCACTCCCCCTGGACCTAGTCCTGCCGTCCACTCATAAGTGCACTCTGGATCAAATGCGCTGTGTGAAGGGGCGTTTAACGAAGGAAATGCCTCATTGGTGGATTTAAAGCTCTTGACCATCTTGGAAACCGCAACCAGTGCGATGCTTATGGAGCTGCTTACCAAAGCCAGATACAACAAATGCTGAAATTAAAATAAATATAAAGCTGGGCATATAGCGGCAGATGATTATCCTCACTAAATCGAAAGAGGCAGGAATCGTGGATCAATGATTAAAATAACGATTTCCATTGTGCAGACCTACTTCCAATTTAATGTTAAAATATTAAAAAGGGTTCTGAGAGAAAAATAAGATAAGTCTCTTGTAGAAGATTTAATTCTCATTTCTGTTAATCAAACCTGGCTGTATCTGAGGCTGTGTTGCTCACCAGTGGAGACGCAGGAGCATGGAGCGAAAGCGGACATCACCCTCCTGACCCGAGGGCATGGAGTCGTGGTGCAGAGCAAAGACACGAACACAGTGGCACAAGGAAAAGCACGTGCCCAGTCTGGAGCTCATCCTCACACTCGACATCACGCATCACCATCGCCCATACAGCACCTCTGACAGCTCTGAGACACACACACCCCCACACAACATATGCATAAACAGTCTACAGAAAACAGATTCATTTGCCCATGACTGTAACGAACCGTGTCGCGGAATTTTTGATGTGTTTTGTTGTGTGTATAATCAGACACTCACGGGCGATGAGCGAGACTCAGGCGCCCAGAGACGCAAATAGGAGGCCGTGTTGTGATATGCAGCCCAAACAGTTAGCTACTCTAGGGTTTGAATTGCTTGATTGCAGGAAGATGTCTCCTCTCCGAAATCAAACTGCCAGTGAACGAACATGCTGTTAGTGACATCACACCAGGTCTAAGTCCTTTGTGTGTTTTAATGGGATGACTGAATGTGAAGATCGGTCAACTTCAAACCTCCCGAGGCCCCTCCTGAGTCACTTAGTCCCGCTCTCTTCATCATGGACATACAGACGCGGACGGTCTTCTTCACTCACTGTCGCCGAACCGCGCTCGTAGCCCATGCACACACAGTAATATGGATGTGCGTTCTGTTGCGCCTCTTTAACTAGTCCATCAATTCAATGTATCTTTATATACTTATCTGTTCAAACACACATGCACATACATCCTGCAGACTAGTACGTTTTGTCATTTGGGGTCAATCTCGCTAAAGTATGCGTGCACAATTTCAACACCAAATCATTAAAAAACAAAATAAAAAAAAGAAAAAAAAACAGTATTTTTGAGTTTTAAGAGAGTTTTCCCCTCAGATTTCTCCTTGCCAATAATGTATCGGAATGGCCTTATATATAGAACGTTCCTTTCTTGTACTAGTTTAAGTAACTTTCATTAATGGATAAACATTCTTTTAAACATTTTAATTAGTTTTACAACTAAATTAACAGTTTAATACGCGCATAAATTTAACACTTTTTATGGGGTTTAATATAACTGTTAAATACATTAATTTGTTGTGCGGGGGTTATATAAACTAAAGAAATAATGTTTGTCTGATAGTTTGTAGTCTTGCTTTGTTTTAAAAATTTTAGATAATTCCAAAATAATTTGGAATGGCTATCATAACTACAGTTAATCTGCAAACCCTGTTAACCGATCACTTACTGATACCCTAATAGTATCGTGTATGGTCCATAATAGCAGTAAAGACTATGCCAATTAATACATCAATTATTTAAATTAGTAAAAATACTTTGTTGTTTCAACATTTTATTGAAAATTTAAATGTGTAAATATCGTTACCAATTTAATCAAGTTAAAATCACGTGTGATTAATCATGATTAATTACATAAACTTGTGCGAGTCATCCATTTGTTTAACATTCAGTTAACTACACTTAGTTAGTTAACCATGAACCTAACAATAAAAAACATTCGACTAAAGCATGTTATTAATCTTAGTATAATGTTATACATTATTAAAAAATCATGGAGCTTGGTCTTTGTTAATATTGTTTAATGGATCCGAGCTAACCTTAACAATTGCTAATTGTTATTGCTTATTATAAAACGTTCGCATTTTTAAACATGAGCTGCAGCCGCAATCATTTTTCTTTTTCTTTAGGTTGTTTAGTAATGAACCAGTAGGACCAAAACAAACCATGATTACAGATTATCAATACGAACACATACATACACAATAGACACAGACACACCCTGTGGACCCCCAGACTCTTCCCGCCACGGTGCGCCAGCCGTAGAGGTACAGAGGTGTCCCGGAACAACAGCACTGGCACCGGACAGCAGAGCCACCACCCACGAGAAACACCTGCCAGTTTTGCCTCTGTTACAAGAGGATCAACACAAACACACTACATCCCTGGCAGATTGAAGGAAAGTGCTCACACTAGTGTTTCACGCACACACACACCACACACAACAACCACACACATAATTCCCCACACACACACACACACACACCTTTCCGCACTAACACCTGTCCAGGGTAAAGTGCGTGCAGTGGTCGCTCTCCTGGGCATTAGGAACATGTTGATAAATCTGGCATGAGACATGCTTGGAGCCAGCTGTGAGTCTCGCCCTGAGAACGCCAGCCATTGTAAACGATCATGAAGACCAGTACCCAAAGAGACAAAGTAGAAAGGATGCAGCTCAGGAAGAAAGAGAAGATAGATCTTAAACTTTCTGTCGGCTAGTGCCTGTAACACACACAGAGACTCAGAAATAGAGCAGATTTTAGACAGAATGTAGAGAGAGGTTTACAAGCCAAGGAGAGCTTCTAAAGGGGTGGTTTCACTTTTTTAACTTTAAACTTTAAACTTTAAAGGCGCGGTCACAAGAGTTTATTTCTAACAGTTTGGACAATTGCGTGAATCAGAGGTAAAAAACTATATAAATGCTGTTCATTTCTTGCACAGACCGATCGTTTTTCGTGTCTTTACACATCAATGTATCGTCACGAGCCGCAGGGTTTAATTTGGATTGGTCTGTGCTTGGTTTTTTTTACTCTCATAGATTCTGTTACCAATTGACAAGCCATGATACAGCTGAGAGACTGCAACGGCTGGAGTTAAAAATCATAATTTGTGTTCTACTGAAGAAATTAAAGTCACCTACATCTTGGATGCCCTGGGGGTAGGCAGATACACATCAAATTTTCATTTTTAGGTGAACTATTCCTTTAAAGCTTTAATCAGGATAAAACCGTATATTAAAAGCTAACATTAGCAGTAGAATTTAGAAATAACAGCGTATCTAAATGTATGAGACAACAAAAAACATACCATTAAGAGCTGTGCTTGCACAGGTTCTGCGCAATCCTCTTCACTAATATTCCTCTGGGTCTCATTCACCTCGAACAAAAAAAAAAAAAGGAGAAAAAAAAAAGAAAGAAAAAAAATAAAAACTCAAATTGATAAGCAATATTGACGACACCATTGTTTACCATACAATTGGCATTCTGAGGCGAGGGGGCGAGGCATTTAGACGCGCACTATAGAGGAGATTTACGGTTTAGCGATTTAAAAACACACTGAGCCCAGCTGACCAATCAGAGCCCATGTGTATTTCTGAGTGGAGGGGCTTGCATAAAACCAGGAAAGGCCCAGAGCGTTCAGCGGAGGAGGGACAGAAGCAGTGTAGAATAAAGGTAATTTATGTGAAAAATAATTATTTGTTTTTAAATGAAGCATTAACACTGCACCCCATAAACACAATCAAGCCCAGAAAAAAAAAAACAGTCAACCACCCCTTTAATGCAGAAGTATTTAGTCATGCAGAATGCTTGTCTATGGAACTTTTCATGTGTGTAATATCTATTTATCTGTGCAGAGTATGAAGATAAATAAATAAATATATATATATATAATATTAATATATAATTATCTTTGATCTATCATTCTATATATGATATATACATATATATAATATACTATATAAAAACACAAACTGTATATCAAAATTGAATTGCATTTAAAAATCATAAATACAAAGCAACCGATTAAAAGATATAGGAAAAATTTAACGATAGGACATGTACATACAACATTTACATCACAATAAAGAAGAGACGAGCACTAAGATTTCTGTAACCAATATATGCACTTTGGGTATTATTTCTTACTGTTTATCAACGATTAACACTCATGATGTCTGACCTGAATTTTTAAATGTAAAATATGCTCACTCACAAGTGGTTGAAGACACTGAGCACCACCCCCAAAGGTCATGTGAATGACCACTCCAATGATCACAGACATCTTCTCTGATCTTGTAGAAGTTGAGGAAGGGTCAGGCGATTCACTGGCCATGTCCCAAATCTACAAGCTCAATCGAACACCACAAAATTAGAGCTAGGATCAGTGAATTAGTCTGAGCAGTCCATGTATCATTATTCAGGATAGTGGCTTCCACCCACAGAAATGTGCTTCAAAAATCTTCAGACAGTGTGCACCTCACTGGATCAATGCCAAGCTGGATAAAGGTCCAGAGAAAACACCCGGAAACGTTGGGATCCAAGGTGAGTAAAGCATTTGTTTTGTAGAGTTTCATTTCTGTGTAAAAGGACGAAAAACAATAGCGTACAATAATTAATGTGGAACCTTAAATAAAATATAGCCATGGAATTATTAGCTGCGAGCTTCTGCAATGACGGGCCCAAGCACTATGCGACGGGAAGCAATGGCATTTTAAAAAATAAGCAGCGTAACCAGAAAAGGATTTTTCTCAAGGTGTTCAGTTTTAGTACCACACTTCTGGCTGCCAGCTGGTGGCGCTATAACTATCAGTGCCTGGACCGGCTAAAAAGTGTGTTTTGTGTCTGGGTTAACGTCCACTCCTGCTGTGTGAACATGGCCTTGACGCTCCCGGCTGAGCCAAAGATGTTGAGGGATTTGGAGAAACGTCATTAAAGAATGGGGGGGTGATCGTGCTTCCATGAGTCGCTACGTATTATGGGAGAATATCCCATCATCTCATCTTGATAATGTACCCGCCCATCAAAAAAGGTCGTCCAGATCTGAACAGAAGCTAAAACAATTTAATCAGAAACAAAAAATGACATTTATGGATCAGCATTAGCACAATAGCTCGATGCTAAACCATGGCTAAATGCACATCAGTTTAATTCATTTAGTTACAACTCGCTGACCTCATCTTTCATGGTCGTCTTCTCGCTTGTGGTCCTTCTCAGTCAACACCATCCACAAAGCAAAGAGCGTCATGACTGAACCATGACCAAGATCTCCGAACATCACCGCCAAACCAGAAGGGAAAGGTGTTTAATGGTATAAGGAGCTGTGAGGGAGAGTCACGAAAAATAAAAAACTAAATTCATTACAAGGCTGAAAATCATGATGATTACAACGATTTTCAACAATGATAATAATGACAAATGTTTCTTGAACAGCATATTAGAGTGATTTCTGAAGGATCATGTGACACTGAAGACTGGAGTAATGATGCTGAAAATACAGCTTTACATCACAGGAATAAATATTTCAAAATACATCAAATAGAAAACAGTTATTTTTAAATTGTATTGATGATTTCACAATATCTGATTTAATTGTTTTTTTTAAATGGTAGAGTCTAGCTAAAGGTGAACCATATGGAACACTTTTATGGAGCCTGACAGCCTCTAGTCACCCTATGGCTTTTATTGTACTGAAAGAGAGCAGCATGACTGTTCTTCAAAATATCTTGTTTTGTTGTGCTCCAACGATGAAAAATGTCTTATAGTTTTGGCACAACCTGAGTGTGAGTAAATAAAGACACAATTTTAATAAATTTGGGTAAACCTATGTGCTTTAATTTCCAGTGTAGCTTCTCATCAAGGTTATAATAGGATAATAGTTGGGTGTTCTGCACTCACCCGGGCTGGCCTCCCTGTAGTCGCCCACTCCATACTCCTTCCACTATACTCTGGAAGCCTGAGGTAAACTTGTTGCTCCTCAAAAGTGTCGGTGGAGTGTCCACTGGCTTGGATACGGTTCATTTTCAAAGGAAGGGACGGTGGCGGATCCAACTTTTCTCTATTAAGAAAATTAATGGAATACGTCTCCCAAAAATTAAAATATTCACCCTCAAGCCAGTCGGAACCTCAAGCCATTCTTTTATCGATCAGATTTGAGAGAATGTAATCATTACATCACTTCCTTACCATGGATCCATTGCAGGTGAATGGGTGCCATCAAATGAGAGTCCAAACAGCTGACTAAAAACAATCACAAGTAATCCACACCAGTTACATCTTATGAAGTCAAATAATCAAAATATAGTCCATAATTCAGTATATTGAACGCTTCCTCCAGTGGAAAGTCCATCCCCTGTTGTCCTCTCACATCAAAATTTAGAGAACTGCTTGAAGTGTTTTTCACATGCAAACTGTGCTTGATCTTGTAGAAGCATATTTCTCCTCCTGATTCAGACAGACAGACTTTTTTCAAACTAAAGAAAGCAAATTGTAGAGATTACTTGCATTTTTCGCTGGAAGCCAGTAGTTTGAAGTTAATAGACATTAACTGATTGTCTGGAGTGGGTGTGGATTTGACTTGTGGATTCATTGTGTTGTTTGTTATCAGCTGTTTGACTCTCATTCTGACGGCACCCATTCACTGCAGAGCGATCCACTGGTGAGCAAGTGATGCCAAAAACAAATTTTTTGGGCTAAATTTCTCCAAAGCTGCTCTGGTGTAGAACATAAACTCATCTCTCTTGAATGGCCTGAGTGGTGAGGTACATTGTCAGCAAATTTCATTTTTGGGTGAACTATTATTCTTTTTAAAAGATGCTACAGTTACAGTACTCTTATCTCAAAGGCACTTTAAAACTTCTTAACTGCTTTCTCATAGCGTCAGTAGTTGGATTCAAATCAAGACTAGCGTGTAATGAGAACGATTTTACTCACTGAGCCCGATGATCCCTCATCCAGCGCCCGCCTCAGGTTCGCACAGGTCAACTGACCGGGACACCACACTTCATAGGCGGATGAGTACAGGACTTGTGGTTGGACGTTCGAAGCTGGCAGAGTTTAAGGGATGGTGATAATGTGCTTTCAATCTTCATTCACTTGCAGCACTCACCCACGATTGCTGCCGATTCAGAACGCCTTATGCAAAGACCTGCTTCGAAAGTAATCCTCAGTTCGTTGCAAAACCTGATTGCGCAATACATCGCTGGATCATTCACGTTTATTAATTATGAACGAGCAGGATACAATAAGTTATGCCAATCCTCCAGGTGAATGTGTTAACGGGTCAGCTACTATTGGGCAGAGGACAAACCGTAATCAAACCCCATAAGGAGACTCTAAAGGCAAAGAACAGAAGACGTACGTTTTGGTAAGTCTTGGATGCGGGCCCGCAATGCTGTCCATCACATCGGCCCGTTCCTCATCGTGTTTCAGGTGAGGGTATAGATGACAGTGGTAAACTGTGAAAAACCATATAACAAAATTCAAAATGACAGACAGACTGAGGACAGAACATGTTCACTATGTTCCATCGGCAAAATACTTTACATTCTTTTTTCACAATAATGGTCCGTGGGCGATATATTCAAAAGTAGTTTTTACTTGTTCCATAGCACCTTTCAAATTGGGTCAGTGTCATCAACTGCAGAATAGATCTTTGACAAATTTTTTTTTTTTTGTTAAAATAACAAAAACAAACACATGTGCCAAGTTCTTAAAACCTGGTTTGATATGGATTTGAAAAAGTTATTATTTTTCAAGAAAAATTTTAAATTAAATTAATTTAAATTTAAATGAAAAAAGACAATACATCTAAAAAATGTCAAATAACAAGTAGATATTTTCTTTTTCTTTTTTTTCTTTTTTTTTTTTTTGCACAAATATTATTATTTATTGAAAAATAGAAAATTCTGGGGAACTGATATGATTTTTACAACTGAACTAACCTTTCCCCTAAAAAAAAAAGATCTGATATTCTGAGAGACTTTTGACCTGTTTTCTTCTGCATGTTGGTCGCACCACATGACTTAATGTTTTAGCAGACAACTTTTTTTTAAAAATAAAAAAACAAAAAAATAAACCCAACAAAACAAAAAAAAAAAAAATGAAAAAAAGAAACAAAAAAAAAAAAATAACAAAGAAAAAAATCACAAAACAACAAAAAAAAAAACAAAAAAAAAATTTAAAAAAGGAATTCAAAAAAGTGTATTGAAGTCACTGTAGGGTATGATTTTGTTTTTAATAAAATTTGAAAAAAAATAGTCCACCCCAAAGGAGGCAATGCTTTTAATTTTTTAAGGGCATTATTTTCTCAGAATACTTAATGTAATTACAATTTTAAAAATTCATTGTTATTGACAGCCCAAAAAACCATTTTAAAAATTTATTTAAATACTAATTAATTCAACCCAAAAAATATAAAGCACCAAAAAATAGTTAAAAAAATTTAGCACAACGGGAATGTGTGGGAACACCCCCAAAAAATGAAAAATAAAAGAAAACCCCTAAACCCCTTGACCACCAGTCACAAATTTTTTGAACCTTCTCCCCAAATTGGTCGCCCCCAAAAAGGAAAAGGGGAACACTACGCTTTACTGATCCCCCCCTGAGACATAAAAACGAGCAACCCCCCCCCTAAACAACCCTTTTAATCATTGAGCTCTGCAGCAGCAAAAGGGTTTTACCTAAAAATTTTAAAACCCAAACAGAGGCATTTAAATTTCAGGGCAGCATATTCTTTTAAAAAAACCAAACCATTTGAATTAAACTAAAAAGCCATTAAAAAGCATTTGGGGTTTGGATCTCGCACCCCTCATTTACACAAAAAGTTTGATACCGGTCCAACCCCAATTTTCCCGCCATTTCTGCGTATTTGGGGATGGTGTAACCTTTAAGACCCCCAAAACATGCCTAAAAACGCCTCCCCCCAAATTCACCCCTAATTAACCCTGAGAGGGAACCTGAAACACAAACACACCGAACGGAAGGTCACAGGGGTTTCTGGATGTAGGCCGAGCCCAACACGCTCTTTCTTTTTTTAAAAATTTGTCTGGGGGGTTTCTTTGTGACTCCCCCCGGGGTTTGGCCCCCAGTCTCTGTTTGGGGTGCAGCCTGTCACTGATCAGTCCCCCCCAGAAAAGGGAAACCTCCTCATACTGGGGCCCCCCAGGGCTTCATGCTAAACACAGACACTCCACATCACAACCCGGATTTCACAAATACTGACTGCAGAGGGGGCAACCCATCAAACGGGGGTTTTTTTTAACAAAAATAAATAAAAAAATTTAAAAAATCACCAAAAAATTTGGCCTTTTTAAATTATTGGGCATTGGATAAAAATTTTTGTCCTTTTGGGCTGATTAAAAGAATGAATGATTTTGTTCATCCAAAATATAAAAAAGTTATGTCCCCATATATATAAAATTTAAAAAAAATATATCAAAAATTTTAAATTAAAAAAAAAAAAAACCAATAAAGTTTAAAAGGGAAAAATAAAAAAAAGAAAAAAAAATTTTTAATTTTTAAAACTTTTTTATTATAGGGTTTTAAACTTGTTTTTTTTTTAAAATTGCTTTTTATTAAATTACCCCCCCAGTTTTTTTTTTTAAAGGGTCAGAAAATTTTTTTTTAAAACTTTTTTTTTTAAATTTGTTTTTCCAATATGTATGTAGTTTACATTTAGTGAATTCAGCCCCTTTTTTTAAAATAAAAATTAAAAATTCTAAATTTAAAGCTTTTTTCTTTTTTGCTTTTAAACTGTTTTTTTGTCAAAATATATATTATTATTATAATACAAAACACACAAAACCCACACATTTTTTTTTTCAGCAATTTTTTGACCAAAACCCAATTGCCCCCAAAAAAAATTTTAAAGTATGATATATCGGAATGCAATTTTTAAAGGGATAATAAGAAGGGGTCAAATTCCCTTTAAAAAAAAAGGGGAGAAAGCCAACTGGGGAAAAAGAAAAAAGACAAAATTGTTTGGAATCCAAGCTGATCGGGTTTCCCCAAAAAAATTTTGGTTTTAATGTTTCCCCCATCTTTGGGGCCCCAAAGGTCAGGGACCGTCCCAGAGAAAGCAAAAGATTGGGGTGTTTTCTCACAGTACTCTCACCAATTTCCGGGTTTAAATCCCCCTACCATGTCAATTTAAACTGGTGAATGGAGACTCACCCTGGAGCGGCTGTGCATGAACGGGTGTGATTCCCACATGTGTTGTACTCCGCATTCCGCTGGTTTTCCCCGGGGCTTCCTTTATTCCTGGCCCCCTCGCTGGCTCCACCCCCACCCCTTTCTTGCTTTCCCACAACACCAAAGGCCTTTCCATCTGTGTTTAAAAAAAAACTTATACATTCAATCCCTTTTAAATGGGTTCAAAACGGGCCAAACCAGCCAAACAACTCGGGAAAAATTTCCCCAAAAAAGCCTTAAAAACATTTAAAAGGCCATGCGTTAATAGCAAAAAGCAAAGCCCACATGTGAACCACCATGCATAATCAATCCCCCCTTTAAGAAAAACTTTTTCCCCCCACATTTAAAACAACAAACCTTTTAGGCATTTTTTGGGACGGTCAATTAACCCCCCACGGGGGATTGAGCTGAGAACGGGGGCTCTTATATACAAACAAATTTCCACAAACCACTGAGAACCCTGGCCCCTAAAGACAAAATATTAAAACTGTAATTGACTAAAAACTGCATGGGAAAAAAATTTCTTTTCCTTTTGTGGCTTAAAAACCTTCAAAAACCCTTTAACACCAAAAAAATTTTATATGATGTTTCAGTAATACTTTCTGCAATTTTCCCCGGGCTCACATTAAAGAAAACTCACAAAAAAAAGGGTTTAAAGGGGGGCTACATTTTCCCCCACAATAAAAAATGCTTTGTTATTGTCCCAAAAGTGTAGCGATGTAAGAAAAACAAATCAGACAGAAGCATTTCAAGCTAAATTAAACAAAAATTTTTGAGAAATTCCCCCTATGAAATTACTTTTAAATTTTGTCCACGAAAATTTCTAAAACCAAAAATTAAGGGAATTTCTCTGCTGCCAAAAACTTACTGTTGTTCTGCAAACTTTCAGCAAAATTTTGTAGGCAGAAAAGATACATTGTCAATTGACCCTTCACAAAGACCCGAAACCCTTTGTAACTTTTGACAACCATTGCACTCACACCACACATCATGTTCTCACACAGTAAAAATACATCGCGGAGAAAAGGGGAAACTGGAAACACATCGTCAGACAAATATTTTTTTTTTTTCAAGAAATTTAAACAATAGATGGTGTTTTGTGTCTCTTTAAGGGTGTCGAACAGATCGCTGAAGCACCTCAGTCAAGCAAAATTTGAACCGATCATCTATTCTTCTTACTAGTCATAGCACAAAATAAACCATGAATGAACATAAAAAGGTGTCGTTTAAACCCAAGAAACAGTATACACACCATTTTTCAAGTTGTTGGACAAAATTCAGATTTGACATTATGATTGGTCCGATCGCCTGTCAATCAAACCACCTTGTGAAGGGTCAACTGTCAGTAGTGTAGTGATGTATGAAGCACAACTCAACTAGAGTCATGTTCAGCAAATTGAACTTCTGAAAACTGTTTGGGGAAATTGCCCGGATTTCTATCGAATGAAAGGAAAGTGAAATTCGTGACATTTGGAAATATGGTAACCCATACCGGAATTGGTGCCCTGCATTTAACCCATCCAAGTGCACACACACAGCAGTGAGAATGATGAACACCGTGAACACACACCCGGGCAGTGGGCAGCTATATATCCAGCACCCGGGAGCAATGGGGGTTCAGTGCCTTGCTCAAGGGCACTTCAGCCATGGGTATTGAGGGTGGAAGAGAGCGCTGTTCATTTACTCCCTCTCACCCTCAACTCCTGCCAGCACCGAGACTTGAACCTGCGATCTTCGGGTTACAAGTCCAAATCTCTAACCATTAGGCCACAGTTGCCCCCAAATGGATTGATTGAATTGATTGAATGAACGGATTTCTTCCACAAAATTCCACAGAGTAATCGTAAACAGTGCTCTGCTGCTCTACATTTACTCTTGTTGTTGCAGAAAAGGCCCACTGGTAATTGTCAATAGTGTAGCGATGCATGAGGAAAAAAATCATTTTCCCAGACGTTCCTTTAAAATGTTCCCCCCCGGGGGAACCCAATGTCCAACTAAATCCCAGTGTTCCTTGGGAATCTTCAAAAAGAGGCTAAAAACACACCCTTTCCATTTTTTTGGGCCCCCTCTAACTCTAGCACCCCCTTTTGGAAAAATCTATTTTATTTATTTGTTTTTTTTTTTTATTGGGCTCTTTTTAACACTTGAAATATTTTTCCAACTGTTTGGTTTTTTTTAAAAAAAGGCCTTTTAACACTAGCTTTTTTAATTTTTATCTATTTTTCTTTTATTAAAAAAGGGACCTTAACACAAAACCCCCCGTTTCCATTTAAAAAAACCAAATGAGTCAATGGATTTATTTTAAGATGTCCTACCCCTTTTGAAGTGGTAAAAATAATTCCCGCCCGGGGGAGGGTCAGAGAGCCCCTTGGATTTCATCAAAAATATTTTAAATTTTGGGTTTCCCCAAGAGGAACCAAGGTCTAAAGGGGGTTTAAAACGCCCCATGGGGTGAGTAATTACGACAGAATTTTTTTTTTGGGTAAATACCCCTTTTTAAATTTTTGTTTCCAAGGGAAAAACCACCCAAGACAGTTTTTGGGGGAAAACTAAAAAAAGTCTGTTTTGCAACAAAAGCACCCAAAAATTCAGTACTTTTCCCCGAACCTCCCATGATTTCTAAGGGAATTTTTTGGGTTTAAAAAGGAGGGAGCCCCAGCCTCTGGCACTGCAGTTTTAGCCTTCCTGATCTCCCCCCGCAGATACCCTACGGGGAGGGAAAAACACAAAAAAGGTTTTTTTAAACCACTGATTCAAAAAGCACACAGAAACATAACATGAGAGAAGCATAACAATGCAATCACATCAAAAAAAACAAAATTAGATGTCTAAAGGTTTTATTCAATGTACAAAAAATTCGTTCTGTGCTTTTTTTTATTTTTTACCCGCAAAATTAACCCCTTTTTTTATCTTTGATGCAAACTTTGTCGCCCGTTAACATACCCCCCAAAGGTAAGATGGAAAGTTCGCCAAAAATGACGAAAAGGAATTGTGGGGCGAATAGTAGCCCAGATTTTTGAAGCCTGAAAGATCCCAGCAGGATGCTAGGGTTTAGGCGTGGACTCTAAAATTTAAATGATGTTTCAGTCAAGATCTCTTACCCAGAATCCTCACCATCCCCTCGGTCTGCGCGTATCTCGACTGAAGCGCGACGCGGGCGCCTGGAAGGGGCGTGACGCTGGGGTTCGAGCTGGAAACAGGTCATCAGATTATGACTTTGTATGTTGTGACCCGTCGTGCAAAAAATCTGTACATCTAGAGACCCTGACAAGACAAGGCTGTGTGACAATACATTAATCAGAAATGCATACTAGGACAGTTTGAATTGAGTTTTAAATTTTTTGAAAGACAGCGCTCCCCATTGTCAGATATTAACTAAGATTACTACGTTGGTCATTATAGCCACAATTCACATTTTTTAATTTAACTCACACAAAGATATAAAAAAAATTCGATTTTTTTTTTTTTTTACATTTATTTATCTATACATTTATTATAGCCACAATTCTCATTCAGAAGAAAGAAAATAAAGTACAGAAGAAAAAAACTTAACGAGTTTAGAACAACATGAAGATGAGATAATTAATTTTTGGTACGAAGAAATACTATCAACATTGACTCTTTAGGTTAAAATTCATACAAATGCATAAGGGAAAGTGTATATCTTAGGGACCCTTGTTATTTTTGTATTATTTTATATAGTATTATTAGCATTTTATAATAATTTTATTAGCTTTTATTTGTTTTAACTATATTATATTTTCCAATTTTAGTTTAAGTTTTACTAATGTTGCTGTGTGCCTTTTTTACTTTTTTTTCAGTATTTCTAAATATATTGGTTAATATTTATTTCAGTTTTAGTGTAGGCATTTTAGCACTTTTTGAACGTAAACTCTTTTTTTTTTTTTTTTTTTTTTTTTTGTAGCGAGTTGCAGTGCAACATTCCTAATTTTCATTAACGTTTTTCAACTTTTTATTATATTTTGATTTTATTCTAGCTTCACTTCAGCTGATAATGATTTGTAATAGTTTGCTAACAATAACAACAAAGCTTAGGACCTGTGACTGGTCAACATTTTGTATTCTTTTTAAAATGTAAAAAAAATATATAAGCTGCACGCGCATATAAAAAAATTAATTTATAGAAAACTGTCAAAATTGTTTTGTCAGCTGCCCTTAGGCTACTGATGCCAACCTAAACAGTAGATCACACACATATGTGACAAACACATGCATAGCCCATGAAGTTGTTAATGATGTGTCAAACAACCTCCAGGGTGAAATAGAAAAACAGGCTTTTAAACAGACTTGCTCTATTTTTTAAACAAAGCAATTGATCCAGCTCAGCGTTAAGCAGACATTAACCTGGCTGACATACATCAGCCCTGTGTGACCAGGCCAAAGTGTGCACCACTAAACAAGAGATTCAGCATGCATTTATTAATCCGTTTCACACACCTATAAGCGACACGCAGCAGACAAACATGGCTTGCCAGGTAATGCCGATGATGATTTAGGCTTAATCTACTTCAGTCTGTCTGTTCTGAGAATTCAGATTTTGCCGCTGCTCAGAATCCACCTAGACAGGCATTGTTTGGTGCATCAGGTGCACGCAGTTTCAGCATCGACTCGGAACGCGCCTGCAGCCGTCTACGATTCCCTAGAAATGCTGTCTAGCTAGGCAGCTCACTAGGATTTGACACAGACCCGTTGAGTTCAAACTTACATCTCGAAATTCGACCAGCCCCATCTCTCCGAGTTCGCTGATGCAGGTCGTACGCAGCCGCCGGACTGCAGGAACAGCTGCGCCAAACACATCCTCCTCACTCCGAAAGCCCATCTCCTCTCTCGGCCACCTGGATCACTCAATCCGCCTCTGGCCTTTGCGATTCACCTCAATACAGCACGACCAACCTGCCGCGAGCGTCAAGTGTTCAACACAAAAATTACATCTCCAATGCATTTTCATTTTGATCATGAGCTTGTAAGCGCGCATTCTGAATTATTTGAAGATCTTATGTCTGATTGAATGCCGGGATGAGATTAAACTGTACCCCTCCCAACCACACTAACCTATAAGGTGCTATTTTTAGCAAACCTAGTGAGTATTCTCCATGTAAAATCATGCAGATTATGCACAGACTACAAATGAAGCTGCAGAGGTGTATAGTCACAGTGTCTTACCTTGCTGGCAGGACATATAATAATCGATAGGAGTCTGTACCTTTAATTGCCGTCTTGTCATTGAAACGACAGAAATAACGTCAAGAGATTAAAGGGCGATTGAAGGGATGTTGCCAAACAAAAACAGCGTGAAACGCTATGCAGTGTCCTTAAACACATACGCATAAAAGTAGGCTTGGTGTTTAAATAGATCGCATAATAAAAAGATCACTCCCGTAAAGCGCAAACCCCTGCCGATGTACAGCTCGCTCCCGTGGGGTTGCCGGGTACTTTTTTTCGTTAGCAAATCCCCCTTTCTTCTACTTAGCATGTTTAAAATTAAAAATTTACAAAGACATTTTTGAAAAATTGTTTTAAAAAATAGAAACATAGTATGAATATATATCTATATATATATATATATATAATATATTATATATATAATATATTATTAGTATATGATTATGTGCATTTATGTAAGACTACCTACAATTTAGCAAAAAAATAAAAAACATTCACAACTTCACACCTTTTCAAGTTCTACAATTAGACCTCCTTGCCCACGGAGTGATTTAAAACTAAATAAATATAAAGAAATTAATATAATTAAATAAACATAAAATATAAACGAAAAATGTTGTGTATTTAACACCCTTATTTCATTATACTTTTATTATTGTCAGCATTTCATGATGTATTTAATAATTTCATAGTGTTTTTATTATTTTTTTACTTAGAGTGTGTTAAATAACTCCAGCTTCCATTAATTTTGCCCCTACTATATTTAATAAAATTATAATGACTTTAATTATGAAATTTTAAATAACAACGAACAGCTATTCTACAAATCCCATAACAAACCCATGGCTTGCAAATATTTTATACTCTGCTTAAAGGTCCACTCAGTAAATAAATAAATAAACAAATAAAGACTCATTTAAAATGCTATTAGAGTTGATTACAAAAATGATAACAACATGTCCTAAATTCTAAATCCTAAATGTCTTTATTGCTTACTAAACAAGTTTGTATGGTTAGCGTTTTTCTGCAATCTGGCAACCACATCATCATTTAATATATTCTGTGCCATATTCTTCTAGACCAGAGGCAGGCCATCTGCCTGTCCTTTGTTTAAATGCCTGAAAGTTAAAAGATTTACAGGGCAAAACAAGACTTCAATACCAACTCTCAGTGAAATATAATGTTTTCAGCAGAAAAAGTTTATAGCAGATACAATAAGAGGTGTAATGGTCCTGATGTTGATGACAGTGACGTCATATAACCCACTAGCCCCCACCTCATTGGTATATTTATGCTAGTACCTTTATAAAGTGCCACACAAATTGACTTACGTTCTAGGTTTCCAGGTAAATGTCCTTCTCAAAGCAAACGCAGATATATCAGAAAAGGCCAACCTGTCATGAAAAAGTGGCATCCAAAAGTAGTTTCTTTAATGCAATATCTGCAAATGCCTGACAGAATTGATGAATGTGGCCCAGCCCGCCTAATCACTTCACATCACTTTAATAAGAAACAACAAAAACATAATAATAGAAATAATATATTATCATGGTGCATAAATTCACCATGTTTTTCAATGTAGAAATAGAGACATTAGCCAGTAAACAAAAGAAATACTAGTAGAAATAGAACATAATCAGCTGTCTGATCAGTGTTATATGCAATAATAGTTGATAATACTAAGTATAAAAAGTTAAAACAAAAAGCGAGCAAACCCTCTTATTATGTAAGGCCGACTGCGACTACAGCAAAAGAAAATGTCAGAGCAGTGGTGCTGATATCAGGTAATTTGGATACGAATACCCCACCAAATAAATAAAAAAAAACATTCAAATTTTATAAATCTCAACGTTGTTTAATAATGTACCAAATGAGAGGATAACCTGTATAGTTTTACAGTTTTCCTAAAAAACACTGGTATGATATCTGAAATACTAAATAAATAATAGAAGTAAACGTTCTTATTATCATAGGAATCCAGCCGTTTTGGCACGCAATGGTAAAGTTAACCAAGGGTTCATCAGAAAATCTTAGATACGCTGATGCTCAGATCAGTGAGGTCCAGGTTCATCGGGAGGGTTTTGTTGCGAGTCTGTTGAGCTCCTGTGAGAGGCCAGTGACGGTGTCGATGATCTCTGTTCTATCAGACTCCTGCAGACGTCTCCACAAGCGCTGGACACAACTTGTCTGGGTGCCAGAGGGGCCTGCTGGCGACGGAGCAGCTTCCGAAAAACAGTCGAATCAGATCGATCCGCACCATGCAACTAACGCCCACGTCATTTCCTCCAGCGCAGCGCAGAGCGGGCCAAGGATGTCGTCGTACATCCGGCAGCAGTCCTTCAGGAGCTTTGCTGGAGGGAGCTGTGAAAACGCTGGCGGCACAGCGCTCCTCAATAGGCGCCTCTTCCCCCAGCCGCGTCTCCCCTCTCCTTACGAGCCGCACGCTGCAGGTACTCTCCTCATGCTCCCGCTCCAGCTCGGCTTCAGCTCCCTGCGACTCCTCTCCTCCTCCTCCGGCTCCTTCCGCCGCTTCGACTTCTTCTGACCGGCTTCCCTCTGTTCTTTGGCGCCGTTGCTTGGCAAAATACTCCCGTCTGAATCTGATCCGCCCAGTCTCCGAAGTCTACCTCGTCTTTATCATCCCATAAGAAGTCATCTGGAGCAAACAGGACATATTCATACAATATACTGTAGCCTCAGCTTTGGGAGGGACCCAGTCCATTCACTGACTGTCCCCTGATGCATATTGCTCACTTTATTGATCTGGCAAGCTTGAATCTGATTTTGGCTGGCTTTGCACAGCCTGCTGCATTCAAGGGGTCTGAATACATAATGGTCAATGGCACTCAATTTAAAATAATAATGATAATAACAATAATAATTAAAAACAGTAATTAACTTAAGATTTAACATGTTTTTGCTAATGATAATTTAGATAATTTGGTATTGTACAAAAAATACAATAAAAATGTAATTTATACAAACATTGACTTAAATACGCCTCGTCTATGATGAGCATGTTTTTTTTAATTTCTGTATTAAATTAATATCTTATATAGATGTCATAAACTATAGTTTTATATAAAGAGTTATAACATAATCTAAACATCTTGGAGGCAATGTAATCAAAATTATCAGGGTGGAAAAGTATATAAAGGAAAAAAAAAAAATAATTTTAGTACTTTGGCCAAAATTGTTTATTAGTATTTCTGTTAAAATAATAATTAAAACTGCTTCACTGCGTAGTAATATTTGAAAGTCTTCTTTCCCACAAAATTAAGGTCAAGTGGTGCAACCAACCTGTCACTCAAAAAAGTGGACCACTGTAGACCTTAATAATAATAATTCATAATATTTGTTTAAAAATAATAATTATATTTCATATATCTAAAAACTATAAAACCTAAAGGATTAAGATCATGTACACTCATGTATTCAAGGTCTAAAGAAAATACGTATTTTATACTTGATGGTTACACCACATGACATTTTAGAGAAATCGAAGCTTTTATTTAAAAAATAATTGAAGTTTTTTTTTTTTTTAAACCAACACGAATACACCAGAGTACATTTCTAAGCACTTGAAATAATAAATAATCTCATTTTCTTTAACTGATCGATCTATGTATTATTTTACAATAACTCTTTTCCGTGAAATAACCAACTATTTCTTGAGGTCCCAATAATAGTGCAGGATGTTCAAGCTTACCATCATACTGTCCGAATGTCTCAAAGAACTCATCCTGACATTCTCCCAGCAGCTTCTCTCTCCACTGTTTCTCGGGATCAGCATGTGAGGATTCAGTCTTGAGGTCCCCCTTTTTCAGTTAAATTAACATGAAAGATATTATTAACTTCAAGATGCATGACTAAAAATGACAGCAGCATTGTTTAAACCTGTACTTAATATAATAACACGCAATAAGAGTCTGTATTTTCCCAGCACCTGCTCGGGCTTCATCCACTGGAGCAGGTCACGAGGAGTCACTCCTGCTTTATTAGGAAACATCCATGGCTTTGGACAGTTTGCTTTGTAAGGGCACCACCAGGTCATCATAAGCTGTGATGAATAAGGTGAACAGCATTTAAAACAGTTTAATCAGGGGAAGAGTTTGATGACATTACACGGGTCTCGTACCTCTTTTTGCCATGTTTGAGGGCTCTTTTTGCGGCCAGGTGTAGCGGTGTCTCTCCATTTTCTGTCCGGGTTGAAGGGGGTCTGCTCCGTGTTTTCAGCAGCAGTCTGAGAACTGCATCATCCCCGTGTGAAACATGCAATGTGTAGTGGGGCTTCTGTGCTTCTTCCCCTGCGTGAAATTCAGCTCCAGATCCTTGTGTTATACGAAGGAAATCGACTTTAACTTCATCAGACTCCCTCCTCCCCCACCACGTAGCGCAAGACTTCCTCTGCTTTCTTTTCGCCATCGGGACGCATTTCGATCACATGCAGATGTTAAATTCTAGATAACATTATGTATAGATTTTTTAAGACCCCATTTGTTCATGAGAAGTCCTTTCAAACGTTTTAAACACGGTCATAAACAAACGTTACACGACTTCGCTGCAGTACGTCTGCAAAATAATTCCGGAGGAACCCACTCCAACAGTTCCGGAGTTGAGGTGCAGTAAAAAAGACCACCAGGTGTCGCTGTTTGCCGACAAATCTCAGTCCTATATTTTCACCGCTTAAAATAGCTCGAATTAATTTACAGCTCATTTGATAGTTTTTACTAGTATTTTTTTCTTTTCTTTACAATCTACTGTTTAAATTTTATAGTTTGTATCTCTCAAACAAAGTACAAATATTTTGGTCATTACCTTGAGGTAGGCTTCTTAGTTACTTAAGTAAAGAATTGATTAGTATGTGTAACAGTAAATAAGCAACAAATGTTTGAGAGTAGGCTTAGTTTGTTGTTACCTGACAAATACTGAACATTAATTCAGCACAGCTGTCCAAGGTGAAACCCTATAATAAATGTGCTTTAATAAAATAAATTTTAATAATTGTGAAAATCTTTTATTTTGACTCTTCTCACCAACGGTCTTGATCATTAGGGCCCGAGCCAATGGCGCAGGGCCCTATTGATTTCCTAAGGATTATATTTATTATTATTTTTTTATTTTTCATTCGACTAAACGGGGCTTTTTGGGGTGCTTAACGTGCTCAAAAATCGTTGAAAATTGGCACACACATTGGAATCTGCGGCTCATTAGGACGCGCGCAGAGACTTGGCCCCCCTCGGTGTGGCACAGGGACTCTAACTACGGCGCCCCCCCTGGAACACAGTCAGAAGTCTTGAACCATAGCTCACACATACCTGCATGTATTTATATGAAACTCTGTACACTTATATATCTCATTGAGCCGAACAACTTTTGCACTCTATGTCATAGGCTCCGCCCAACAGGAAGTGAGCTTATTTTCATCGGTGGAGTGTTTAAAAAAGTGGCATGCCCTCTGGAATTTGATATACTTCTCTTAGGGATTTCCCACCCATTTCCGCTCACGAAACTCGGTTGGGGTATTGTGGGCACAGTTTTATTTAGCCAGGGATCAGTTGTTTGAGAACAGTAGTTGTTAGCGCTCTCTCAACACTAGCTGCTGTGACATATTAGCTGTGCAGCTCAGTGACAAACTGTTATTGTTCTGTCACAAGCTTTCTGACGATATATTTCAAATGCTTTTAGCATGTATATATATATATATATATATATATATATATATATATATATATATATAGGGTGTGTCAGGAAGCTTATTTACCTGCTGTTTTTCTCATTAATGTGTGTCTGTTTGCAGTGGACAGGTCGATGAGTATTATCCAAACAAGTTCATCCAGAGAGACGACACTGACCGCTTTTTACGTTCTCAACACGCTCTTTAACTTATCAGGTACAGTGGCACATTTACATGGACATGTGAAAGGATAATTGATTTTGTTAACAAGATTTGTCCCTCTTCTTTTCCCAGAGGACGTATCTTTATGCGTGCCTGGTGTTCACTTCACCAGAAGCTGCAGATATAAAAAGTGAGTCAATTATTTGTTATGATTGCAAGAGTTATGGCTCTTTTACAGCTTCACTGTCTCTCAGTCATGTGGATGATATTCATAATTAGCAATGTTTGCTAAAGCAAAAGCGTTACTATTAAATACTTGCTTATGCTTAGGGATGTATCAAAAACAGCATGCATGATTTCAGAAGGTTCACCACGGCACACAATAAAACCAGAACACATAAGCAAGCCAAAATCATGAATATATATATAAAAATGGTTAAATATAAAATCTCTAAAAAATAATATCTTAATGCTCTGTAAAAGCCTGACATATGAAATAATAGTCACACACTGTATATATATATATTAAATGGAACAGTTTTTTTTAAACCTTAAGACAACTTAATTTAATGTTTTTAAAAAAGTTTCATGTGTTTTTGTTGAGTATCATATCCCTGATACATCATGTTATTGTTCATATAGTGTGCGGTAAGAGAATATGGAGCTCGCTAATGAGAAAAAAAACACTTAAATGTTATTTAGAGGCACAAACTGAGCAAAAATATGCAATTTGGTGCAGATGTTGTTATTTATATGGGCAAAGGTTATGATGAAATTCTAGTTTGTAAAGTAAATTATATCGTTATAACAGTATAGCAGACTGCTTACATAAAATGCTTATAAATATCAGTTTTTCCTCCGTTTATCCCAATAATATACATTATTAAGATGATTTTTAATTACTTCTAGCTTCATGATCAAAGCTCTGTAGCTTTTATTGCTAAATGTAGTGCAATTATGCTATGCAATGATGATTGAGATGAACAAATAAACATTCCTCAAAAAGCCTGATATATGACCGTTCTCTCTGGAAGATCCTGCTTCTCATGTACACGATTGGTCAATTATATGTACAATGCCTGCATGTTATTGGTCAAACTTCTTTTTAGATCACATTACCTTCAGCAAGTATGAAATCAGAAGAAAAACAGTGCCAAAACCTGGATATTTTTTAGGTAATATTGAAATCCTGGGCAAAAACGTGTCCTGTTAAAAATGGCATGTATGGTCACCTTATAAATTATTATAAATGATCAATCAGATGACAGGAGGTATATAATAGATTATGAACAACAGTTGTTTTTTTAGCCAAATTTTGATCATGCTGAGTCCTAGCACCCAAAAACTGCCTTCCCTAATGGGTTTATTTGGATATGCCCAATAAGTGTCTACAATCTTTCTCTCCCATTTAGCTGCCAGAAAGGGTTCAAACACGGTGACTTGTTCATGTCACACAGAAGCATGTTTCAGGATGTGAGGGATGCCATGGATCACCTTCACGACACGGTAACCATTTTTATATTGACTAAATTTATGGTTTTATTTACCCTTTTGTGAAAGAATTTACTTACAAAGTTGTAGTTATGGCAAGCTAGCTTTGAAAACATAAGATCTCACCCTCCCATGCAAATCACTCTCCAAAGAACATGCACAAGCAGAGCAGAGGATAACCAGCAACATTACAGTACAAAGAACATAATATGTGACCCTGGACCACAAAACCAGTCATAAGTCTGTCTTTCGGATGAGATGCTAAACCGACCCGCACGGTCCCTGTCTCTCTGTGGTTATTAAAAATACCATGGCACTTCTCGTAAAGAGAGAAGGGTATGTAACCCTGGTAATCCTGGCTAAAGTGCCCCCCTTGGCCTTTGTCAATCAAAGGCATCCTAAATAATCTACAACCAGTAGTGAGCGCATTGTACTGTGGCTGCCGTCGTATCATCCAGGATGTGTGGTGGCCTTACTGGTGCCGTTGTCACTGTATGGCTGCCGTTTCCGCATGATTAAAACTGGATGATGCTGCACATTGGTGGTGGTTGAGGAGAGAGACCCCACATGTATGTAAAAGTGCTTTGGGTGTACAACAATACACCATAAGCGCTATACTCTAAAATGCACATCATTCATGTCATAAGTTGCATAGGGGATATTTGTAGCTTAACAGACAAAATGATTGTGTATGGGTGCAAAATCATTGATTTTTCAGGATATTAAGCAAAAGATCATGTATCATGAAGATATTTTGTAAATTTCCTACCGTAAATATATCAAAACTTAATTTTTTATTAGTGATATGCACATTGATAAGAACTTCTTTTTTTGGATAACTTTAAAGGGCATTTCTCTAATATTTAGATTTGTTTGCACCCTCAGATTCCAGATTTTTTAAGTAGTTGTATCTCAGCCCAAATATTGTCCCCATCCTCATCAAAACATACATATAAATGGAAAGCTTATTTATAAAGAAGATCTCAGTTTCTCGCTCGGTCTGCAATAGCGTAACGGAACAACATTGTGATGATGATGTATTTCGTTGTATAAATACACAGAAATATATTTAGTTACTTAACATATTGATTGTTATTCTGGGATGTGAAGACAACCTAACATAACATAACAAATAATAAAAAAAAATGTTTTTGAACCAAAATTCGATAAAAACCACAAAAAATGAATATGAAGCCTGTCAAGAACATATTTAGACCCAATTTTACCGCAAAACCAGAAAAATTAAAACATTTACAAACATTACATTTTCGATAAAACCCAACAACACTAAAAATATTTTTTAAATATGTTGATTAAAATCAAAATAATTTCAAAATCCTACTATTATGTTTAAAATAGTATTACCTAATACTATTAAAAATATTTTTTAAATATGTTGATTATAATTAAATTGTGTTCATCAAGAAAAGATGATATAGTCGATATATGTCATAATAATGGTCTAAATATGATCAATTCTTATATTATGTTATTCTGTTATAAAATAATAAAAATATTTGTGAGGTGACATAAAACCTAGACATAACAACAATATTTGCAGCTTATTATTTTTGTGACAAAAAGTTTGAAGTAAAAAAATTTGTAAATAATAATAATAATTATTATTATTATTAAATTATTAAAATGCATTTAATTGTTCTAAAGTGACAGTAAATACATTTAGGATGTTACAAAAGCTTTCTATTTCAAATAAATGCTGTTCATTTCTTTTTTACTTTCTATTATCAAGAATCCAAAAAATTGTAGCACAGTTTCCACAAAAATATGAAGCAGTGCCATTATTTATAACATTAATAATAATAAAAAGTGACTCTTCAACATCAAATCAGCATACAAGAATGATTTCTGAAGGATCATGTGACACTGAAGACTGGAGTAATGGCAGCTTTACACCACAGGAATAAATTTCTTGTTAAAATGTATATTCACATAAAAAGCTGTTATTTTCAATTAAAATAATATTTAACAATATTACAGTATTTTTAATCACCTAAACGCAGCCTTAGTTCAAAAAACAACCCCAAAAGCTGAACGCTAGTACATAAGTTACATCGTACCTTGTATTATTTCCTAAAGATTGAGTCACTTTGAGTTTAGTGAAATATTTAAGTTTGGACAGCACTCAGACCTCACTGTCCTCCTCCTGTTGTAGGACACGGGGAAGCTGCGTATCGGCACATACACTGGAGAGCTTCAGCATGGGACAGTGTATTCAGGAGGTACTCCCACGTTCTCCTCATCAGGATCTGTTCGCTAGGCTTGCATGAAGGCACTCCTTTGGCTTATGTCAGTTATCCCTGTTCAACCCTTTTCTTAGGATCTTCTGATATTGTCTGTGATTTGCTGGATGTTAGGGGGAAAGACGTCCTCTATGTGGGGGATCACATCTTTGGCGATATCCTCAAGTCAAAGAAACGTCAAGGCTGGAAGACTTTCCTGGTGGTGCCTGAGCTTGTGAAGGAGCTGCAGGTGTGGGCTGACAAAGCCAGTGAGTGTGCGCTCATCTAATTAAATAATATTCCCTTATTTGGTAAAGAATGGATACAAATACTTTAGTCCTGTGTCTTTTGATAGGTATGTTTGAGGAGTTGAAACATCTTGACATCTTCCTGGCAGAATTACATCAGTGAGTTATCACAGTCACCAAGTGCACTACTTGACATGATCGATAGATGGCGCTAGAGCACTGCTCTTAGTTGATATTAATTAGCTTTTTATTTTTATTATAGAAAATATATTATATTATATTGGCTTTCATTTTACTATATACGCATGCTTATATTTCCAGATTTTTCACGTATTATGTCTTCTTACAAACTTTGTTTCTGGGTATTTATGGACAGAAAAAACCTGAAACGCACATAAACAAACATCAACATCAAATGAACGTGTCAGCTGACCTCTTATTCTATCCCATCAGGCACTTAGACAGTGGAAGTCAAGAGTGCCCAGATATTAGTGCGATTCAGAACAGGATAAAGGTGAGCTTTACACATCTGATTTCTTCTTCTTCATGCAACATGTGCAGAACTTTGTGTTTAAACACTGTAAGTCATCTCTTAAAGGGCCAGAACTGTTATTCTAAAGCTGTTGATTTGTGTTTCAGATGGTGACGTACGGCATGGATCTGTGCTATGGGAAAATGGGCAGTCTTTTACGCTGTGGATCCACAAAAACCCTCTTTGCCAGTCAGTTACTGCGCTATGCAGATATATACTCCACCTGCTGCCTCAACCTCCTGAACTACCCCTTCAGCTACCTCTTCAGAGCACCTCTCGTCCTGGTAAACCTGTCCTGGCTAACTAGACTGGAATATAATTGTTTTGTATTAGTTATAAATATTAATATTTAACACACACACATACATACATACATACATACATACACACATATATATATATATATATATATATATATATATATATTTATTAAATCTGTAAATATCATGAGCAGGTGCTGGTGTTTAATGAATGTTTTTTGCTTTTATTTGCAGCTGCCACACGAGGCCGCTGTGGAGTCTCAGACTAAAGAGCAGATCACAGAGCTGCCGGAGCACATGCTCAAGACCACCAGCATCAAGGTTTGAACACTCACTGCACATTCTAATCATTCCCTTATACATTTTGACATATTTCTATGATTCTTAATGTATTATACCTAAGCAGCAGTTATTATTTGACCAAGTTTTGTTTTAAATTGATAATTTTTCTTCCTTTTCTAAATATTAAAGCGGTTTACATTCTCATTGTGTCTTTCCCACACAGCGGCAGTGTGAGTGTGACGGCGGTGACTGTGGACGAGATGATAATTGTGCCCGAAATAACCCGGCTACATCTACAGAGACATGAGGACTGATTTTTTTCTTAACTGCTGTAAATATGAACTTTTTATTTAGTGAGTGTGTTTCACTTTTACAGTTTCCGTTCCTGCCTTAATCCCGGACGAGCCCACTTTGGAGCTTCTGAAGGGGAGTCGTGGCCTAATGGTTAGAGAGTCGGACTCCCAATCGAAGGGTTGTGAGTTCGAGTCTCGGGCCGGCAGGAATTGTGGGTGGGGGGAGTGCATGTACAGTTCTCTCTCCACCTTCAATACCATGACTTAGGTGCCCTTGAGCAAGGCATCGAACCCCCAGCTGCTCCCCAGGCGCCGCAGCATAAAATGGCTGCCCACTGCTCCGGGTGTGTGTTCACAGTGTGTGTGTGTGTTCACTGCTCTGTGTGTGTGCACTTCGGATGGGTTAAATGCAGAGCACTAATTCTGAGTATGGGTCACCATACTTGGCTGAATGTCACGTCACTTTCACTTTCACTTTCACTTAAAACTGTGTATTGATGTGGCTGATTTGCATTATGAGCTTGAGTAATATTCCACTTCTGGCAGATTATTGTGATTAAACTGAATTTGCCAAGTGTTTTTGTGATGTCATCGTTACATCTTTCGTGTTGTTATTTGTAAAGCAAGAGTAAAATCTTTATTTAAGCATTTTATAAAACTTTTATATTCTGTGTATTTAATGAAGAGCTTTGATAGAAGTATTTAGTTTTTTGCATGTCAGTCATCAATGCATTGATCTGGTTTGCAGGATTTTGATCTCTCAGTGGTCAAATGTTTTTATTTTTTGCATTTGTTTATCATATCTCCTCACGTGACTGATTCCTGTACAATAATGCAGGGATGTGCATATAATATTAAATTAGTAACTTTAAAACTGTTTCTATATTCTGCTATTTATGCATTTACTATTTTTCATGAGCATATCGAAATGAAATATTAAAGTGCTTTATTTTAGACTTCTTTTCTTGTCATTTATTTCTAACTTAACTGAACTCACAAGACTAGCACTTGAAAATGTTAATTAGTTCAGATGTATTTAGTTCTGCATGGGAGCCTTTTAAAAGCTTATCAAAGCCGTTTGATTTCACAAATAGACCATAGAGGATAAGGAAGTGTATCAAAACGGCAAATTTATATATATATATATATATATATATATATATATAAAAAACCTTCAACAAATCAAGAAACGGACATCAGGAAATCTCTGCTCGGCGTCCGTAAGATGGCGGCAAAGACTACTCGACTTAAATGGAGGCCTTTCCTTTTATGATAATCAGCTTCTGTTAGAGCATAATTGTTCAATTTAACCGTTAATCTTGACTTTGCATAAATGTGTAAACAGCTGTTTTATAATATACAGCTACTGTGTTCGTACAGTAAGATCTCGCGCTAATTTGTCTTTATTTGCGTTGCGTCAACCAATTTTAACCTGAGAGAGAGGAACGATAACCTGGCTAAAAGTATCTTTTTTCCAAGAACCATAAAACAATATTATAACTTAACATTTATTACCAAAGATATCGATACGTACGATGATTATCATAAAAGGCAGCCCATGTAAAGGTATGTTGCTCCTAGTGTGTTAAAACTCAAGAAATAGCGTGTTATTTAAACTCGGAACGAATTTTTTAACATTTACATAAAGGCCTGTGTGTAAATCCCACTTTGTACTTTGTAATGGCTAAGAAAACAAAAGCCTGTGGCACTTTCCACAAACACAGCACGCGAGGCATTAGAGGAAAAATATCAGATTTTGTTGTGAGAACTATATGTTTGTTAAACTATTATTGCTTAACTTTAACCTCACAGTCAAAGCTGTCCATTTAAATGGTGAATTCGGCCAGTCTTGACCTTCATGACTGAATCGAACACTAACATCATAAAACAAGCATCATTTACACAGTGAATTCATTACAGTACAATCTTTGGTTTAGGCCTATTAGAAAAGACATTTAGCACACCCTGATAATGGATGATTTTACTTACAAAAATAAAAAATAAAATAATGCTTCTTAATGATTTTATAATGATATTATATAGTAAATATCTGGATTTCCTCAAACTGCAGTGCGGACTGCATTTGTCAAGCTCAACCATTCAGCTCTATTATTGCAAGGAAAATGACAAAAACTAATATTTTTCTTTAAATTACACAAGTCGGTCATTACATACAAAGCAACATTTGGTAAAAGACTATTTCAAGAAAACTTGAAATTTAGCTTGACATGAGGCTAATAATCAATATTTACACTTGATTTATAAAGAGTTTCTGGCCCTCTTTTTTTTAACCATATTCTTGGAAAGGTTCTCCAGCAGAAGATTTGACACTGAAGACTTTGATCAGTGACAATGACTAATCAAACAGGTTTTCTCTACATTAATCCCGCTGTGCTGAAGCTGAAGTCTTGTGTGCACTTGCTATTCCTGTGCTAAACCCTTAAAACCTTTATGTTATTTGTAATGTATAAACTTAATTTTAATGCAGTGGTTTTAAGACACCAGACCTCCTATGGACAGTTTCACATCCGCATTTTGGCAGCTTGACAATCCTGAGGCCTATAAGACGATTTGAGTCAATTAAAGCTTTAATAACACTTAACTGTTTAACTCAAGTGGTCTTTGACCCTTTTTAGTGACCTTCAAGTGAAACTGGATTCAGTGAAACTCGCACACTATACAGTGCAATTCAGTGGTAATTAACTTGTTGCATCATGTCTAACACAGTTCAACAATCAAGCCGAAACAAGGTGTAACTGTTATTAAAACCAAACACACACACACAAATGTTTTTTTCTTCTCCATAACCAAAAAGCAGTTGTGACTCCAGATTAAAGTATACAGACTAGCAGATTATTGAGCAAGTTAAAGCATCCTGTTTTTCACTCTTAAATATAAGTTTTTTTTTTTTTTTGCAGTGATTCCATTGAAGAACCAGTTTTGGTTGAACGTTTTAATAATCTAAAGAACCTTTTTCCACTATAAAAACATTTTGTGCCATAGAAAGATTGCATGGATGTTGAAGGCTCTTCATGAAACCATATAGATGCCAATAAAAACCTTTATTTTTAAGCATGTTTATCAGAATTTATGGTTCCATGAGGAACTTTCGAAATCCATGGAATCTTTCCATTCCACATACAATTCTTTTTTTTTTTTTTAAATAAATGTTCTTTACTGGCATAGACGGAACCTTTAACATCCATGTAACGTTTCTATTGGACAAATGTTCTTTAAGGTCCTTTAGATAATTAAAATGT
Source organism: Cyprinus carpio (assembly GCF_018340385.1). Lineage (NCBI taxonomy): Eukaryota > Metazoa > Chordata > Actinopteri > Cypriniformes > Cyprinidae > Cyprinus > Cyprinus carpio. Next base: position 7,656,694 of record NC_056606.1, on the reverse strand, counting down.
TCTTCACACTAAGAAAAAATGGTTCTTGTAGGAACTGTTCACTGAAAGGTTCTTCAGGAAACCAAAAGTGGTTCTTCTATATGGCATTGTTGCCAACCCCCCTTTTTTAAAAGTAATCAAATGTTCTTTAAGGTCCTTTAGATAATTAAAATGTTCTTCACATTGAGTTAAAAATGCTTCTTTTAAAAACCAATCACTGAAAGGTTCATGGAACCAAAAATGGTTCTTCAAGCATCTGAAAAGCCCTTTAGGAAGTTTTATTTTGAAGAGTGTCCCGTATGATAGCGCCGCAGACACATATCCATTCCTCACATTCCACTATTTCCCAGCAAGCTTTGCAAGCGTGCCTCGACAAGTCGCAGTCATTACTGGAGTGCTTGAGGTGCTCCAGAGTTTCCCACCTCAGTGGATAAACAGGGTTAAGATTTAACCCCAGGTGTATTACTAAAACAACTCTACTGCCTTGGTGTAAAAACCGACTTTGATGAACAAATTTGAAATCGCAGAGACACTTTTTATCACTTAAGAGCTGATAACATGTTTACAGCCTTCACATTTAGTGTTTCTTGTGAAGTTATGATTAGAGAGTAACCTATGCTTCTTCAGCTTCACAAAGTCAACAACAGCATATTCGTATAGTTACGGGGCAAGTACAGACACCTTGTGTAGCGACTCGCCTCGCTCATATAGGCCCGGTATGCATGATTCAGAGCCTTTGGGGTTGATTCACGCAGTTATGTTAAGGACTGTCTCAGCAATGCAGAGAGACACGTTTAGCAGTCCTGGGCCCCTCTCCTGACCATCCCCCACCCCTGGACTTGCCTCCCTGCATTCCACCGAAAATATTCCCTTCCCCCTGCTAACCTGCGACAAGGGAGGGTCCGACCCGTGCACCTTTATTCGGCCTGTTAGCTCCAAACGAAGCCTAGCGCCTGATAACGCGACAACTGAGGGAAATGGCAAGGCCCCCGAAACAAACGAGGCCTGAACTCAGCTTGAAGTCCAAAAAGAAGTGGTTTTATTTCTCAAACACATGCGTTGCACCGGTTACAGCTGGAGGTTCATCTACGTAAGGGCATGACCTGAGCGATCTGGCACTTGCTTCCCAGGGGTCCTGCGAGCGTTGAGCATATCAGAGGCTAAATGCTATGACAATACTATTGCACTGCTAGAATGGATGGTACAGTAGTGCAACATCGTCAGAGCAGCTGACCTCAGCACATCAGCACGTGGACAGAGGGACAGCCATCTTCTCTGACCACCCACTGCTTACCCTCAACCCCTCATTTTAACTTCTACTGTCACCTTCCACCTTATCAGCAAGAATATCCATTAAAAAAAAACCCTAATAATATCATTTTTAATTGTTGTCAAAACAAATAATGATTTACATAAGCATATATATATATAAGAACGAACAAATATAATATAATGCAGCCACAACTTAATACATAAACAACAATATTATTAATAAAACAATACTACTAACAATTATTTTTTTTCCAAATAAACAGTTTAAAAATTATTTACACTTAATTTTATTTATAAATCAGCAGTTACAGTTAAATCAAAATGCAAGCAGAACAACTAAAAACAATATAATCACAATATTAAAAGGACAACAACAATATTAATAATATATTTTCAGGTGTCCGTTACAGTGTAACATACATTTAATTACTGAGTAATATTAATTAACAACATGCACTTACTATAGGGATAGGATTAAGGTTTAGTTTAGGGTTACTGCATGTAATTATTAATAATTGACTAATTTACATGTAAGGTGTAATAAGGACATTGAAAAATAACTGTTGCCGTATTATTATTATTTTTTTTTTCAAATGATTTCCTGTTTAAAAAATAACAATTTAAAATGTTAAACGGCATATACATAGATAAAACAATAAAATGCAGCCACAGCACTATTATTACTATATTAATATAATATAGTAATAAATTAAATATGATTGACAATTAAATATATAGCCTTTTTACGATACGTTATGACCCAATAATAATAATAATAATAATAAATGCTAAAATAATACTTTCTTGAAACTGATTTGAAGCAAGTTTGTAAACGTTTACAGTCTGCAGTAAATTTGTACAGTGTGTCAGCTCTCATGGTTTTCCAGGTCTGCACATGTTAAATAATGTCAGAGCAGGAGAGGGGTGAGAGGTGAAGGCAATGGAGGGAGGTGGAGGGCTCTGTTCTATCAGCCAATGCCCTTTTAATATTGCACTGCTCTTCTGATTGGCCAGTAGTACAACAGAAAAAGGGCAATGGACAAAACATGGTCAATATAACCATACAATCCTTCCCCTCATTACATTTAACCATTTGCATTGCATTAAGATTTATGGATATTTGATTTTATACAGTTCATGCACATTTGGTTGGAAAAATCAAAGGAAAGAGCAGCAGACAGTTCATTAAATATGAATTACATATCACTCACAACCAAATAATTAACCTACAAACTATGACAAAATGTTGGCTACATCCACGAAACAAATTTTAAAAGAAGGCTTGGCAAAATAAAAATTAAAACCACGTCTTACAAAAATAAGCACATCTTTGCTGTTTCCTTTATGGTTTGTCTCTGTAGGGCTCTGCTTTATGCAATGGAAATAATTTCTAGTTTTTGTTTTAATAGTGCAAATTAAATAAAAAGCTAACTTTTTAAATGGATGTCTCTCTGATTCAACTGAACTTTCTCCAGGAGTGAGTTGGGAAACATGTCAGAGAGAATCACAGTATTCATAAAACTGCAAACACGTTTTTTTCTTCTTTTTTTTTTTTTTCTTCTTTTTTTTAAGAGACCTTGATAGTTACGTAAGATTAAGTAAAATCGAAACAAACTTTACAAAATGAAAACAAAAACAGAGGGAGGCAGTTGTTTTGCTTTTTTATATATATATGTGCAAAACACCAATGACAATTTTAATTCAGGGTGCCCACATTTTTCACTATTCCACCATTACATAAACAAAATTATAAAAACTAAATTAAAATTAAAATTCAAAAAAAATTCAAACACTACAAGTATTTATTTGACTTGAAATAGCGTTTTACTTTTCCAGGCCTGGAAATCCCTTTTGAAATTCCCTAATATTTAGTTTTCCAGGACAGTGGAAACCATGTGAGGTTTTGGAAATTATGCGACTTTATAAATCGTTTTCAAAACATCAAAAACACATTTAAACACGTTGATTTACAGCGATGCAAATTATAAAAGAAAGAAAACGCTTTAACAGGTTGCTTAATTTGCATTAGCATTTTCAGAAACTTGTTGATAATCATAACAAACTTTACGAATCGCTGTCTAACCCTTATTAATTCTCCAACAATTAACAATCGCATTAGATGCATTCTGATAGAGTTAATAATGGAATTAAGTCGAATTAAACGCCCTCGACGCTTTCGCGTGTTTGTTTTGATTCGGATTAAATGTAAAGCATTACTAGCCCAACTCAAGTTCGGCAGACCAACGAATTTATAGTTCATAACGGTGATGTGTTTACCTCAAAATCACACCGTTTAAAAGCGTAAATCGTACCTGAGCACACTATCAGCGCGTGCATTTAAACACGTCTAGCCTTCTCTGTTTCCTCAGAAAGCAAACCTTGCGCATATAATCGCTGCATGCTCCAGAAGAGATCTCGTACCCCGGGTCTGATGGCACACGGTGCTGATGCGCATGAAAATGAGGCGAGAGCATTGGTCCCATCCATCCAAACTCTCCTTTACGCCCTACAGCTCCCGCCATTTCCGCCCAATCATCCCAAAAGCATGAAGAACACACAGTGAACCCCAAATTCATGAATGGCAGCGAACCAAGGGAGGGACACTCCGTCAGAGAAAAAAAAATGCAGAGGGAGAGTGAGAGAGGAGGAAAAGTTGAGTTAAAGGTGCAAAACCTGAACGCCTTCGGCCTCGGTCCTTTTTTCAAACGGTAAATGCATTAAGACTCTCCGTTTGCGAGAGAGCGCAAAGTTAAAATCTTACCGCGCGGCTCTGCGAAATAAACGAACGAATGTAAAGACGCGCGGCGTCACGGCCTTCCAGCGTCAGACTCCATCTTTGACTAGTTGACATTCAGATCCAGCCGGAGCAAATGCCTCATTTGCATGCGCGGCGCTGATTGGTCCGCTGCTGCGCTAGTCTCTGCCGTGCGACCGGCCATTGGTTGAATCCTCAGCTCCTCGGCGCTGTGACTCGTGCTGTGATTGGATGCTAATCTGATACCGCCGCTGCATACTTTAATTGAACAACAAATACGCGACGCACTGTGTGTCTCATTCACAAAATCACCGTCCGCTCTGATCCCGCATGATACTACCGCTCATATACATCTGTTAGAATAATTGATGATTACAGTCTCATTTCATTGTTATAGTATTTCTTGATTATTAGCAGTTTTAATGCAAGGTCTGAAATGGTGTAGGATTTCACACAGGGATTTGAACTAAATGAAAGTACAGGCTCTTAGTTTTATATGAATATTTTTACGTGATTGATGGAAATAGTCACATGAACAGAAATGTTTAATTTCATTTCACCATTTCAAAAGATGATGTCTGTGTCAAAGCACAATAAAACATCTCATTTTGTGTGTCACGATCACTCCTGTAAACATGCCAGTGAAAACTCTGATTCACATTATAAAATTAGATTGAAATGAAGCAAATAGAAAAATGCATTTAAATGAAATAAAAAGAAAAATGCATTTATGCATTGGCTCACATATTTCATATCAGCTATAACTGTGATCAGAAATCAAATCAAGATTTGTTTAAAAAAGGCATGAGGAACATCTAATTCAGCTGCACATTTTACATTTATTTTTTCTTTAGCTGACATTGCTACAGGGCTGTTTTTAATTCATTAATACACTAAAAAAATGAATTTAGTACATTTTTTAATAAAAAATTTATCAAACAAACAATTAAATAAGCAAATTTAGCTGAATAACTTTCAACATTTTTTAATTTTTTTTTTATTAAATGTACAAAAAAAAATAACTAAACTAAATTGTTTGCAACCACTTACCTTAAAACAAATGAGTATAATTAGTATATTGAGTACTGCGTATAACATTTTATTTAGAGCTTTACAAAATGAAAATGCACTGATCTCTAAAAAGTAAATTTTAACTAACTAAAAACACAATTTTTAATACATCCGATGACATAGCTAAAGATAAATATGCACCTTTCTCTCATAAGACTCTACACTGATAATGGGAGATTTTGTGGGCAGAACCAGGGCTGGTTCTGGGTGGCGCTTGAGCTTTGATTGACATCTGGAGGAGGGTAGTGGGCTGTGAAATGTGGCATTCTTGGCCAAGGGAGCTGAAATAATGGTATTGTTTAGTGAGAATGGGCCCGTTTCCCCCCCTTTCCCTCTCTCTGTCCCCAAATCTGAAGGGATCTGATTGTGCGGTTACTCTGTTAAAAGTGTTTGATGTGGGCAATGCATTCAACAGACTGCGAGGGAAACTAAAGGGATGTTCTGCCTCTGTCTTTCTGTCGGTCATCTAAAATCATAACTGACTCCAGAGATACACCTTGCTTCTTTGTTTTATCAAACAATAAAAGTTCCAAAATGATTAGTGGCTTTTCAATTATGTTTTTTTTAATCCAAATGTAAACATGCATAAATAGTGTTTTTTAAACCATTTCTGCTGTCATATGTTGCATTCTATAAATCGTCTGTGTAGGTGGATTCTCTTGAAAGGTTATCATCATGTCACGCTGTTCAAGGGTTGATGTGCAACTCAAAAACATGCACAGAAAACCTCAACAGTAAGGCTTGTTGCTTCATTTTTAAAAGTAGTATATATTCACAGAGAAAATGTCCAATTTTAACATTCTACATTAATCGAAACATAAAAAATGGTTATAATGAAAGTGCTTATTAATTTGTAAACCCATTTGTTAGTAAATGTATTTTGTATTTAATTATTTTGTTATAAAAAAAAATCATTATTCCAATTCAAGAATCATGTTTTCTTATTTTTGTATTGAATAACAACATGTTTTAAAACATAATCAGATCAAAGCAATAAAACACAAAGATAGGAAAACTAATTTTGTGGAGGAAATTAAGTTGTGTATGTATTTCTAAAACACTTTAATAAACATGCCTGTTATTTACTGTTTTCTTTGTTTAATATTCGGAGAATTATCAACAGAATTACAGCTGACGTAATTCTCAAGGAATGATTCAGAAATGTGTTTAAATTATTCAGAAAAACAGGTCGAATTGTATTAAATATGGATTTCATTAGTGTCATCATGTCACCTTTAATTCCACAATACAAAAGAAAGGCTTTTAAAAAACTTTTTGGACTATAAATTTGATAATAATTATAGTAATAATTATTTGTGAATCAAGGAAAATGATAAAGATAAATTAGAAACAGAAAAACAGATTTACACAGAAAGGATGGAATCATATTTGCATTATATAAAGCACATGTAACTGACTACACTGCTTCAAATAAAAACAGCAAATACAGACATTTTCATTAAAAAACAGTTTTTAAAAAAGATTTCCTTTGGTACAAATTATTTTTCATTTCTGTGGAGTCAAACTGTAATTTTCCATTTAAGATGGTGTCATCACATATCTCTCTTCAGGGTTTTGATTGAATAAATACGCTAAAAATATAAAGATAATTAACTGGAGAACGCAGTTGTAGTTTCAGCATTTAAAATATATATTTTAAGGTTTAATTCTTGCTGTTTAAAAACGATTTAATGATTAAAACAATTATTTCAAATTATTTTTAACCTGATTTAACCATAAAACTAGTTTAATTTAATCTATTTAGTCTTTAAACACATTAATTTAAATATTACCAGTTACTTTAGGTGTTTTGTTTACATCACACTATTTTTTCAGTATTTAAATTTGTTTTGTAAAATGTTATTTTGTTAATCTACCAGATTTAACCATAAAACTAGTTTTGCTGTTATAAGTTAATCTATTTAGTCTGATTCAACAACATCAAGTAATATTTGTGTCCTAAAACATGTTAATTTAAATGTTACCAGTTACTTAAGGTGTTTTTTTTTTACATCACACTATTTCTTCAGTATTTAAATGTGTTTTGTAAAATGTTATGCTCAGTGAGTTTAGTTTAGATCATTCAGATCAGATCCAGCCCTTGAAAAACAAACAAAAATACATTTCCAAAAGTCACACAAATTTTACATTTCTTCTTTTTAAAAAGACTAAATTATCTTACCCCAAACTGTTACTTTTTTAATCATTAAATCAAATACTTGGACTTTTCGAACACATTTATTTCATTTTCACCTTTGAATTGATTTGAAATGCTTCCTGTTTGCTCTCCAGAAGTCGTACCTGAGCGGTGTTTCCCACCGAGAACAGGAAACCTTTCAAACATGGGAGCTAGAGTTTTGTTATTGTTCTTCCTTTCCCCCAATTCCCTTCCTCCAAAAATGTTCCTCCCCTCTTCCTCTGCCCTTTCACCTTTTCCCTGCCTACCCTCTTCTTCTCCATCCCATGCCTCTCTCCCTCATGGATCACCCAACAGGGAGAAGCAGCGCTGATAGACAGTCATTGATCCGAGCAGAAGGTTAATGGATGAGGCTCTTCTATCGTGAACACAGTGGGTGGTGACACGGACGGGATGCGAGTCCCTTTGAGACCTTCTAGACCTCCAGTTTACCAGCACCCTTCTCCCCCCTTGTTTTGCCTTAAGAAGTGCTGCCTACCCTTTCCAGCCCAAAGCGGGTGTGTGGGTGGTGGTCCGGAGACCTCGAGCTGAACGTGACAGCAGACATCACAGCGTTTCTGTATGGAGGGGGATTCCAGCCGTATTCTGAGCTTACAACATTCACACCAAGAACCTTTCTGCTCATTTAGCCTTCACCCCACGTCCTTCAGTCACAAAGCCATTTGGTTGGCATAACATTTCAGTTTTTGTGAGGGGAAAAAACAAACATATTATACTTGTTTATTATAAACTGAAGAACTGATGGTTGTGGAATTAGATGGAATTAAAAAAGCATAAAAGGACAACATTTATTTATTATTTCAAGAACAATCAACTGGTCTTTGGTAATCTAAATGTATTTAACTGACATGAAATTCTTTTAGGAAGTTGATATGTCCTGACGTGTCACACGCCATACTCCATGTTTTTGTGTTTTTGAAAGACGTTTCTTATGCTCACCAAAGCTGCATCAGAAATGAAGTTCAAATAGAAATATTGTCAGGTATTATTACAGTTTCAAATAACTCTTTTGTGTTGTATTTTAAAATGTCGTTTATTGCAATGATGGCAAAGCTGAATTTGTGTTCCTTCAGGAACCACTCTAATATGCTGATTTGCATCTGAAAAATAGTTATTATTAATAGTTTTTGTGGAAATGTTGTTCTTTTTTTCAGGATTCTTTTGATGACTAGAAAGCTGAAAAGAAAATCAATTATTTGAAATAAAAATAGAAATATTTACTGTCACTTTTGGATCAGTTTAATTCAACCTTGCTGAATTAGTGTTAATAAGTAATTAGTAATAAGTGGTACTTTTTAAAACCTTACTCACCCCAATGTTTTGATTGGTATAGTGAATAACAATTATTAAGTTAACGAATCTTGAATTATTAAATTGCTTTAATTTTTGTCACGATTTTTTTAATCACTCTTTAACCTTAGTTCATTTTGAGTGCAATGTAAATTACTTGTATGATTTTATAAACACACTACAAATATAAAGATAATTAACTGGAGAATGCAGTTGTGGATTTTAGGGTTTAAAATGATTTAAATGATTAAAAATGTTTTTAAATTATTTTTAACTACCTGATTAAATTATAGAATTTCTTTCATTTTTGTCATGATGTTTAATCACCCTTTAACCTTCATTTTAAGTGCAGTGTAAATTACTTCTATAAATTTAATAAATACATTATATAATATTATATTATATTGTCTGGAAATTTTTATAAAGAAAAATCAATATAAACAATATTGAACCTTTCTGTGAACAGTTCTGAAAAGAACCATTTTCTCCTTATTATAAAGAATATTTTAATAATCTGAAGAAACCTTTTCAATCATAAAGAACCTTTTGTGGATTGGAAATGTTGCATGGATGTTACGGTTTCTTCATGAAACAAAAAATGCGAAAAAAGAAAATAACTCTTATAAAGTTCAAAATGCCTAAAGTTTTTTTTAATTCCATTAATTGTTACAACCACCCAATAAAGTTCATAGCCTACTTGTGATTTTTTCTTTTTAGTAGCGTATTAAAATGTTACACCAACTTTTGAAAAGATCATACACAGCACCTAAAATACATATCCTATAAATTAGTCCATGTCTATATAATGCATTACCTTCCCAAATGTATTGGGCTTCTCCAATCATTTTCAACTGCCGGCGCGCTCTGTGAGAGCCAGAAGTCCAAAGTATACTTTCCAACCCATGTGTTCCTCAGTAGCTCCTCCGATCCATTAACTAAACTTCAGAGGGATTCCTCACTTCATTTCACAGAATACATGTGGAATGTACACAGGGGTCAAAGGGCACCGGGGCACCACACAGGGGCATGCAGACCTTATTCAAACAAGCCCTGAGGGTCGGGGGGAGGAGCGCTGGACACCTCTAATCAAAGCATCCACCTACAGCCGCCCTTCATCAGTAACTCTACACCCGCTTTATGAAGGGTGCTACTTACACCAGTTGCTTCTGTAGCATTAGAAGCAAACAAACTAGCCTTGCTAAGAAAAGCTCCAGTGCTTTATTACAGAACAACTGTCTTTCCTTTCCTTTAATGTAACACTTAAGAGAATGATATTTGTTCTTTCCATTCAACACACTCCCCATCCAGTTAACTTTACACTGCGGCTCAGCCATTTTTCCCACAGATAATGTGACAATCCACACTGTCCCAGTGGAATCCAGCACAGTCATCCTGACTGCAGAGCCTTTGGGTGCTCTGGCCAATGCGTGAACAGGGGTGTAAATTCCACAGCCGCAGCGTCTCTCTAACACTTGCTTGACCTTAACGACCCCCTATAACCCCCCTCACCCACAGCCCTGACGCGCTGATGGAGGATTCAAAGGCCAGCAGATTAACCCTACAGTGCCAGGAGCTTAAGGACTGTATGATGAGACGGTACACAATCTACTACATGCCTACACTTCAGCAACTTAAAAGGTCTTTTAGTATAATTGTAAAAACATCCACCTTGGATCGTGCTACACGTCGTCATGCTGATTTTTATAAAGCAAGTAAACGTGAGAATAACTTTTATATCGTTACTAATATTTCAGGATGAACACTAAAGGCACCCTAGGTTTACTTGATATGATCAGATATGATACATCAGACTTCAGAGGAACATACTGTTTTGCTTTGCCCCCACAATAAAAACTAAAGAGCATTAATAAAAAAAAGGATTTTAATAATCTAACTAAGACATTATTAGGGGGTAATAGAGCGACAACTCATATTAACACGCATTCTATACTGTTATATGAAACAATCTCTTAAAATGACATCGCAACATAACAGAATTTGATTGTACATTTTTCCCAAATAAATAACAAAAATGCAGCAAATTGCATATATATATAATCTATCTATCTATCTATCTATCTATCTATCTATCTATCTATAATATATCTATCTATCGTATATCTATCTATCTATAGTATATTTATCTATCTATCTATCTATATACACTCTTAAAAATAAAGGTGCTTCACGATGCCATTGAAGATCCTTTTTGTCTAAATGGTTCCATAAAGAACCTTTAACATCTGAAGAACCTTTCTGTTTCACAAAAGGTTCTTTGTGGTGTAAGAAGGTTCTTCAGATTATATATGGATTCATCGGGCACACGTGCCTGGCCCTAAGTTAACTTCCGGTCTGTAATTGTTTATCAGTCTGGCTATGGCACAGTTTACAAACACAGTTAAAGTTAAGGTGAGTAGACTGAACTTGGGCTCAGGTGGTTGTGCTGTGGGATGTGTTTCCCACACATTTATTTATTTGTGGCGCTCACAATATCAAAACTGACCAATTTTCCAAAAGGCTTCGTTGAATAAACATGAGCACGTACTGCACGTTTAAAAATCAAAACGAGGCGCGGGTGTTTTTATATCACTGTATTTCTGAAGGAAGACTATCTTTAATTAGTCTATTAAATATTTGATGTCATTTTCATTTAATCTTGCTTGTAATATACCTGAGAAAGCAGTGTTTGTGAGCTCAGCGCTGCTTTGTGTAAGTTACAGCAATTACTGGGTTTCTCCCGCTTTAAAACACCTTCTGCTGGCAGAGAATTAATTTGCATTTTCAGTAAATCTGATTTACGCAGCAAACATATTTTGCTTGTTACCAAAAATAATCTACTCTAGAGGAACTACTTAGCTGTTGCTATTGATTCTATTTGGAAGTCTACCGGAAGTTAAGTTAGGGCCAAAAAAGCGCGCATGCGCAGTAACGTATTGTTTTATATGATATAGCCTGATATACAGTCTGATATAACATAAAACCTGTATGCAAACGTTTTACAGGTTTTCTTCTATATATTTTGTTCAAAGGTTCAGTAAACGGTTTCATTAAAAAAAAAAAAAAAAAAAAAATATTAATAGGTCATGATTTACAGGGTTAAAATTATTATTTTAAGTGTGACATGTATCTTTTTTTGGAGTGTTATAATACTTTGTCCTTACCTTAATTGATATGCAGAGACAACTATACAGTTAATTTCATCTCAAAATGTCAATCATATTAAATCCTCAATCCAAAAAAAAAAAAAAAAAGCTATATTCCAAGCTGTTTTTTTGATCATATTTTCAAGCAGTGTTCGTCACATGAATGAGCGGCCATTTTTTGCTGCCACGAGAAGTGACGTCACAACCTAGCGCTCACGCGACAATAAACTGAAGGGTTAATTACGGAGAAGGTGTTTGCCTTAGGAGGACATTCTAGAAGATGTTTACGATTTATATAGCTTTTAATCTTAACACAACCCTATTGGTTATTTTCCAGACTCACGTTTGGTTTTAGTGACACAATATCATTATACTTATTCTAATCATAAAAAAATCCTAAAAAATGAAAGCGCACTGAATCAGAGCTGTGCACCGAGGCAGCTGCTGGTCGAGTCAGTGAGCTGCAGTGAGGCTACAGCGCCACCGTGTGGTCGCAATGTGAACCTCATCAAAGAGATTCCACTGCACCTTAAACAGCAGCTTTCTAAAAACTTCTAAAACGTAATAATGAACGTAATTAGCTGGAAGGGCACACTGTACCAAAAATTCAATTCAAACGTTAAGCGTCTTAATGTACGAGAATAAAATTAAGAAGAGGAAAACCGTCACAATCTCCTTATGCGAAGGCCAATATGAACAACTATCATTCCCCAAACAGTTCAGTTCAACATATTCGCGAAAACGAGGGGTTTTTAGCAGAAAAAAACCTTACCTTTTTTAGATTAAAGATGAGGTGTATATATATGCTCATCTCAAACCGTTCAGTTTGTGTGAATGTATTTCCCGCGGTTTTTCTTTCTCCAGCACTCCTAACGGTCCACTCACTCTCTGTGACATCACCACCGTCCAGTTATTAGGCTCGTGATGATTGTGCTCAGATTCTGCTGAGCTGTAAAATACTGCATGTCTGTGAAACAAACGGTGCGGGATTTTAATATTTAATTTCGAAACATGGAACCCGCAAATATGAGTAATAATAATAATAATTATAATAATAGCAGCAGCAGCAAAAACATCAATACAAATGATATATTACGTTTTATAACTACCTTAAATATTTTAGGTATAATAAACTAAATCAATATACAAGTAATTTGGACTTAAACTACATTAAACCGGCTTTAAAAATGAAGATGCATTTCATATAACTTACAAAAAAAAGTTTAAATTGCCCAAATTATTGTGATGAGTTAATGTAACGATGTAAAATGTGTCATGACACTGATCATATCATTTTTACAGTGTAGCAGTAGTCACGTCCTCTTTAGCAAACAGCACTAATAATAATAATAAAGGAAATGTCACGTTGCGGCAGGAAATGAGACCACTTGCGCATACAGTTAGAGTCATGTTTATTTACAGCAGAATCCTGACTAAGAAGAAAGGGAAGGTTATAAGAGCTGAAATGTCTTCAGTACAGCTCATTTGGATCCACATATCACTACACTTTTTAATTTATTTATTCCATTTTTTTTTTTTTTTTATACAGAATCCTTTTGGGCTGTTAATGTTGCTCGGCCCAACAGAGCTTAGCGCCCTCTGCAGGCAGGGAGGACGACGGAGGAGAAAAAAGACCGAAGTACAAAACGAAAATCCACAGCATTGGGGGGAAAGTGGAGAAAAATACAAACAATGGGATAAAACTAAAACAAACAAAACAAAACAAAAAGGAATCTTCCATAAAAAAAATGAACATTTGAGTTTACTTTCAATGCAATCGTCATGATCGTCATTTATATTGTTTCTTTTTTTTTCTCGTAATGTCTGTAAGGTTGGCAGAGGGACAGTGAGGAGGAGGTTTGTGGGTAAAACAATGTCCGTGATGCTCAGGTTAACAGTGTCCCACTGCCAGGCAAACGTTCATACTGAATATTCAGGCAACGCATTGCCAATGTTTGCGCGAGGTCCAGGCCGGCCGCGGGGGTCAGAGCGGTCCGGTCTCGTTGCCCCTCTCTGGTTCATAAACTCTCTTGTGCGACTCTTCGTCCTCGACCCCGTGTCTGCGTCTCAGTTTCAGAGTGTCGCACTAGCGCGATTGCCCTGGAAAACGCAGCTTTGAAGAACGACACCCTGTACAATTGGCATGCAAGGCCAGACAAATAACAGATTAAAAAACAGGTAACAACAGGTAAAAAAAAACAAGAAGAAAAAAAAACAAGAAAAAGAAAACTCAACAGACTGAGCCAGCACAATGCATTATTTTCTACAACATCACACACACACACACTCTCTCTCTCTCGATCTTGCACCTCAATTCCAGTTTCATCATTACAGAGCCATTTGGGCTAAAGGAATGACTACAAACTAAAAAATTAATGCTTGAAATACTAGTGAAAAAATTCGGCCTGTTTAAATAACCGACCTCAGTACAATCCTTAAACATTTCCTTCCATTAGCACGATAGAGCTCACCTTCAGCAGTCCATCCAGAGCCAGTGGAGGCAACGGGATACATTCATACATAAACACAAACATGAATCACACACTCTTGTCTTCAATAGTCAAACTGAATGGCGCATTGCGATGAATTTTACGCAAGAGGGAAAAAAAAAAGTGACCTAGGCAGAGCATTTCATGAGGGAAAAATGCACATTTTGAGATCTAAAAAGTAACGAAATGAAAACCCGGTTCCTGTTTAAATGCATTTTCGTTCGCACACACGCACACGATTTCATGCACACTTGCACCCTCGACATGATAACTCCTAATACATGTTACACATATATACATAGAGCTGTGTGCCCCCACAATTTATAATGCATCATTTCTGTATATGCCAAGAATAAAATCTTTCTAAATAAAATACGTTTCTGCGAAGGAGGGTCTGTTAGAGGGAATCTGGAGGGAGGGAGGGAGGGATGTGGGTTGGGTTTTATAAGAAAGGGAAAGAGGAAGAGAGAATGAGGGAAGGAAGGGGGAAAACGACGCTGTCCTCTATTGTGTGCTGGTCCCTTATAGGGTCATCGTCATCCCAAGCTGTGGCAGAATCTACGTTCCTCGTCCACAGTTCGTTTAGAGCAGGAAATAATAAAGAGATCTCAGTCTGTAAATCCATAATGGTGCCAGACGGTACAAATGGAAACACACTTGGAGCTCAAAGAGGCTCCGGTTCACGTCCAGATGTGGAGCGATCCGGGAAAATGCGGCTCCAGTTGAACAGGAAAGAATGGTATGATGGGATATAAGCAAGAGAGAGAAAGTTGGTGTGATGAAGGTGGAATGGAGTGGAGAAAGAAAAGTGGTAGAGAGAAAAAGAAAAAAAAAAGACCAAGAGAGTTTGTATGGAGATGAGAGGAGTGCATGAATCCATCTGGCAGTGAAGTCCGACGCAGCTGCTCATCCACTGGCTGGAGGATGACAATGGGAATGAGGGATGATGAGAAGACGAGTGCAGTTCCTCTCTTCCGACCTCTCTCTCTCTCTATCCGGTGGGTGGGAACAGAGGAATGGTGGGAACTTGTGCTGGTCGGAGCAGCATCATACCTCCAGGAAGCGGGAGCTGCTGGACTTGGCGTGGAAGGGCTCGGACCACATGCGCCGCAGGTCCCCCTAAAAGACATGGACAGAATCACCAATGGTTCACACCAAGAGCCAATCAAGCGATTAATACACATCCACAGATTTATAAGCTTCTCTCTTGATGGCCAAAGAGTCTTTTATTAAATGTAAAAGAAAATTTAAATAATGATAATAAACAGCAGTAATAAAAATGACTATACATGACTAATAATAATAATAATAATAATAATAATAGTAGTGGTTTACAAAATTAAATTAAATTGTTGGTAACATGGTACCTGCAAGTAGTAATAATAGTAGTAGTTGTAGTAATAGTAGTAGTAGTAGTAGCAGCTGAAGTAATAATAGTATTATTATTATTATTATTATTATTATTAGTATTATTATTATTATTATTATTATTAATAGTAGTAGTAGTAGTAGTAGTAGTAGTAGTAATAATAGAATAGTAGTTATAGTAGTAGCAATAGTAGTAGTAGTAATGGTAATAGTAGTAGTTGTAGTAAAAATAACAGTAGTAGTAATAGTAGTAGCTGTTGAAGTATTATTATTATTATTATTATATTAGTAGTAGTAGTAGTAGTAGTAGTAGTAGTAGTAGTAGTAATAATAGTAATAGTAGTTGTAGTAGTAGCAATAATAGTAGTTTTAGTAGTAGTAATATTAGTAGTAGTAATAATAGTAGTAGTAATAATGGTAATAGCAGTAGTTGTAGTAGTAATAATAGTAATAGTAGTTTTAGTAGTAGTAATAATAGTAGTAGTAGTAGTAGTAATGGTAATAGTAGTAATAATTATAGTAAAAGTAGCAGTAGTTGTAGTAATAGTAGTAGTTGTAGTAGTAATAATAATAGTAGTTGTAGTTACAATAATAGTAGTAGTAATAGTAGTAGTAATATACTGAATAATAATGAGAATAATAATAATAATAATAAAATAATAATAGTAGTAGTAGTAATGTTGGTAACATGGAACCCTAAAATATAATAACAACAAACAATAATAATAGCAATTTGTATTTTTGTTACTATTATTAAATATTATTTTATCCTATTTTTACTTTTCAATTTTTTTCTTATACTTTTTTCATTGAATTTAATTTCTTTTGCATAACATTGTTATTTATGTTTTGTGCATGAAAATAAAATATGGACCCATTCAAAAATGTAACGGGTCAACACGCACACACACGTCTGGTTCTCTATCCTTATGGGGACTCTCCACAGGCTTAAAGGCTTTTATACTGTACAAACCATGTTTTCTAATCACCCACACATTTTAGATCCCCAAAAAACAAAATTCTTTAATTTTTAGATTTTCAAAAAACTCCATTCTGTATGATTTACAAGCTTGTTTCCCCATGGGGACCTCAATTTAAGTCCCCACAGTGATGCAAGTCCCCATGAGGCTGTGTCCCCATGAGTATATACAAAAAAAAAAAAATAGTTTAATGGGTCCATTTTTTTATGCACAAAAATGTAAATAAAACAAACTTAATACAGGCTACTGCAGTTCATTTTTTAATTAAAGGAAAATCATAGAATTTGAAAATAAATAAATAAAGTAGGTCAGTAATTTGTTTTAATGCACACACAAATTATTTGAATAAAACTAAATAGACTTATGAAATGAAAATTTGTAAGAAAAAAAATTGTTCAAGTACAAATAGAATAAAAATCTAATAACAGTTGTTACTTTATTTTATCTTTCTTAGAATAATAATATACTTTATTATTAATAAGTGTATAAAAACTAATTTCCTATCTATTATATCTGGTCTGAAATGTGTTTGATAAGATGTATAAAGTGCATTGTTTAATTATGCTGTCTATGTGAATAGACTGATGCTGAATAACACCATTTACCAGCATCCATCATTCCTGCACATTTATTTGACCCATTAGCAGAGCATTAAAGGGGTCATATGGTGTGATTTTGTAGCCGCCATGTTGTGAAGAGGCTGTGTGTTTCTTTGCGAAAGTGAAAATACTGTGTTTGGCCTTCTAAAAGAGGACACAACTAGAAATCAGTGGTTAAGTTGTATTCACAACACTATTCCAGACCAGTTCAACCCAAATATTCAGATGTGCGCAGCACATTTTATGGAGGACTGTTTCTATTAACATCTTCTAACAATGTGTAACATTTCTCTCACACGCTTGAGGCATTCGGCCAATCACAATGCACTGGATAGCTGGCCAATCATTGCACACCTCGCTTTTCAGAACGATGAGCTTTGCAAAAATCGACATGTTTCAGAAAGGCGGGACATAGAGGAGAAACAATAATGTACATTGTGTGGAAAATAATTTGTTTTTTGAACCTTAAATCACAAACATTTCATTACACGAAATACACAAAATAAGGTTCTTTTTTTATCAACATCATATGACCCCTTTAAGCAACATGCATATCAGAGTTCACAAATATGAGATACAGTCAGAGATTATTACAGTAAATATCAGTGGGTTTGCAGCTGCATTACAGGAAGTTACAAAGAACTGTGACATTTCACTCAGCACACTTTCATGTATCACTGAGGTTCACAATTAAGTCTTATAATATATTTACAAGAGGCTTGTGCAAACAAGTGTTTATGCATCAATATTGTTCTTCTATAAATATAATTATAGATATAATTACGTCCTCATCTTGTTAACGCCTACTCACACTATCAATTTACCAACAAGCACCTTCTTTACTGGGTTGGCACAAACAAAGAACAAAAATGTTTTAATGTAACATGTTAAATTGTGCAGAAGTGATGACGAAAACAGCATGCGGCTGTGTTTACGTCATCTATGATTAAGTTCACACCCATCCACACACACACACCTCACGACCAAAACCATTTCAACCAACAACAAAAGACCTTATTTATACTTCCATATTACTAACAACTATACTAACAAGAATTCAGGTCAACACAATTTAAACCACACACCTACACTGGAAAAACACAGTGGAAGCTTCAAGTTTCAGAATATGGGTTTTGAAATTTCATTTGCTAATCCTAATTTGCTTTTCCCTACTCTATTTTTAGGCACAAACAAATGTGCTTTAACAGATTTTGAAAGACATCTTGTTGATGGTTATCACGTCCAACAAGTACTACAGCATACCTTGACACACAAAAAAAATGTGCTTCGAGACAAAGCATGTGCAAAACGATTAAAATAAGCATCCTATATATATGACTTGGCATGAACTTTTCCACAAATGTTCCACAACTGATGGTTTCTATGGAAAAGAGAGGCAGTTGCTATCGCAATGTTTCTACTCAGAACTGATGAGATTACGTTACAACACATGCAGAACAAAACATCTGCCACAGAGAAAAAGAAACCGGCGTACAATTGACGCTTCAATAAAAGGAATGTGAAGTACCCGCAGAGACGCATACAGGTGTGTGCGCTAGCACATAAATAATGCAGCGCAGTGTTACGGATCCGGCACACACCCTGCTCAAATAACCTGACAACGACTCCATGTCGTCTTCTGCATTGTTTCTGAGCAATGAGGAAACAGCAATTCTACGAAATTAAGCTGACACCGTTTTGACGTTCCTAGAAATGAGCCCCTAGCCTCCCTGTGGAGATTCTGGTGTTGGTGCAAACAAACGCACCTTCAGGTAAGCCATGGTGAGCAGAGGCAGCAGGGTGAAGGGCACCAGGTACAGCAGGGCAGGCTGGGCCGCGCGGTGAATACGAGAGGCCACGGTTGCAGTCAACAGACCTGAGATGGGAAGAGAGCATTATTTTTAGTATTAACAAACATGGGATTTGCATGCCCAGAGAAGTGCGTGTCACAAATGAATAACTCTTAATCACATGAGCCTCAAGTTTTGAAATGATTTTTATTATGATGATTCTTGAATACTCACTCTTACAGTCTGTTTTTTTTTTTTTTGTAGACAGACTGACACACAAAACTAAACTGAATAACAGAAAATGATGGACAGACCCACAGAACAATAAATGGATAGAATGAAGGACAAATGGAATAATAGATAAGACAGAATGATAAATCGGCTAATAGATGGATAGACTGAACAACAGAGAGACAGAAATATAGATAGAGATATATAACAATAGACACAAAGATCAATAGTTAGACAACAGAACAACAGATGGATAGAAAGAAAGGGATAGAATGACAGACAGAACAACAGATATATGGAACGACAAACAGAACGATGGAAGGACTGAATGAAGGACAGAACAGCAGACAGAATGACAGGTAGATAGAACGACGAAGATGATGGACAGAAAGGGCTGGTGGAATGACAGACAGATCGATAGAACTACTGAATGATAAAAAGATGGACAGAAAAAAGCTAAGCTGGAAAGAGAAACAATGATAGATAGATTGATGGATAGATGACACAGACAAATCAACAGAATGATAGATAGATGATAGATAAGATAGGTAGGTTGATTTAGATTTCACACCGGTGGAAACTTTTCATAATTCCTAGAACTACTTGAGGAAGTTCCCGCCTTTTGGCATGTTCGCACCGCAGGGAGTAGTAATGTATTTAGTTCCAAGAACTCTGTTTGGGGAACTAATTTAGCTCCTCCTTCAGAGAAGGGTCTAGAACTGTCCTACAGAAACTACAGTGATGTACGCGGATTGGCCAAACGCACACAAAACACCAGCTTCACGGCATTTTTAAGAAGCCATGTAAAAATATTTACACTATGCTGGCTAGTTCCTAAAACTACATTAGAACTATGCAGTGTGAAAGCGCCTAATATATAATATAGAATGACAGACATATGAATTTATGATATAGAAGTGATTTATAAAATATATGAATATGATATAGATATATGATACAACAATAGACAGATATATGGAACAACAGACACATCGAAAAAACTACAGATGGATAGATGTAACGACAGATCAAAAGAATTATAGATGGACAGATGAAATGACAGTCTGATAGACAGACGAAAGAACAATAGACAGACAGACAAAAGGAACGAGAGCATAAGAATGACAGATAGAAGGAAAAAATGGAATAACAGATTGAAAGTATGATAGATAGACGGATGATAGAACGACAGGCAAGACTGACAGAATGATATATAGAGGGTTAGACATAACAACAGACAGATTGAAAGAATAGATGGATGGATGTAACAGACAGATTGACAGAATGATAGACAGACAGATAGATGAATGACAGACTGAAATAACGATAGACAGATGAATAATTAAAAGACAGATCAAAAGAATGATAGAATGACTGATCGACAGAACAATAGATAGACAGATAGATGGATGGAATAATAGAAAGGCAGAGCAACCAATCAACAGACTGATAAAAATGTAATACTGCTGAAACTCTTAACCACAATCCACTGTCTTAAATGGCAGTGTGTTCAGAAGATCCTGTCGCGATACGCACCAACAAAGTAACCAATCAGGGTGCAGTGGAAGTAGGAAACCCGCTGCATGCGGCCGGACATGTTGACAGGACCGGGGGCACTTCTCCATTGGCCTGTTTCTTATAGCTTGTCGTATCGGAGCCCGAAGCACAGCAGCAGGCCAGGCATGACGATATCACCGATGCCCAGCATGGAGAAGTGGCTGCCCGTGGAGCTGGGGAACACCAGCTTTCCTGGCAGGGAGAGGCGGGGGATGTCCCGACCCATGCCGGGGCCCAGGTGCAGCTTGCGTGAGAGCACGTCGAGGGGGTTGTCGGCAGGCTGCGTGGCCACCTTCACCATCACGTTGCTGTTGAAGATGTAGGCGGAGAAGAAGACCTGCAGGAGATGAGGGAGATGAGTCAGAGGACAGACCAGCTTGCCCTGCTGTTTTAAGACTGAGCTGAGAGAGGGCGATGTCAGGCTTGTCTAAGCGTGTTTGGGGAGTGATTTGAGACACTGACGAAAATGTTTCAACCGTCAGCATGGGGGTGGGATGGGGAACACGTTTCAGAGTTTTAACTAAAATTATTTGACGTGATCTAGTGGACTGGCAACCAAAGAGGTCACAGATTGCTCCAGGTGCATTAGTCTACATAATAAAGCATCTGTTAACCGACTACTCACAAGCAATTAAGGAAACAGCCTTTTTAGGATTACTTGAATACTTCTGAACACAATTTCATGAGCTGCAATAACATGCTTTACGGCACCAGCTGGGTGGAGTGGCATGGCTGTATATGACGACAATGATAGACTGTGTTAATCATAAATGGGCATGACTGCTTTAATTACTCACACGTGAGAGTGACAAAAAACATGTAAGAAGGTGAAGATAAAATGCAGGATGTTTTCTGAACAAGTCAAGACGAGAAAGAACTTATTACTAAGCTAAGCTTTAAATTCATATAAAGCACCACTCTGAAAGCAATATAGACTATAATGATGTAGGGCTGCATGATTAATTGAAATCAATTCATAATATTAGTTTAAGCCTTTTGGTTCTCTTTTTTTAACTAAAGTTACCTATGCCAGGTTTGTTTATGAATAATTATATTGTTTAGTTTGAATATAATTAGTTACAAATTAAAAACAGGGAATTAAATAACTGAAATATTTGTAACTTGAGAGATTTTTACTGGATTATACAGAAATACACAACAAAATATTTAATTACAATAATAACAGTTTTAATAATAATGTTATCTAAAAATCAGTAAAAATACGTAAGCCCAAATTATGCTTACAAAACTAATTTCAAGCACTTAATGTTGTCATGAAGCAGCTATCTTCTTTATGACAGTGTTAATTTTGTTAGCCATTTTTAATTTAGTCTTTTAAATTAGTCTTAGTCCTGTGTCAAATATACTTTTTAGTTATCATATTTAGTCAACCTTGTCCTGTTTTTGTTTGGTCAAGTTTTAGTCAAGTTATGACATTTGAAATAGAAATTATGACATGCATTTAGAATGTAGATAGATCTGTCGTGCCAACTTTAAGCAAAAGCCTTTAGATCAACGGGTTTTTAGGGCATTCGAACACTTAGTTCTGGTATAAACGGTTACTGTGCCATTAAATCACACAAGGCCTTGACGCCCATCCCTAGGAACCAGTATGACTTGCTGCATTAACTGCTTACCCAGAACACATCATAGATGAGGAGGCCGGACAGCAGCAGGCATGACACCTTGAGACTAGGCAGCCGCACAAATGCGATCATGGCCACACAAAGACCCATGGCAAGAGCTGCAGGAGATAAAAACACATGATTCAGAGAAAAATACCACCACAACATGAGGTAAAGCAGAGGACGTGTTTACATCCTACACAAACACAGTAACAGCATGCTGACGCACCGTCCATGAGCAGCCAGTGGCCCGTCAGCACCCAGATGAGAACCAGCATGACAGAGAGCGAAAACGACAGCAGCTCCGCCAACGTGAAGCGGCCGCAGCAGCCGAACGAGATCCTGCAGACAAGAGACACGCTGGCTCACATGTTGAATACACTAGCAAACTCACGTCACTCGGCTGAGACACATCAGGCTCTCTTTTTCACACCCCAGCATCTGATCTCTAACACTGTTGTCCACTAATACACAAGAGGATTGTTCCAAAGCAAACTGAACTGATTCTAGATTACATTGTGTGATTGCCGCAAACCGTAAGGCAAATCCCTGCCAACAAACAGGTTCATTGTCGGTGTCAAAAAGATTATTTTAAAAGCCAATTTTGGAAGAGTCTGAGCATCAGCCAACGAATCTCTTTTAAGTGTTAATAACTTGGGTTGAGCCAAAAAGCTATGTAAATACATTTTTATATACACTGGGGTCCATATGTCTGAAACCACATGACAAACGTTTTTTTTTTTTTTTTTTTTTTTTTTTATTTCATTTACACCATCTGGAAATAAAAAGTTTAGGATCTAAAATTTGGATGTAAATTTATGGTTCAAGTATTTCAGATTTCTGCTATTTCTAGGTCACTATTCAAACTAAAAAACAAAAATATGTGACATTGTGTCCACTTCATACCAAACTAACAAATTAAAATAGTGGTCAAAAGAGGAGCCTTTTATTTGTCCGTAATACTCCATACTTTGACAGTATTATATTATTTTAACAAAATAAAAAAAGTACACTGTCATGAGTTGGAAATGGGAAATGTATCCATATAATGAGAAAAATTAAAATAAAACTAGTAATGAAAAAAGTTACTTATATTTTATTTGTTTGTCTTTTTGAAAAAATATTAAGAATTTATCATAATCATCATTAAATGCTTTATAAAAGAAATAATGAAAAAGTTAATATTTTTTCATAAAACAAACAAACAAATAAAATATAAGAATTTATCATAATCATCATTAAATGCTTTATATTAATATCTATATTTATTATATATTAATGACAAAATATTATAATAATAATAGTATTTTTTTATTATTTAAAATTACTATTTTAAATGTAATTAAAAAATTTAAATGATCTTTTTTAATTCCATTTAATAATAAAATGTTTGCATCAGCTATTTATCATTAGACTTCATATACACATGCTACTGATGGACACAATAAACGCTTCCTAAGTGAATGTCATGTAAGATTTTGATCTGAATAATTTGAATCCCAATGAGAAACTGTTTGTTGACACATGAACTGATGTAACTGCAGTTAACCACAAACCACCCTGACGAGTTTGTAAACATTTCATACTTGTTCTGTGGGGAGCAGGGCCTGGTCAGATACTGGCACATCGGCAGCAGGAGAAATGCAAACGCGATGGTCGCTAGAACTGTGAAGACAGAACAAAACAAACACAAAGAATTACGTAAATATTACTCAAGCATATCACAGTGCAGTGACACGCTGCGGCGTATGAACTAGGTCAGTGTGTGAGAAAGGAGCGGTGGAAGGTCACTGGTGTGTTTGCGTGCGGCACATACCTGCAGTGCATATGGTGAACACCACCTGAACAGAGTCGAAGAAGAAAAACATGACGAGCAGAGACACGGAGGCTCCGATGGGCAAGAACAGCGCCTGTGTGGAGTCTATGGTCTGAATACCTGTGCAAATGCAAGAGACGATTCAGCTTCTGTTCAGAAAAGCATACTAACCTACCTAGAATGCACATCACCATCTGTTTCTAGTGTGATTAATGAAGAGTTAGTTAGGTGAGGACTCACTGTTGTTAGAGTTGGCATTGTTGAAGGAGCCAGGGGCGGTGGGGTTTCCATCCTTGTCCTTCTCCTGGTTCTCACAGTCCATGTTTAATGACCTGTGAGGACAGACACAGTTTACCCACAAACCTCGATTTCTCTGCCCCCTCAGTGAACCAACAGCAGGCACAGCTAGGATGCAGGAGTTTTACGCTTGATATTATTGGTTTTGACAAGTCACGACAGCATCAATCTTTTTAATATGTTGCACTGTTTTAGCCACATCTAACTTTCAAACTCCATGAGTATTAGATTTTGTCCACTTCAAATTTGGAAATGCAAATTAGTTTCATTAGCTAAACAATCAACTACAAAATGCATAAAATGTATAATGCTGCAAATTACACTTCTACACCTCAGAGATTAATTTTCTGTCACAAAAAAAATGAATACAGGCCTATATCATCTTGAAAATGCCCACTGATTCATTTAATAGATATTTGTACAAGACCCAGAGTAAAGATGCTTTTTTTGCTGACCAAAGCCAGTACCTACTTATTATTTTATTTTTTTCACGATATATTGAATTTTTATTTTTATTTCTTTTTACAAATGAAAAAATGAAAAAATAAATAAAATAAAAATAATAAAGTTCAAGAAAAAAAAAAAAAAAAAAAAAAAGAGTAAAAGAATAAGTTAAGGCTGGGCGATTTTCCTGAACAAAATAAATATCTTAACAGAAATATTAGCTTCCTAGCTTGTATCATGTTCTAATGAGTAATATTGTTTCTAATCATGAAACAGGTTTGTGTTGGCTGACTTTGACGACGCATATCTTCAGCACAGTTTGCAGTATTAATATTAGTAAATTTTTTATCTCTTAGAAATGCACAGTTGACAGTAATAGCAGCTTAACTAAATAAATTTGGAAACTAAACATTACTGATTAGTTTATAATTATAAGCTAACATTTCAACACAAGTTAATACATCATAGCCAGCTAAAAAAAAAAAAAAAAAAAAAAAAAAACAAAACCTTTAGTACATTTAATTAAACAATGCTCAGAGCAATAACAGAATACCACATGATTATGTTTGTACATGTAAAACACTCACATAATCTACAAATACAAGATTTTGTGACAACACCGCACCGGTTCCAGGTCTGCAGCGGAAGAGATAAGAGCTTACCTGAAGCTGCCATAGACGATGAGAAGGATGGAGATGAGGAAGGTTGACACCTGGCTGGAGTCGACAAGGGAGTACGCCCTGAAAAGATAAAGGAAGTTTCCAATTATTGTATGCCACAACAAAACATCACAATGCAAGGTGCCAGGCTGGATATGTTGTACAACAGACACAAAGATCGTCACCCTGTGCGACCCTTCCTGGTTCAAAAGTTTTCATGCCCTTGTGAACGCAAGCCGTCAGTTATTGATGCAAGTGTGTGGGTGAAACATGAATCAAAGCTCAGTCTGGTCCAGTTGTTACAGAGCAGTGTATGAGAAACGTCTCTAGTTACGACATTCTCAGCCTCCCTGAGCTCCGCCGAGTGTCTTTTGAGACCTGCGTTTGCCTTTTGTAAATAACAAGCTTGAAGAGAAAGAGGTCAGGCTGTATGCTGAGGTGACTCTTAAAATATGATTACAGTGAGCGAGCGACAGTTTGTTTGCTGGATAAATAATGTGCGGCTGCGAACAAAAGGGGACTTGATTGTTTGCGTTTATGAAGTATGTATGAATAAGGAAAACGAGAGCGAGAAAAAGTAGGACGGAGCGCTGACCTTATCCTCAAACAACACTCTTTACTATGGACAACAAATGGCTTGAAGAAAAACTCATTAGCAGTCACACAGAAGCCTAACCTCGGCTCTGTACGTAATGATCCTGAAACACAGGACAGACCTTTACAGGGATCCAGACTAACATTTGAGAGCAAGCTCTACAGACCTCTAGTAGCTTATTTGGTTGCTGATAACATATCAATAATAATTGAGAATGTTTTTGGAATTGCACATTTAACAGTAGCTTGAGTTGACAGTAGAATCCATTCCACATATGAATTTATTTTCATTAAAAACAGTAACATTGTTAAAAATGGTAACAATTTT
The DNA here is from genome assembly GCF_018340385.1 of Cyprinus carpio. Lineage (NCBI taxonomy): Eukaryota > Metazoa > Chordata > Actinopteri > Cypriniformes > Cyprinidae > Cyprinus > Cyprinus carpio. Next base: position 7,630,210 of record NC_056606.1, on the reverse strand, counting down.
TGCAGAGTAAAATGTAGCTAAATTGTAAATAAGAGTTAAGACTCTTATTAAAATTAACCATTTTTCTATAAAGTAGGACAAAGTAGTGAATATATAGTTTCTATTATGTTCTATTATGAAAAACTGGAGCCTAAGCACATTTAGTATAAGGGTCAAAGATGATCTATCCAATTTTAGTGTCCACATCAAATTCAATTTACAAAAGATTTTTTTTTTTAAATGTAAAACATCTTAAATGCAAGTAAAGTGTTTAATGTTTCAAATACAATTTTGTAAAAGGTCAAAATATGGGTTGAGATAATGTTATTTTGTCATTCAGTGTAACAGATGAAACATAAATAAGTGTTCATAGGGGTGTGAGATATTTTTGATTGTGGATCTGTTTTTGAAGAAATATCGTAGTATTGTGCTACAGCACACACAGTCTATCAGCTGCAGTTCTGGTTCCTCTGTCTCTAAATACTGTACAACACCACATACATTCATATCACTGTTCTTATTTTTTTTGATAACAGATAAAAATAAACTTCGGCCTAAATATCTTCCATTCTTTTTTTTGGTTAGCTTGTAAGGCTTTGTCTTTATAAAAGGGACATTAATTTGGCTGTAATGCTCAGACAACTTGCAAAAATAGTAAAACCAACATGACAAAGAATCGTGATAAAATCGTGATATTCCACAAAAAAAAAAAAAAAAAAAAAATCGTGATCTATTTTTTCCATATCGCCCACCCCTAAGTGATCATTTTACATTTTATTATATTTTTAACTTGTTGCCAAATGGGTAAAATCTATCGGTCTGAAAGGATAGCGATAAAGATGTAAAATAAATTATTATCTGCACTGTGATCCTTTTAATGCCATCCAAAGATTCAGGTTCTAAATATGCATGAAAAGATTTTTTTTTGTATATGAACTATTGTTACACTGTATGACATTTTAGTGGGCATCTTCTGTAAATCATGGAATCAATGTATGATTATGTCACTATTTTTTGCTAATTAAACAGGACACATTCTAACGTATCTGCATTAAACTTTTACTGTTTTGATGCTTGAAACCCTTTTTGCCTTTGACCCATAAATACAAATGCACAAAACCCACTACAACATAATAACAAAAAATACTTAAATTCCATTACTCATTTAATACGTCCACATAATTTTTTTTCTTTAATAAAATTAGATATGAATTTCCCCATATTTCTGCCACAATACCATGGCTATGGTCTAGTGTTATGTGAATTGAAAAGCCTTCTGGATTATTGTGGCACAGTGTTTTCCGTGTCAGTATATTGAGAAATCTGGCTTTAAACTAGTTTAAATCACCAAGACATTAGTGGTTTGTGGAGAAGTCTGCAGTGAACCCGAACACTTTTTACTGGATCTCACAGCGCTGTTTAATACTGGACGCATGGTTGAGATCGGTCAGCGAGTAAACGCTTTCCCTCTAAGCTTGTACTGGCCTGAGCTGATGGTCCGTGTGGCACAGTTCAAACATGTAAGACTTTTCATTCCATATTTGACAGATATGACAGCGGTTATCAGTTAGTCAAATGGTTGTGGTACCAGTGCGAACTCTATAATAAAAAAATCACACCTACAAGAAAAAAAGGGTGCAAAATGCGACAATTCAGTCGCAGTCCAGAGCACTGCATATATTCAAACAGTAGAAGGTGATGAAAAGGGAGGCGAAGATGACGAGGGGTGTATGTGGACAAGGCTCAGAGACAGGCGTGAGGAATGTGTGCAGGCCCTGTGAGGGCCGTCTGGCCCCTTAAAACTCTATTAAACTGCCTCAACCGAGCTCTGACCGCCACAATGTTTCAGAATCACAAGTGCCCACTGGGAAAGAGAACCGCACATGAAAGACCTAAATGTGGTTATTTAGCCATTTCCATTAAAAATACTTTATTATCTTGAATTCCAGAGGTTAAATAGACTATTTACATAATTAGTGGTGTTTGCTAAGGCAAGCAAAGACTTGCATGAAAGAAAGGGCCTGACTAGAATATTAGAGAGACTTGGGGTGGCTCTTCTGACTAAGGGTAGTAAGCCACCACCTAGAAACCACCCAGAAACACCCTAGCAACTCAGAACCTACATCATGCCACTCATATTTCCTTCTGCAGAATGCTTTTATTCTATATCTTAAGTGTGGTGAGACCTTCAAGGGGAAATACAAACAGACATCAGTAAAAAACACTCAAACAGTAATTCAATGGAAGCGTATTGTGGTCAAATTTTAAATGTGAGTGCATATTCAAGCATATTCAAACATTTTAAAAGCTTTTGAAGTTTATGTTATTATATTAATGGCAAATGAAAGAAAACAAGAGTAATACTTGTTTTGAATATACATTATACACACACATCAGGGTGAGAAAATAACTTTCCATTAAAGACAAATGTTATCTAAGGGCAATTTTTATAATTAACTTATCAAATCTGTTGCGTTTGTGTGTTGTCTTATGTCAAATACTTAAATGTGATCAATTTATTCAATCAATCAATCAATCAGAAAAGTAGAGGCTGTTACCAATAAAATGTAATCAGCATCAGCAAAAGCCATCTTTGAGCCCTGTTCACACCAAGAAGATAACCATAAAGATAACTATATTAACAATATCGTCTGTTTATTCTAAATGCACACTCATCTGCCGCTTTAAATTCTCGAGCTCGTTATAGCAGGATGGATTCTGATTGGGTGTCAATGTTTGTATTGTTCATCAGCTGGAAAAGAAGTTTTTAAGTTTTTTTTCAGCAGGATAGAATAATCGTTATTATAATTTTCATCAAAATAATCCTTTTTATCAGTTTAACCATTATCGTGCAGCCCTAGATTCCAGCGATATCGTTTTCCTGTGCCTTTATCACTATAGCTGTGGTTTGGACTCTGCTAATTTTTAAGTGTGGAGAGCGATTTTTAGAACTATATCTTTATCGTTATCGCTATCGTTATCGTCCACTCAGCAAAAATATCGTATCATTATCATTATTGATATTATGCATAATGAGAGAAATATTTTTTATCGTCAATATCGCACACCCCTAGTATGCACAACCTTTGGACAATCATGTCAATGACACACATTCACAGTTTGACTCCTGACAGACATTTCAATGGTGATTTCAGGACAATGCCTTCGCTGTTCGGTCCACATAATCTAACAGCTGATAGCTGCTACAGAAAGTCCCTGTAAATACACAAGAGGCTGCTGGGAGGCAGAATGCTGGCCTGTTGATGCATTTTTATATAAACTGACTTAATTATATAGTTAGGCCTACTACAGGCCGAAAATGCAAAAGGGACAAATGCTATAAATTAAAGTAGAACACTACTTGCAAGAATTCAGTGTATTTCAAAACTTTTTACTACAAGAGACAAAGGCATTTGCTACTACAATTAAAGTCTAGGCTATTTATTTTAAAAGCTAGCCTATTTCCTTGCATATTCAAACATCAGGGTCCGGTTCATTCCCCTCCGAGTCAGATCAGAATCAGTGCATGCAAGTCTGAGTAAATTAACAACCTACTGGCTGTACATTGGCAGAAGTGGCACAAACCACCTCGTTTAGTGTATAAGAAAACACCTAATCTCCAAAATATTTTGGTCAGAGCTGACTTGAAACCTGCTCCTCATTTCTTGAACAAAATACCAAATGGGAATTAGAGGTGTGGTGACTGTCAACAGTGCAATTTCACATATAAGGCATCGACCTTTACACATCCTCACATGGCTAAAATTTGAGGCAATATTTCGTGTAAGACGGCTAATGTCATTTTCCTGTTGCGTTGCCCCTGTGGTTTATGTTATATTGGCAAGACGAGCAGACCTCTGAAAACTCGTATTTCTGAACATCAATCATGATGTTCAGAACATCAATCTGAACATCAATATCATGCTGATATTGTACGGTCATGTGACCTTCGATCACCTGGAGGTAGGCCTATAAAGATTGGTACATCAGTGTTGTTCATTTCTCTGATGAATTGCCTGCGTGCTCGAAACGTCACATACGCTATGCAACAGTTTTTTTTAACAAATAAATTTGATACTTTTGGAAGTTTGGTGTTGCCGACTTTAAATTAAAAAAAAAAATCCCCAGAAGTGGCTTCAAGCCACAGCTTTCAAGATCAGGTACTTCCCCCTTTACAGCTCACTACCTCATTTATCTTTCACAGCCACATCTAACCACCAATACCCTAAGATTTACACTGATTTGAATACAATATGTATTAGTTTGGTTATGAACAGCGCTAAAGCCTAGCACACCTGTCAAGGCAAAGTTTCCCTTGAGGCATTTTTAGCAAATTCATGAAAATGGTGTCATTCAGGCTGACAAAACTGTGTGCAAAACCACCAGTAGGACCAATAATCCAATAGGCCATAGCAAAAGTGTGGTGGTAAAAACCGCTCTGGCATACTACACAACTAAATCCTGTACTTGGCACTGCATTCAGCACTGTATATCGGTTTTTGCATTGATTTTGCTTGCTCTTAAATGCGATTCAGTGGTATGGTACTTCCTGAATAGCTAAATCCAATTTAAAGGGACAACAGCTGAGTGTGGGCCAAATGCAATGCAATATGATCATTTATAACATGGCTGTTTGCAGCAATAAGTATATAAAACCTGACATCTCAGTAAACAATTCCATATAACAGCAATAGAAATAGACATTAATAAGATACTGATTAGCAAGACCTGAAATGACAGGGTTTTTTTTTAGAGGTTTATCACAATTTTCTCAAACCATAAAATGTATAATGCTTTTTAAAATCTTGTAAGTCCCTTATTCATTACTTGTCACTTTTCAGTGGCTTTTTTTGTACGTGGTTTACAGTGCACTAACCGTAACTGCAGTCACCCTAGAGTAATCTAGGGTTAAGTGCTTTGCTTGAGGCTTCAACCGCTCAGCTGTCAGTCCATATCTTTCATCATAAGTCTACCACTAGTTAGTCATCTTATGACGTTTGTCATAAAAAAACATTTATAGAAATTTGAGCAGTGCTTCTGTCTGAACTTTCACATTAGATTAAATACAAGGCTACTGTCATATTAGTAAACAGCTGACAATGATCTTCTTACTGAACACATGCTGTCTACCTGAGGCCAAAACAAACAGATTCCCAGTGCTTCTTTTTCCCTTGAAGTCAACATGCATTCACAAACAATTTCACTTCAATAATGTATTTGAGAGAACCAAGACATCCAGCACAATTAAAACTGCAAGATTTTATCCATTAGGAATGATTCGGATGGTGCGGGGCAGCAACCGCGATATTTGCGTTTTCTTTTGCGTAAGGTTAGGCCTTTCTCGTTTTACACTTTGTGCATGTGTACTGAATATTAAATAAGTTAGTAATGATAATGTGTACCATGCTGATTTTTACAGAGGCTCAGTAGATTTGCACTTAACAAGCCTAAACAGACAGCGAATGAGAGAGAGATCGACTGAGCGCGTGCGATTACCTGCGTCTGTTCTTCAGGCCGAGTCATGTATATTTGTACAAATAGGTTGTCATGTCCAAGGAAAGCAAAATCTCTGTCTTAGCATCGATGCCTTTAAAAGTTAAAATGCTTTCTACAGCTAGTTTCATTACATCTCTCTTTGAATGAATCAGCGTTTTTTGAACGTGTAGCTGAATGAATGGTTTAAAGACTGTCCAAAAACTGCATTGATAACCTGTCTAGGAAGCGCACGTGAAATCTCAACAGAAAAAGTCTCTTGTCCAGTCAGATTTGAGGATCAGCACTAACTATAGGCTAACAATTGTTTAACGATTTCATTGTCAGGTTTATGTTCTCAGCGTTTCTCACAGCCTTGCACTCTATTTGTGGCGGCACTCCCCTGCCCCCATATAATAATATGCAGATTATTTTTCTTCCAGTCGGAGGCGCTATTAGAAAAGGAGAGAGAGGTTTCTCCGGTAACGGCTGTATACAAAGCAGCGCTAAGCTCAACGATTCACTCAACTCTTGATTCAATTCGATTTTGATTTCACGATTCGATTCGCTACTTTTTTTTTAACGAAATTAGATTTTAGACAAATTATAAATTAAATGTGTCCTTTTATTATTGCTTGGACAAAATGCTGCACGTTTCTTTGTGAAATTGAAATATAACACTATAATAATATACTAATATAGCACTTGCATATTATTGGTCTTTTGTTGGTTTTGATTGCCTCTATTCTCCTCCTTTGTAAGTCACTTTGGATAAAAAGTGTCTGCTAAATGGCAGTTTAAATATAATATTAATGTAAATAAAACTAAATTGAAATTTTAAAACAAGCCCCAAATCTAATAAATAAGTGACACAAATAAAAGAAATCTCTTCATATAAACAAAATAAGGCTTTGTCTGTGCTCTTTCCATTTAAAATTAGAGGCAACCATTGCATTTTAATCTTGAACCAAACAAAGATACATGCAACATGAGCAGTTTTTAATCTAAATTAGATTTTATAATTTCGAAATTTGAAGCAAAAACAGAATGGTTTGACTTCAGTTTTGTGAAACTATACATAAAAAATATCTGCATGAAACAGAAACAGCAGACGAGCTGAACGAGATGCAGATTCACTCTCTGCCAGCAGGTGGAGCTTAAAGCGTTTCCTTGGTTTACAAAGCAGCGCTGGACTTATACAGAGGCAAGATGAAAAGAAAAAATACCATCTAAATACCATCAGTAAGTTCCCCTCAGACATACATTTATATAAAGACCTACCCCTAAATATATCACGATTTGTTTAGCATCGCTGTATCATTGTGTGTCTTTACATTCCTATAAAGAAACGCTGTATCATTGTGTGAAGGTATACTTCACCCCAAAATTAAAATTTTGTCATAAATCACTTGTGGCGCGGATGATACAAAAGAGCATACTCAAAATTACTGCAAGGTAGGGCTGGGTAGAAAATATTGATCTCTCCATTATAATTGATTCTCATTTTTACGAAACAATATCAATTCTTAAATTCCAAGAATCGATTAGTCTAGCTTGTTTTCAGTTAATGGACGGAACATTGAAGGGCACGTCCCATCCAATATATCACAATAAGTATTGTGCTTTGCTACTTTTAATATGAAAAAGTCTCAGATTTCAAATTCTTTCCATTGTATTGCAGTATTTAAACAATAGTAAAGTGACAGATCGCTTCTGTAGGGGTCATGAAATGAGAAAAACCAAATTTGCCTTGATCTTTTGGAATATAAGAGGTCTTTGTACCATTAAAACGTCCTGCAAGTTTCATAGCTTAAGACGTCCTCCCCATTATAAACAAGCCATTTATTTAATCAAGCTCTAAATACAGCTCATTCTGGATCCACGGTGCGAAGTGACGTCATGGTGCGAAGTGACGTTCCAACCATTTGCATATGACCGCCTCCAGCACAAGACAACTACGCTCATTTCGTATCGTTGTCGCGCCGCGCGCCTCACAAGTATTCAGTCGACAGACAGCGAGTGGTTCTGTGTACAGGAAAATTACAATGCCACGCAGTATGGTGTTATTTCCCTGTCAAATGTCGAGAGTGCATTATTGTAGCGCGAAAGTATATTAATATAATGTGCGAGCGCGAATCTCTCTGCTCGCGCGCGAATAACTGGGCGCGCGCTCTCAGATACACGTTGCTCTTGTAAGAATTTTCTCTGGGCTCGCTCAGAGAGTATGCCTGCACTTAAACCCTGTTCAGTGCAATCGCGAATCTCTCCTCTTCGCTTAAAGTAAGCGTGTATGTGCTTAGACTGTGTCCCGTGCGTTCTCTTCGAATTCTTTCTCTTTCTTTGCTCTTGGCATAAACGCTGTCAAAACGGCAACAACCAATCAGAAATAGGCTTCAACGACTGACCAATGAAAACGCGACATCGTACATGGAATCACCTGCTACTAACACAGTTACGCTCAATCCGCAAATGTTCTGGCTGGGGGTGTTAATAATTGATCCATAGGCACTGTCGTTAGCCAATCATAACAGTGGGCGTTAACACTGAACTCTTAAAGGGGAAACAACCCAAAAACAGACTGTTTGAATCAAAGGATGAGAAACAGTGTGGAAAATGTCATAATGCACTACATTTTAAAAGTTTTTTTAAAAAAAAAAAAACTATAGTAATACTATAATTGCACCTAGGGGACCATAATAATAAAACAAAAAAAACCCATGCAGCGCGTAGTTTAATGTAAAGTGACAGATCGCTTCTGTAGCGCCTCAGTTCAACAGACGCGGCAGCGCGTAGTACACGTGAACTGATTATCTCCTCCACATTAATACCAGTTTCAGCACAAAATAAACATGACAAAACATCCAGAGGTAAGTTAAAAGAAAGAGTATAACTTTACAATCCATATCCTGTCTCATGTAATCACTCAATCTGTGTTTCAGCTGCGCAAAGACATCAATATAACGGCTTGTAAACAAAGTCACGTGATGTCACATTTACCTCTGAAAAAAAAAACATATTTATATTTTTTATGACAGCCACCATTTAAATGTTTATATTTAAAAAAAACGAAAGTAGAAATATTCGTATGTAATTGTAACTTTTATTATAAAAACTTCAATAAGTGTAATTTAAGCAGTTGTATAGCCTAAAAAATCTGTTTAACCTTCAATATTATAGTAATGTAGCACCAACTGACTCTCATGTATATTTTACAGCATTAATTAAGAGATTCTTCTTCCTTGAGAAAATTTTGCATGTGCACCTGTAGGGCTGGGCGATAATTCGAAAACGATAATTATCGCGATATAATTTTTCTAGATAAAACAATATGAATAGTTCGATAAATGTTCGATATAATGTTTATGCACCAAAAGTGGTACGAAACAGCACAACTCATTTGAATTGCGCCACATAGACCATTTAACCGCTCGGATCAAAGTTCAAACTGATTTAAACTAGTTTAAAGCCAAACAGGAGAAACACTGTGTGCAACGATACAGTCAGAAGGCTTTTCAATTCACACATCGCAATCATTTACCATGGATTTACTGTAGTAACACTCACTGCACCATGGAATTATGGCAGAAATTTGGGATATTCACACTAGTGCTGTGTTCGATACGAAGATGGAAATATCTGCTAAATGTGCTAATTATCTTTGTCAACCTGGCAACCATATGCAGTGAAGCTGTGGCTTTAATTCCTTTAGAAACAATGAAACGTTCAGCGGATGTTCTCCAAAATGGCGCTACGGTGATGCGGAGACACACAGAGGAGACAAATTGTTGAATAAAGTCGTTATCTTTGTTTTCTTCACATTCAAAAAGTATTCTCGTTAATAACACAATATTTGTTTTTACTGTATTTTTGATAAAATAATGCAGCCTTGATGAGCATAAAAGACTTCTAAAATAACCAGTAACCCATAGTTTCAGTTATTATGTTTTAATGAAAGGTTATGAACATACACTGGCAAATTGCATACAATAAGATCAAAAACATGCATTAAGAAATGTTAACAGTTCTGTACGTACTTTGTTTTGAAGTCACGGTTTGGTTAGTTTTTTGATACAGAAGGGGTAAAAAAAAACAAATTCCATTTAATTTTATGAAACCGTGAATTCCTGATAAGCCTTTGTATAGCAGATTATGGTGTTGTTGTAAAATAGGGGAAGAGATTTTTAAGTGCTTCCACTTTTGGATGCAAAATATATCTCCTAGTCAGAATTGTTGCACTGTCTATTTGACACACATGCATTTGTTGACACTCCTTCTGCGAGCTCTGTCAAGTTAACTGGATGCTCGCTCTACTGTGAGCCGTAAGGCAAAATGAAAATACATACATAACTTTCTAAAATTTTCTGAGAATATTAAATCTCTGAGGAAAACACATCTCAAATGCATTAAACATCTCACACATCTGACAGGTGGGCAAGCCACAAACTCAGAAGTTATTTTAAAGCACATCTCATGTTTAGATTTGTGTTTTGGACAACTTGGATTGTGTACATTTCTGCAGCAGCTCACTCTGTGTGCTCCATTATTTTTCAGATGCGTTTGCAACATCTAAGTATATTGATACAGGGTTTCCCATACATTGAAAAATTCGTGACGGCCCACCACAATATCCACATTAACCGCCACAAATAACCACCGCCCCTGCCATCAGCTCCCGTGTCTCACACACACGAGCATGACTTTAGCATTATATATTGTAACTTTCAGACCCTTTTAGCAACTTTTTTTCCATAAAAGGTACATACTAACAAACCTAGCGACTTTTTTGGATAAACCTTAGCTATGGTTCTGTTCAGTTGGAAGATTTCGGCATTGCTGCCCTGCGAGCGCAAGGTCTGACTTTCCCAGTGCAGTGTCGTCTCTCTCGGCATCTGTTCTGTGCAGTGAGCGGGAGAGAAGCAGCGCGTTCAGCTGGCCGTACCGCAGCAGACTCGTCAGTAAATGAGTATAAAACGGCGTTTCCAAGCACCTGTCGCTTACTGACTGTCTGGGCTTATGAACATAGTTCGTCTGTTAATGTGCACAGTTTGTTACTCAGATGCAGGCAGTGCGCTGCATGAGTCAAAAAAAAGTAATATAGCCAAACCTACTGCATATAGTCACTCTTTAGTGTAACAGTTAGATGTATGTGGATTTTATCAGACTATGTCACTCTTATAAATCCGGATTTAAGGAGTAAAGTGAGAGTGACTAATACAATTAATACTTATATTAATACAATTAAAATGTATTTATATTTGTTTTATGCATGACAACAAAAAATGTGAAGGGCTATTTTGGGCATTCAGTTGTATACAGTATGTGAAAGTTCAGAGAGTAGAACAGATCTGAGGTGCTGAACGCAAACCCGACGTCATAAATATGCTAATTAACGTGACATCATCTGCCGCCACAAGTCGCATTATACAAGTTACCTGAGCTTAAATTAACAGCATTCTTCTGAATGACACACCTTACAACATGCATAAGCACTGAAAAGTCTAACATGTTAATGAACTGAAAATTATAACTGCTGGCTTCTTGAAGAAGACTATGAGAAAGATCTGCAAAAGACTATCAATAGGGCTGGGCTGAAAATATCGATTTTAATAGATTCTCATTTTAATGAACCGATACGAACTCTTAAATCCCAAGAACCAACATTTAAGTCTATGACCTTTTCAGTCGATGCATGTACAAAACTGCACTAACATTATTTGTATTGTGCCTCCGTTCCAATAACTGCAATAAGCTTTGTTACTTTAGATATGAAACAAGGTCTCTGCTTTCAAAATTTGTCAATTTTATTATGCAATTCAAACAAGTACTCTTTTGAAGCTCTGTGTCGTGACAGATTGCTGAATGTCTCATATAATTGCTCAATAAGAGTTTCAACCACAGAAAGACTGAAAAAAAGTCACGTAAGGTTGAACTTTTCACTCAATGACCACAGCTTGATATTTATCTCAAAAAGTTAACTCTAGAGAGGCGCACTTGCTAAATATATGCATTTTATGAAGTATAATATTTTTACTTAACCTATTCTTCAATATTTAATGCTTGAATAATGTTTGAATAAAGTGCTCAACTTAATGTAAATGTTTTATTCAAATCAGTTGTTAATAACCCTTTAATATTATAGTAACACAGAAAATGACAGGGCTTCCTGTATAGCATTATCTGATGTATATTACCAGTTATATATCCAAATCAAATTAAACTGAGATTGTAATTTAATTGAATAATTGTGAAATATGTTTCAGAACCCAGCTTCAACTATAAATACTTTTAACATGACCCATTTCATCACACTATTAGCTTACTAAGGCATTACAAAAATGTTGGATACATTTCATTATGTAGGGCCCTATGAAATCAGTTTTAATTTTTCCTAAATTCTGTTTTATTTTTTTCAAAATTCCATTTTTTCTGTTTTAATTTTTCTGAATTCTGTTTTTTCTATTTTAATTTTTCTCAACTTCTTTTTAATAGTTAAAGTTTATTAATCAAAAAAAGCATGTCTTAATTAAAACCATGAAACGTATACATTTTCACAATAATTTAATAAAAGTTTAACAAAAATTACATGTTTTAGGGCCCTATGAAATGTTTTATTTTTTTCTCACCATATTTTTTGTTGTTACCAGATTCTGTGTTTTAGCATGTCTAATTATTTGAATGCATAAAACAACCTAATTTAATCCTTTTTTTTATTAGTAAAGTAGCCTTGTGAAATTTTTTTTTCTCAGAAATTCTGTGTTGTGTATTTAAATTTTTCTGGTTATCAGATGAAGGCATAAAACAATTTCATTTATCTTTTAATTATTGAAAATTAAGCAAACTTTATTTTTTGCCAAATAAAGGGGATTTACTATTAAAATGAAAACATGGAAGAAATGCTGTGTGATTATTCCTTAAAAAAATGTTTGTTTCATAGCCTATTTTAGTAGTAGTAGATTCTTAGTAGATGCACATTCTATTGAAAAAGACTTCAAAAATAAAAAACCCGACAGGTTTATTTTGATGGTTTGCCGTGAATACCTTTACAGTTCTGTGTATGTGATATGTTGCTAGTTTTACTCAAATCAAACGGTCAAATGCTTTTGAAGTGACTTGATTTAAGTGTCATGACCTACTTTTGATTAATAAATTCAAAATTTGACAAATTCTGTGACATTCCGTGTTAAACTGTGAATTCCGTTTTTATGACTGGATTCCGTGATTCCGTCCGCGTTTTCCGCATCACGGAAATCATAGGGCCCTAATTATGTCTTCGACTTTCTAAAATTGCTGGTACTTGTTGTGCAGTACTATGGTGGGTCAATTTACTCTATGGTGGGTGACCTGTCAAAAGTCTCAGATTGACATAAGAAAACTGGTGTACAGAAGCAAAAATGCACACTTGAAGTGAAATAATTATATCTTCACGTCAGACAAAAACAGTAGGGGTTCTAACAACAGGATTTTTGAGGCCGATCACCGATCACAGAAAGCAGTATCTGCCGATACCGATACTTTCAAAGTAGGGCTGGGCGATATATCGCATGCGGTTTTCACGCGCATTTCGTCAGTAAAGCCGGTTTCCTGATTAGCGCTACATCTCCATCAGCTGCTTTCAAATGGAGCGGCATTTAATAGACAGAGCCGTAGTTCACTGACAAGCTACACAATATCACATTCATTACCGAAGGCGATTCATCTGCGATAATGAACGCGATATTGTGTAGCTTGTCAGTCAACTACGGCTCTGTCTATTAAATCGCCCAGCCCTCATTCAAAGAATTCAATTTATAAATTTATAACTATATATAGTGATACTCCAGTCAGCATTTTTCGAAATTTATTCAGGGTCTGAATTAAATTTTTGAAAATGGGGGCAATTCCCCTCTTAGATAACTCTTGTGAGAGGGGTAGCAGCATGGACTGTGCTTTCACACAAGAGTCCGCTACTGATCCTTAGCTGTTTACAAAAAAAAAGGCACAAATACAACATTTATCCATTATTTTGATTTCAAATCCAAAAATTTCACTGTAAAATGCTTTTTAAGCATTGTAGTTATTATTTTTTTTTTACAGTACAGTACAAAACAGTTAAACTTCTTTTCTTATGCTATCACAAACTTACCATTGACAGAAATAGTCCGCTCTACTGCCTTTCCTTTTTTTAAAAATATTACAAGCAATCCTGCCGTTCATAAAGAACTTTCTTCCTCCACGAGTGCCATCTTATTGCCTTATTTATCTAAAAATGCTCTTTCCCTTTAAACTTAGCCAAAAAGCCATGTGTTGACTATGAAACACAGTAGACTTTAATAATATGCATGTATGGTGTAATTACTACATTTTAATGTCAATCCATGTTCATATTTACTAGGGGTGTAACGATATCACAAACCGAACCGAAAGATTGTGATACAACACCCACGATACGAACCGCGGAACTCTCGTGGCGTACCGCGGTACTCACGCCTCCTGCTGCCCATTGTTGAGGTTAATGTCACTTATCTCTAACTAACTAATCTATTAATTTAAACAATTTTCTTTCAATTAGACTTGTGCCAGTATTCGGTAATGCGATATATCGCGGTAATGAATAAGCACGGTATTGTTATCATGGGCACTCCTAAATACCGTGAATAATTAAATATTACAAATTATTCAGAATTTGGAATGCATTTAAAGAATATTTTTCCCATCAACTGCTCAAAATGCACAACACGCTGTATGCTGCTTGAAAGAAGCATGCGCTCTGATGTAAACAAGCACGAGAAGCACATGGGGGAACCATAGACTGTAAAAAAATATGGACGTAGTGTCCGTGACGTCACCCATAGACTCCTCAATAGCGGTTTTGAAGCTCAAAGTGTGCAGAGTGGGCCGTCGCCATCTTGGCAGCGCGTGACTCTCCCGTAAAATCGAAAATGGGCAAAAAGGTGGGAGCTGGCTGCTGAAGCCACGCCCACCTAGCTCGACGACATTGTCAGCAGCGGCAATTCACCTGTCACTCACGTGGCCACGCCCTTAATTATGCAGAACTTTAAGGCTTAATATAATTTAAACGGATGAGTTATAAAAAAATCCACCCCCCTCACAGTTGTCATGAAGGGCAAAATTAGCAATATAGACCAAAATCATTTTTTGAACCAGGCTGTAAACATGTTTTTTTCTGCTGTAAAGTTGGCCATTTTAACATGGGGAGTCTATGGAACTGACTCCCTTTTGCAGCCAGCCTCAAGCGGCCAGTCGATGAATTACAGTTTTAGTCACTTCCTTATTCGCTTCACGAGAGAGAGCGGGAGGTTGCCGCTCGGGTGGAACATGTGAGAGACACGCTGAATGAAAGCACATTCACTCTCTGACAGCAGATGGCGCTAAACTTCTGCCCTTACCCTGTAAACCCCATTAATAAAGCAGCTGCTACTTTCTAAACCATTTTTTAAATAATTTTAAATAGCCATTCAGATTTGTGGATTTGCTATGGTGTTCATCACAGAGCCAAATACTTTAATATTTAGATTTAATAGGCTATTTATTTTCAACCTTTTTTGTTTCTTAATCTGGACTACAACATGTCCTAGATATTGTTTGAAAGTGTTTTGATTCTTTATTGTTCATTCACACATTACATTAGGGCTTCTTTAGTTAACAGAATGCCAATGAAAAATTCTTCTGAACATTCATTAATCTTAGATATTCCAATATTTAATAACACATTGTTAAAAATGAAAGTTGCAACTGTGTTATTTAATGAGCTAACATGAACTTAGACTTGTATACTTGTATTTTTTAACAAAGATTAATAACTTCTATAGCAAATGTAGCTATTGCTCATTGTTTAGCTGTGCATTTATTGAATGAGAACTATGCGATGTCCGAACTGATAACACTATATTTTATGTATTGCACTATATTTTATGTAAAAATCATTTTCTATTTTTAAACAGTCTTAAATTCTTTTTAAGTCAATTTTTAAATCATTTTCAAAGTTCTTAAATCGCTTGGTTTATTTTTGAGGTTATTTTTCTTCATGTTTTTTTTTACTTTCTTTCATGTAAAGCACTTTGAATTACCATTGTGTACAAAATGTGCTATATAAATAAACTTGACTTGTGTTAATGCATAATGTTAATGCATTAACTAAGGTTAACTAATGATGTCTTATTGTAAAGTGATACCTATTGGTCTTTATAGTTCTTTTGCACATTAATGTGTAAAACTTTTAACTTTATATAGTTTTTCTGTATTGCTTTATTGTATTTAAATGTTCAGTTATTTTTGTTATAAGAAAAAAAGTTATTTAACCTGTTATACTGTATTATGACCACTTTTTTAAAACTAAATTTCAATACCGTGATAATACCGTATGCCGTGACAAAAGCATTATCAATTAATCGCAACAGGAAAATTTGATACCGGCATATCCCTACTTTCAATACATTTGATTAAATTGTATTGGTAACGAATAATACGAATTTTTTTAATGCTGTTCTAAATATTATATTCCAAAGTTACTGTTTGTACGTTATGTCACGTATCTTGGGAGTGAGCAGTTAACAACCTGAGCGTCACACTCGGTTACTACTGTATATGCAGGATGGCTGCTCCGCCTGAGATTGCAGATCCCCCTGACGATTAAGTCTCTTGTGTGGGAACATTTACAGGAATGGAATTTGTGTTGTAGACAAAGCACACACAATCTGTCGTAACTGTTTCTCAAAACTCACTTATACGACAGGAAACACGTCTAATATGCAAGTGCGTCTCCGGAGACAACACCCCAACACTGATATTAGCGGCACACGTAAGAAGCATCAAAAACAGGAAACTTTTCCCACTGCATTCAGAATGAAGCTACAAACTAACTCTGACCGTGCTCAAACAATTGGCAATAGGTGTTTTCATGGCACTAGATATGCAGCCGTTTTCCGTTGTTGAGAATGACGGATATCATTCATAACTCATACAAAAATGAACTGACACTAAGTGAAAACATGCCTCACAGACGTAATTAATATATCTATAGAAAGCTTTAAATGTCTGCTTAACGAAATAAAAAAAATCAAAACAAAAACTCTTTCATTATAATCATAATCCGTAAAGATCTCTCTAAAGGCGCGTCTAATGATAGCGAGTCAGGCAACTTCATCCTTGCGACACAGACTCAGAAAACACTACTTTATTAGTAAACAATTTAAATATCTCCTTACTATTTCCCCCTGTCACATTTATGATAATTACTTTTGTCGTTGCTTTGCGACAAGCTTGTGACAGTCTCAATTTTGTTTCATCACTAATTAATGGATGTCTAAAATATAAAAGTAAGGAGAAGTCTAAAACAGGCGTGAATCCAAGTCTCCATATCAAATGGTGAAAGAAGAGGTTGAGCGTTATAGGCAAGTGCCAACTCTTCCAGGAGTCAAATCCACTTGCATGGTGGAAGGACAATGAAAGCCAGTGTTTATTTTTGACTCGTCTTGGAGTAATATATTTCATTTTTGTTTACTCGGGTATGCTGACTGCACTAAAAATGTGAAGCCAAAGTTAATAAAGAAAAAGTCAAGTTATTTTTGTTGTTATTATTAAGTTAAGTGAATCTATTGTTCCTTAGCATTGCTGGTAAAATGACATGAACCCGGCCCCCAAGCAAACCTAACCGAACCGGACCGAACCGTGCCATTGGTGTATCGTTACACCCCTAGCAAATAATCTGGTGACGTAGGTCTGCGTGCGTTTCTCAATACCAAGTATGCTGGTAGTTTGGACTTCGTGAGTTTGACTCGGGAGTGTGATCTCCCGCGGACGGGACAACGCAATTCCGGTAATTCTGCAAACAACAGCGTACTTGAAAACATCAGTCAGCTCGCCTTGGCTCTCAATGACAACACACTGAATAGCTGGCCAATCAGGGCACACCTCACTTTTCAGACCGATGAGCTTTGTAAAAATCGATGCATTTCAGAAAGGTGCAGCATAGAGGAGAAACTATAATGTACTTTACATGGAAAATAATGTGTTTTTTGAACCTTAAACCACATAAACACATTACACCAAATACACAAAATAGCACTCTTTTTAGCAGCATCATATGACCCCTTTAACATATATTCACCAGCCACTGTGGTTTCCCACTATCAACATAACCCTGGAAAACATTTAGCCAGTTCTACATCTAGACAAAGCGCAAGAACAAAAAGCTCTGCTCATTCCATCTCACTAGTTCAAAATTCATAAATAATTTCTTTTCAAATAAGCACATCTTAAAATCTGAGATGCTGTAGATCCCAGACATGCCTTTTTAGAGGCAAAAATGGTCCACTATAGTCAACAGTCTACTGCAATGTTGTCACACTTGTGTTCTGTGAGCATTAGTCATATGTGAATGGGAGAGTCAAGAACATTTGCTAAGCTACAGATTACAGACGTATTCTAGGCAGAAGGACCCATGGTTTGATTACGCAGAAAAAAAACAGGATTAAAAGAACTAACATACTAACTTCAAAGATCAACCAAATTTTGTGCCCTTTTACATATGCAAAGCTAATACGTTTTGAATATTATTGATTAAAGTATACGTACTTCATCAGAATGAAGACAACAGCCTATTAATGCTGCTTAGCTGACATTGTTCATTTAAATGGATTAGTGTCAGATAATTACTTGTTCACATATGGCACGTGAGGTCAACAATTAAATGCATATTACTCCGTCTGCTCTAAAAATGAGAATTCTAGCTATGTGGCATGACGTCACTGCATAAATATCGGCTGTTGTGTACATGTGTTTAATATATTTGTGTACATTACAGTAGCAGGTATAAGTCAGTGTTAAAGTTCACTGATAAAGTCAAGGGTACAGTCATGCCATTCCACTTCAGCTGCTTTAGTCAAGAGCTGCTAAACACACAACTGCAGGCAAATCATGCGATTTCCTGGCTGACAACTTAAGCTCAAAAATACCATGATTCTTCAGGCAAAGTAAACGCCATTCAATACTGCCCAGCAGAGATATTAGAGATGCAGACGGTTATGAACAAATACACACCAGTCAAACTTCCTGGAAAGTCCTTTTCATTGACTTGAGCTGGGATAACTACATAAGTGAAATTCAGATGAAAGTTATGAAAAAAATGTTCAGTTTCAGATATACAGACTCCACTATTTACTTTTTAAACAATGATTAACTTCTGAACGCTTTTTTCAAACTTTTTTTGTAAATACATTTTAAATTTTATAATACATAATTATATAAGCATAGTATATATATCATTTAATCTATGTATTTAATTTTTAATTTTTTTTTTTGTGTTTGAGGTGGTGTATTTATTTTTTCATGTTAGTTATAGTTGTTTATTTTTATTGCCTTAGATGTCAGCATCTTGTGCTATCTTCATGGCAAAAATGGAATTGGAAAAATACATTAAAATTTTTACATTTTACATTTAAAAACAAAATAAACACAAAAATACATAAAATTATACAAGATTTTATTTGCCATATTTTTGTTTTTATTCGGTTTTATTTTGTGTAAACCTTGTACTATTAAATTAACAAATGATTAAAAAAATCTAAAATCTAAATAAAATTTTACTAAAGTCCTCAAGTGAGTGTTATTTCCATGGTAAATTATAATAAATATATAAAATAAACAAATGACACAACAACAATCAAATGTTGTAAAATATAAACTATATAATAGAATAATGTTTTAATAGCACGATTTAATCTAATAATGTATGTGTTAAATAATAATATTATATTAAGTAATATCTGATTACAACAATTTACTTGTTTAAATATAATTTAAACAGAAATATATAAATGTACTAAAAACTAAATATAATATATTACTTATACAGTGTATTACATATACTTCTCAACAAAAATGTTTATAATATGAATTATTTTGTGTTTTAAATGTTACACATATGATACACAAAACAAATCATGATAAATGTGTGTGTATATATATATATATATACACACAAAATAAATATTTAGATAACCTCTCAATATAGGCCCAATTCTTGGTGGTCTATATAACATTTCATACATTGCAATATTTTTGCAATTTATCTCCAGCTATATATCACTGAAAACCTGACTCAGGTAAAAAGTGAGGCATCTGCTATCATTCATATCACCCTAGAGTTGGATATCTTGTTTACACATTAAACCCTAGCGTACTGTCTACCTAGAAGGCATCACATTCGGAATTATTTGACGCTAAAACCGGTTGTCTAGGTAGTCAGCTCCCTGAGCTTTTGAAGTCTTGCACATCTTGCAAAACACACTGCTCTCTTCCTTAAAGACTGGATTAGAGCAGCTAATGAGCTAAAGCACCGCAAGCACGACCCAATCTGCTACTACAACACTGCTTCTGACCAGAAACGACGACATAATGATAAAATCAATGACATTATGTAGATGTAATAATGTTTCAGATTGCACTGGTGGAGTTAGCACGTTAGCGCACTGCATTTCCCTTTGTGTCGCCACAGAATCAACCACATAAACAGACACACACACGACGGGAAATATGCGTTATTAATAGCAGAAGGATTGTAAATAAATGATTTGTGAGGTAAAACGGGTTAAACGAGTGGCTGGCTTGACGGTGGTTGAGATTAAAACGCCAACCCCATATACAAGAGAGCTAACGTTAATGGGCTAACGTTGCATTAGACCCAAAATACGACTCAAACCTACACCGGAGCGCAATGCTGCCGTGCTAACAGCGAGACTGAGGTAAAAACCCACCTTTTAGACGCTGACAGTGGCTATATGAGCGTTAAAGAGCGCGCTGGGTGTCGGTGTTTTGTGTGTGAATGGTAATGTTTGCTGCTGGCACTCACCAGGAGTAGCTCTGCTCCGCCATGTCAGTCAATCAGTCAGCAGCGGCTGAGGACTCGGGTTCGGCTCTAACGACGAGATTATCTCCTCCACACGCTCACGATCTCGCCTTCTTTACTGAGCCCCCTCCGATAACAACATGGCGATGTGTTTTCCTTCGGCAGCTCGCAGCAGAAATGACAATGATTGTGGCTGTGCTGCTAGTCGCGGCAGAGAAACAAAAGCAGTCCGGGGGTAAAACCGAAACGTTTCGCTGAATTCAGCTGGCTGGCTGTCCTCGCAACAGGCCCCGCTTTCAAAGGCCCTCAGATGAGCTGCAAACCCATCTTGGGTGTGCATGCAGAGAGAGCTGTGTGTTGGGTTTGTAATGGAAGCGCACGGATAGCTTTGTTTTCTATGGCGAGCGCGCGACTGTCGCCCCTGCCAGAGAAGTGCGCGTGCACGCGTTTGCCCACACAGATGAGAGTGAAGGGACAGGCTCTGCCACTCGGTCACATGCAGTACTGCAGCTTCGACACGCTTCTCACGATGGCCTCGGCTCAAATACATATCGTAGGCATGCGTTTAAAGGGTTAGTTCACCCAAAAATGAAAATTCTGTCATTTATTGCTCACCCTCATGTCGTTCCAAACCCGTGAGACCTTTGTTCATCTTCGGAACACAAATTAAGATATTTCTGATATAATCTGAGAGCTCTCTGACCATGCATAGACAGCAACGCAACTGAAATGTTCCCAGATCCACAACGTATCGAGGACAACAGGAAAACAGCCCATGTGACATCAGTGGCTCAACTTCAGCTTCGCGAAGCTACGAGAATACTTTTTGTGCACAAAGAAAACAAAAATAACATAATTTATTCAACATTTCTTCTCCCCGAGTTAATGTCTTCCACCACTTTGGAGAGTACCCCGATGCATGCGTCGTGGTATTCTCCAAAATGGTGGAAGAATTGTTCTATTTTCGTAGCTTCACAAAATTGAAGTTGAGCCACTGATGTCACATGGACTGTTCTACCAATGTCCTTGATACGTTTCTGGACCTGGGAACATTTAAGTTCTGTTGCTGTCAATGCATGTCAGAGAGTTCTCAGATGTCATCAAAAATATCTTAAAGGGATCATATGATGCGATTTCAAGTTTTCCTTTCTCTTTGGAGTGTTACAAGCTGTTTGTGAATAGATAAGATCCCTAAAGTTAAAAAGACTAAAGTCTCAAACCCAAAGAGATATTCTTTATAAAAGTTAAGACTCATCCAGGCCCTCTTTTAAACATGCCCCCACATGTCTACGTCACTGTGTGGGAAGATTTGCATAATGCTGCCCAGATGTTAACGAAAAGAAAGAAGGCGTAACTTTTATTCTTTCTGTTGCCACCGCTTACCGCCATATTGTGTAGACGCTGTGTGTTTCATTGTGAAAGCAAAACTACTTTGTTTGGCCTTCCAAAAGAGGACACAACTAGAAATCAGTGGTAAAGTTGTATTTCAACACTGTTCCAGAACAGTTCAACCCAAATATTCAGATGTGTGCAGCACATTTTATGGAGGATGAGGGCTGTTTCCTGAACCAGTAGCCTACAATACCGTCTGTGCACAAAGGCTGTTTCTATAAAGTGGGGCAGTTCAAACGTTGCAAGGACAGTCTGGTGCTTCCGACTCACAGCCTGTAAGTACGTTTTCATATTTAAAGAATTTGCCACTTTTGATTCAAATGTGAGTTTTGAGCAGTGTAGAGTAGCGCTTGTTGTTTGTCATTTCTCTGATCACAAATGCAGACATGGTTTTATGTTCACGCAGCGCGATATGCAACGCAACGCGTAAAAAGACAGTATAAGTCATTATAATCAGTAATTATGTCCCCACTGAATGCAACAAATCCTCGTTTGTAATGGGTTTTATTGTTTTTGTCTCATCCTGCTGGGATTCGGCATCCCAGTATGGTGAGGGGCTTAACATTTCCGTCACACACTTGAGGAATTCAGCCAATCACAATGCACTGGATAGATGGTCAATCAGAGCACACCTCGCTTTTCAGAACGATGAGCTTTGTAAAAATCGACCCATTTCAAAAAGGCGGGGCATAGAGGAGCTACAATAATGTACAGTACTTGGAAAATAATGTGTTTTTTTAACCTATAACCGCATAAACACATTTCATTACACCAAATACACAAAATAATGTTCTTTCAAGCAGCATCATATGACCCCTTTAGTTTGTGTTCTGAAGATAAACAAAGGTTTTACAGGTTTGCAACAACATGAGAGTGAGTAATTAATGACAGAATTAATTTTTGGGTAAACTAACCTTTTAAAAAGAACAAATGTGAAAAAGGCCAGGAAGCTGCAAATGATGTTAGCTTTGAGTCTGTGATCCTCTTTAAAAAAAAATCTTATTTGTTAAACAATATACACTACGTTCCAAATTATTATGCAAGTGACATATCAATAGGATTTTGGTACAATAAAGAGTCAGATTTTTGTTTGTGTTGTTTTTCACATCTTTTTTAGATAACTGGTATCAATCTCAGACAGGTTTGCTCAATAGTTTGCCAGGTCTTCTTAGGTAAATGGAAACCCTACTTGAACCCTACACATTATTAAGCAAGTCACAGTTCTCATGAAATACGGTGAGGAAGAAAGATCTTTCTGAAGATGAAAAGTATGAAACAATGCAGAAACCTGCACAGTGGCTGTAGAAACACATTTTCAATGTGCAGGTTTCTCTTTGTGAGGTTTGGTTAGCAGTGACTGAAACGCAGCTTTACACACAACTGCCAGTCTGCATGGAGAGGATCTTGAGACTCCAGTAGTTTCAAACACCTGTCTGCTGCTCAGCAGTGGCTTTTTTACAGCTGCCATTACAATACAGTTCATTGTTTGACAGAAACTTTCCTTAATAACTCTTTTTATCTGACCAAGATCTCCTGTGCTCTAAAGTCACTCACAAATCTTTTGACAGTTCAATAATTTCTATTTTTGGGGGCTTTTTTTTCGTGAAAATATTGTTTTGTTTTGATCACTTTTGCAAGACATTGCATTGTTTCATACTTTTCATCTTCAGAAAGAACTTTCTTCCTCACCATATTTCATGAGAACTGTGACTTGCTTAATAATGTGGAACAACCTCTTTAAGTAGCGTTTCCACTTAACTAAGAAGACCTGAAAAACTATTGACCAAATCTGTCTGAGATTGATACCAGTTATCTAAAATATGTGAAAAACACACAATGAAAATCTGACTCTTTACTGTACCGAAATCCTATTAATATGTCACTTGCATTATAATCTGGAACGCAGTGTAAATAATGCCAAGTTAATGTTTATTTTATAAATATGTTTTTTATTTTATTTTTAAAATGGATATTTATACAGATATACCCTTTTTTACACATATGGGTGAATGATAATTTTTTTGTGCTATTTTGTGTATTTGCATAAAGGTAATGTTAAATTGGATTTTTGTTATATTTTTAATAAGAAGGTATATTGCAAGCCTTACATTTTTATTGATCACACAAAAGATGCCAGAGACGATTTAGCTTGTTTTGTTTTTATAAGACATACTTTATTGCCAGTGTACAAGATTGTTTGGTTTTGTTCCAAATAATTTTTTACATTCAGTCGGTTACAGAATCCATATTTGAAATTTCATGCTTATACAGTATATTAACAATTTTAACAGTCATTTTGTTTAAGTGTTCTGTTGGTCCAAAAGTAACAATATTGCCATTACATCTGCAACACAATTTAGTTTAATTCATTCAAATAGCATTTTTTTGGCATGGGTCACAGCAGGTTTTTGGCTTCATATTTCAGGTTTAGTTATGGGCCACTATTTTTGCCTGCCATGGCAGAGGTTATACTAAACAGATGGTACAACACAATTACGGCTGTTTCTTCCTGAAAAAATTTTTTGTGCATTGGGTAAATTATCAGTGATTCAGTCAATAAATCAATAAGAGGATACAATGGCAATCTCCTGCTAATTCCAAAGCCAAAACTACAGGAAAGGGCACACCATTGTTCTTTTTTCCTCAGTCCAGAAGCTCAAGTCAGTGTAAAAGAGCTCAACGGCAGGGTCTTTGTGTGTAAGGTATAGAGAGGAGTCGGATTAATCCCCCGGGGGGCTTCAGACTGGGATTACAAAAATCTGCAAGAGCTGTTTTCCCAGAGATTATTCCCAACCTGTCCTTGTAACCACAACAGTTGCTTAGAGAGACACTGCCCAGAGTCAGTGGACTATTGATTCTTAGGTGGTCTCATCTAGTCCTCGCTTTTGCATATGGCCTTGAGCTCCCCCTGCCCTTTTTATTTTACCAAGAACCAAAAACAATAGCTTAATAGATGTAATGAAATTCAGTCTGAGTCATGTGATTTTTTTATTTCAGCTGTTCTACTATGCCATCTACCTGCTGAAAATAAATCCTCTACAAACTGTATGATTTGAGGTATAAATCAAATCCTAAGTATTACAGTTACAATACTAGTGGTTTATCAAAACTATACAACTACATTTTTCATGGAGTTCCCGATTTACACCTAAGTGCAATATGCCCAGTTATGGGGTGGTCAGAGGCCCGAAATTTCCCCTACCTCCCACCACGAATGTGGTGAATCGGCTAGGCCCAACATTACAAAAGGAACAGCCACATATGCCGTTCAGCTTCATGTGGTGCAGATGGTAAAACGTGTGCTCCGTACTCATTTTGAGGTGCTCAAGGCCGGACTTCGAACTGTTTAATTAATTTTTTTTTTAATCACTTTTCAAAATAACACTCACAATCAGAAAAGCATTTTATTTTTCAATGAAAATGAAGGAAATAATCCCAAGTAAAGTTGCACTATAGTATCGGGTATGGTAGGGGTAGGTGTAGTGCGGGCTTTCCTACCCATTTGTCTCAATACGGTGGCAATCCATTTAATACTTTGAATTAAAATTTACCACTCAATAAGTTATTATGCGTACGTTATAATGTCCTGCAATAGGGCCTACTGAGTGCAGATAATCCCATTTCATAGTAGTATAATGAGATCTTTGAAAAAAACTGCCATGAATTAAGTAAGGAAAGACTGACCGGTTTTTCAGACACTTTTGATAGTTCTCTATTTTGTTTATGAGGGGTGTTGTCCTACAAGATGGGTGCGCGGTTTGAGCTGTACGGCCTGTCAGACGTTCATGGTTACTCATCTGGATTCCCTCAGCATCTAGGAGAAACATATATGAACCGTCTTGATCTAAACACCGACAGTGATAGATGGTCTGAGTCCTGCAAGATTTTCAACATGCGTCTCATACTGTACAATTGATGGACCTCTTGTGTACATGATGGGCTTGTCTCCACTGATCAGCCTAGTGTCTGCACCATGTAGCGCTGCGGCTCTCACGGCCTCTCGCGTCTTTCTAGCTGGCTGTTTCAGGAACGTAGCTTGTCGAAGGCTTGATGACATCTCTGCGCACCCTTGCTCAACCTGAAGTTAGGGAAGATTTATAAAAATAAGTAGATCAATAACTGGGCTGGAAGACCGGATATTGCAACCGTTCTTAGAAAGTTACTCACTCTCACACGAGAATACTTGTAATCTGCATCCAACAATTTTCTTTCTTCCCCAATTGAATCTAGATGAAACGTCTCCCAGGACTTTCCCTCTTCTGCTAAAATAAAAAGAAACCGTATACTAATATGTAATATCCAAGTACAATCTAATAATGACTAATTTAGTGAAGCCTGTAATAAAAACCCCCCCCCCCCCCGCACACACCCTTTGATCTTATAAGATATTTATATGCCTGTTCCCTGATTAACAAAAAGCAGCAAGCTCTAACGTAATAAGTGATAGGTATTCATGAAACTGGATCAAGATGGATGTACACTAGGAGACGCTTAAATATGAAAGCACAAATTTCTTGGACCAGAATTTTTTTTTTTATTTTTATGTTTTGGTGTGATTGATCAGCAGAGTTTAATTTTTGATTGCATGATGATTGCGTAAACTTACCGACCAATGAAAGTGGCAAAAAACAGCATCCCACCACAAAAAACAAAAAGTGTAAAGATTCATGCTCGTGAAACACATATTGAGTCATTTAGAGAATGAGCACATAAAAAAAACATTATGTTCATGACTAATTTCACTGTTTATGGCATTTCAAATAATTTTATAGGCAAAATTACCAGATACTAACTAAAAGTTAAAAAATAGATATGATAATTAACTTTTTCAATAATTAAAAATAATGAACATTTAAAATAAAATGCATGCAGTATAAAAATAGCATTTAATCTAACTTAGCAGTTTTTAAAACAAAGCCTAATTTTCAATTAAAACGTTAGAGGAAAAACACATAATTTAAAAAGAAGATTCAGACATTTGCATTTCTCACCTGAAGTAACAAGGTCTCTGTCCTCTTGGTTTCTGGACTCAAGGCTCTGAGTGTGTTGTACTGAGTGAATGGAGTGGCGTGGGCTTTTTAAACCATCCTCATCCCCCATCGTTAAAGCATCACTGTGGAGTCACAGGCGGGTGCAACATTTATTACTACTTCCTTCTTCCTTTTTTACAAGTGCATTTCCATATGTGGTGTTTGTTTATATTGATTTATTTGAGGTGACAATCTGACCACTGATTACTCTTCATTACTCACACTTACAGGAAATGCAAGGAACAATAGTTCCGTCATCATTTATTTACTCTAAAGTCATTCCAAAACTGTATGTTTTTCTTGTCTTCCATGGAACACTAAAAAATTAATTTACAGGGACATGGCTCAGTGTTTACAGTGAAGACAATAGGCACCCATGTTGTTTTCGTTTCCCAATGTTCTTCAAAATATCGTGTTTTGTGAATCCAGGCGGAAAAAAGAAATACAGGTTTTGGAACGATATGTAAATGAATGACAGAATTATTTTATTTATTTGGTGAAACTGGTTTATTACTTCTATTTGCACTGCATATATACTGCAGTAATATTTTATAAGCTGAATAATTTATATGATATATGAATTAAACATTTGAACATTAAACTTTTAAAAATTAATGCATTATGAAGTTTGGTATAATAGCTGATAATGCATGATATAAACAAATTAGAAAAAGGTTTCTAAAAATATATATGTAATATTCAAGTTATATATTCACCATGAGATAAAATGTTTGCAAAACACAAGTGGCCTGTGTAAAAAGTGTGGGACACACTGAACATTCTTTATTACAACTATTTTCCATAGTTTAAAAATAAAGGTCTTTCAAGAAAAAATGGAAGATAGGACATATGGGAAGTTTGTAGTGACCAAAACAGCTTAAACATATCAAAACTATTTTATATTCTCTCTGCTCTTAGACTTCAGCTCTGATACATTCTCTCAAACAATAAAACAAAATTAACATAAAATTTTGTTAAAGTTGTATTAAAAACTCCTATTCATAGCATACAAATGCAATCTGTATTTTCCACAAAGCTAGATTCTCTTCTTTTTTTTTTTTTATTTAACTCAAAAATTTAAGTGAGACCTTTAGAGAAAAGTTTTTTCAAGATCATGAGTGAATGAAATTCAGTTGCATGGGTAACCTTTTGTAAACTTTTGGGTGGGAATGTAAATTACTGTTATGGTTTCTTTTAGTTTTTCTGACATATCAGAAATTAAAAATGTCTCCTGGCGAGGGACAGCCAACAATGATGAAAAAAGTTTAACAGCCTAGTGAACCCTAAATAATCTTTCTGATCTAAGATGTCCAGGTAAACGCTCATGAAACATTTCCGCTTCCAACTCTATTTATCAGCATCCGGACTGTACAGGTTTTTATTTTTTCCAAAATAGATATCTTTTTTTTTTAGGAGCCAGACGTTCTGGTGTTACCCCATGCAGAGTTTATTTTTGGCTTCAAATAGCATGTTACAAAATGCATTCTGATATTTGCTGTTTCAATCCTTTGCTAATTGTTTCTTGTAGTGCGAGCACAGTTTCATGAAAACAACATGCTTTGCACGTACACACAAGGGCTCTACTAGTAACAAGATATTTAATGTACCTAATGGTTTCATTTATCAAACTATGATTAGTATCAATTGTATAGCATATTTTTCTGTGGTTATCAGGGTGTTGTTTTTTTGAGTCCAGTTGCCTCACTTTTTATTGGGCACAAAGTCTGGGCTTTTTTTCTTTTATCTTTTCATTTATGTTTTTTTTTTTAATTCTACTTCCATAATACTTTTTCATGATTCAGGTCATATCAAGTTCAGTTTCAAGTTTGTTTAAATTGCATTGTTTTAACCACCAGGAAGTTTCTTTCTTTTTCGTCTTGCATTTTCTTGACGAAGCGAAGGCAAACCTCAAGGAAGTTTTTTATTATACAACGTTACTATCAGATTGAACTATTTAAAATTTCAAACTGTCCATGTAATCGCTCTCTAATCTGAGGCTCCTTCGGGGTTGTGATTTCAAGAGCTTTTTTATCACTCAAGGTATATGAGTATATGAAACAAGAAGGCTTGAGGGATCATATTTTACTAATAGACATTTGTTCACTAATGAGACATATGTTGTATATCACATTGCAGAAAACAAACTGACTGAACACTTATGACTGAAATTCTGTCAGCATTTTTCTCAACGCAGTATGGACTTATTTTCGTGGAACACCACTGGAGTTATTTTAAGCAGAATGTGCAAACTGCTCTTTGCCTGCTCGTGTGTAAATGATGACCAGCAGCTGTCAAAAAAGGATTGTGAACACAACCCGCGATGAGTGAATGACAGAATTTTCATTTTTTTAATGAAATATTCTATGTTCGAGTCCAAACCTAATAACAGATTTTGGTTTGTTTGTTTACTATATAGCACTACTACTTCTAAAAAAAAAAAAAACCTGGGTTAACCACAGTGTTTTGCAGAAAGAATATGACAAACAAACAATCCACATATACACCACCTATAAGGTTTAACTGTCAGATGCTGCCCACACAAAATGAACTGTTAGAGATTCTTAACACTGACAGAGATTTAGCAGATGTAATATGTAGCGGTCTGCTCATTCTAACATGTCTTGGCCCCATTAATGCAAAAGCTCGATCTCCACACATGGTCCAATGCTTATATTGCAATATACTGAAAAAAGAAGCACTCAGTTTTACCAATATGAAAATGTATTATTTAATATAGTTGCATTATCCGTATCCAGTATATTCCCATAATGTTTTTGTTTCATTTCATCCTTGTATGACATAAGAAAGTCACTATAGCGAATATGCCACTGTTGGTCAGAATAAAAAATTAAAGAATTAACTTTTTTTTTTTTCATTTTATTTGTAGTATCTTATTATTTAGTGGTTAGAATAAGTACGTTTTGGGCGAAATTTAATTATTTAAGCCCCCATATCTTCAGGAGGTCGTGTAAGGGTTCTCAACCTTGAAGAGGAATGAGGAGGACTCGTCTTGTGTTCGTTTCCCAAACAATTTTCCCGATTTAGAGCAAGTTAACAAATATGTGTTGTTTTGTTTTAAACCTGCTAATAAATACATGGTGGACTGAGTCATTTCTGGCCTGAATTTGGACAGGTGCTTTCGAAGCGATGGCCTTGAGTGTGGCGTGTGAAGCAGTATTCAGTTTAAGCAATGTAAGCCGTTAGATTTCACCCTCGGTTGGTGATAGCGTGAAGTGGATCTTGTGAAATGTCTGATCGCATCCAGTCCAATTACTCTTGAAAAAACTTGAATAGGTTACGAAAGAATAAAAATATCAAACTTTTTCAGAGGTACTTGCGGTGTTTGCACTCATGCTGCCCACTGGTTTCGGCTACACGCAGAAAGTTTTCTCAGTTATGAGGAGAATCTGGCTCTGATCTTCAGTGCACAGGAACCAGATACCAGCCATGCCATTAATTATGAATTTACCAGTCTTTTTGCATGCCAAAGGTCAATTTCTGCATATTAAGAGGTAATAGACGCAGAAAAGCGTTGCTATATGCACTTTCATGAGATACGGGGTAAAACAATTAACTTTGTTGGACATTTTTACAAATGGGCATACAACTGAATTCATGACAATTTATTACATTCCAAGTTTACCCATAAAAATGTAAAGTGCCAAAGTACTTTAAGGTCGTCTGGAAATGCAATTAAAGTAATTCTATAGCTGTTTGTAAAGCATTTGCAGCGTGAAAAAAAAGGCTAATAAATCATTCCCCATATTAGAAATAATTGCAGCAAACCTTTAAATTTTAAGGTATTCAAAACAAAAGCAACATAAAAATCGAAAAATATAAGTTAGCTATACAATTATAGGACCAAAAGTAGTAAATGCCATTTATTTGTGTTTTATTTGTTTAAATGGTAGAAATTATATAAATAAAAACACAAATCATAATCATACTATAAGACATCGATCGATTATGGTGATGAAAAAAATGACTCGCGCCATCTCCTCATTGGTTGTGCCCTTTAGTGAGAAATGCAACCGGATTACATAATGAAAAAATTTATATTTTTCCGCGTTTGACTTATTTTCGTTTAAAAGTAGTAATTTAAAAAAAAAGCTTTCTATAGGCTCTATATATGTATATATCTATATAATATAATCATGTCTGTGAGGCAATTTCACTGAGTTTTAGGTTCATCACTGAAAGCGGCGTCCTTGTTCAGGGACTCGAGGACTGTGTTGTGTTTTGTTGATATTGTGAGCGCACAACAAATAAAACTAAACCCTTTAGAGTTTAGAATGATGTATTACTCTTAAACCTTTATGGAGCAAAAATGACGCGTATTTTTAGTTGTTTCCACTGTTAGAAAAAAATTGCAAGTGATTGCGCTGGCGCCTCCAGTGTCCAAAAGAAAAGGCAGAGCCGCTTCAGGTTCCACTTCTCAGCCACAAATGATTGGATATGCGTCTAACAGCGCAACATTTATATAAGGTTAAGACATTTAAAACAAAACATTGTGATATGCTGTGAACTGTTTTATATATACATTTAATTTGTAGGGCAAGTCATGATTATACCGCTGGCCGCTTGGGTCCTTACTTGAAACAAACAAAAAAACAAACCACCACACACACACACACAAATATACTAGCTACATTTAACGACTAAAAATGGCTCCAAACGTTTTTCTATATTAACTTTATAAAAAAACTTAATAAAAAAACCATACGCACTTTGTCCATGGTACATAAAAAAACGGAAACTGTTTCAATAGCTGAACCAGTAGTATGAGCAATTATTTTGGGAAAAAAAAAAAAAAAAAAAAGCTGGCTAGGGCCTATATTTGAGGCCCGTGCAGGGCTCTAATCCACTTCATCCAATGCTGTTTTGTTCTCTGTTTTCATCTGTGAGCCTATGTATTTTATCATTTTGTTGAGTTTAAAATGTGTGACACATTCGTTCTGCCCGCTCCTGATCATTTGGTCCCCTATTAAAAAAAAACAAAAAAAACAAACCAGAAGAATCCTGCAGGCGCCTATGGATAGTCCTGTTTATTGTCCAATCTATAGTTGTATATCGTTTAAGCACATTTTGGGACCGTGACGCCCCAGCATTTAAGCTTTAGAGATGTCCTGGGTTCACAGAATGAACCGTGTACTGACTGAAGTTGTACGCCAGTGCTGACTTTGTGTTGTCATTGTGGGGGTTATATGGTTTGCTTGTCTCAAGGCACGTCTCTTTCTGTGATCTTGCTATAATTTGTTAACAAGGGAAAAGTGAGGTAAGATGAGTGGATGGTGTCAAATGCAAATTTTCCCAGGCTTTCATTAAAAAATTACAACATTGCTGCCTTGTTTTAATGTGTTTTTCCAGAAGTATTATTTAAAGGTTAATAGTTGAAATATTACATAAAATCCAAACAGGAAACTGTTAGTGACCTTGCAGGAAATATCATCACAGGATAGGATTGAGAAACTTTATAACAACAAAAGTACAGACTGGATTTCTATGAAAAGTCAAGAAACAAACCATTGTACACCTTTAAGACAAACAATTCAGGATTTTCACCTTGAACTTCTGGGTTTTAGAATTGAAGAGACCACAGTCTTAGCGCTGGGGAAGCACAAGGAGGAGGAACACCTCATATACCCAGAAAACAACCTTCATGTTGAAATGTTGGATGTTGACATATCTTACAAGGAAACTCCGGTCTTGGTTTGATGTAAGACCAGGATAGATTCGGTTAAGTTTTAAAAATAATCTAGATATGTGATCAGATTAGTGGTCACTTATAAATTTAAATGATTATCTTCATTTAACTGAAGCAACAAACTTTCTTCCAAATCTTTCAAATATATGGCTTATGGATATCTTTTAGATATACAGTCTAGCAGTGATGTGTCAAATGTGCAGATGATTAGTCAAATAAATAAATTTCATGCAGTACTGTCACAGATGTGCTAAAAATTTCAAAGCTACATTTATAATCACATTTAGATTAGCATGCTCTTTTTTTACATTTTATTCATTTAATGTCTATTTTTTTCAATGAAGTTTTATTCAAATCAATCAATTCAAGTTTATTTGTATAGTGCCTTTAACAATACATATTGTTTCAAGAAAGCTTTACAGAAAATGCTTGTTTGCAGTGTCCCAGGCAAGGAAGTATCGAGTTATCTGTCAGAGATGAGTGTGTATACTCATGACACATTAAAGTGGACACATTATGGGTAAGGAAAGGTGTCATATTTATTGGTTTTGGGAGTGTCAACAACAGAGTGAACTGCATGCAGGGGTATAAAACAAAAATACTTGCTAATTGTATTATAATATGCTTGTATGCTTTTACCTGCAATTGTTTCAAGCGACTCCCAAACAAGATTCACTGAAGCTAATCATCATGATCAAACACTGTTTGATGTGTGACGATCTGCTCGACATGAAGCTTGTGAGCATGATAAAGAAAGAGTGGTGTACAGCGTTACCAGTGCTACCGCTTATTTTACAAACTCTTCAAAAGCGGGAAAACGCTAGTGAGGCAAACAATGAATTAGCATTTTCCATTCAGGACAATGCGACAGGCAAAGACGACAGGACAAGTGGGCGGGCAGTATACTAATGATTCATGTTGACATCAACATGAAAATGTCTTGGGATTTGTTTTAAAAACGACTCGTTTCAATGAGCATCATAGTCGACTCTTCTAATTGCGCTACAATCGACCTATAACTTTATACACAGTGCAACTTTCAAAACTGAAAACGCTGGGAGGAAGTTTATTACATCCAGCTTAGAGTCTGTGATACATGTAGCACAACATGAATAACATTTTGACAGGTTGTGTGTAGTTCATCCAAGAGAAGTCCCATTTTATATCTCATGTTAGTTACTGTTTTAAAATATTTGAAAGATTTTACAAGGTTCTTAAATAATAATGTAAATAATAATATATATCTTATTAATAAAGAATTAATAATACCCGTTCATCTTAAAACTGAAAACATCCTCTTTAGCTGCAGCCTGTTATATTGGTCTTTAGAGTTTACAGATATGTTAGAACACATCTGGAATCCACATTTGGCGAAAGCCTTATAGCAGAGAAAAACAATCCACAAAAAGCAGTTCTTTACCTTTCTGAAAAGAGGGAAAAAAAAACTGGAGAGCTTGAGTACAAATTGGTCAGTAGACATAAAGTGTTTAGTATTCAGTCTCCAGGAACTGAACACTATCAGTGTTACAGTAAGCAATAAACAGTAATATAAAACTGTGAAAATTTTATTGATTTATAACAATAAACATTAATAACAACTGATAGTTGACTTGAAATGTTTACTGCAGGGTCACTTAATATTCTGTCACGTTTGTCAGCGTGGAAAAAAAAAGTTACTGGCATTGCCACTCTATAATAAACTACTGCATTGGACCGAACGCTGACTCCACGTTACAATTACAGACAGCTGAGTAATGCGAAATGTGCCAGGATGTTTTCTCCTCACTCTTTCTTTAGCCATAAACGTCATATTGTGCAAAAACATCTATAAAGGATTGTTAGAAGAAAGCTTCTCATGTAGGCATCGTGGTGCACACGGTCAAGGTTGATTTTACTTCAAAGTCTTACCGGTTCCTGTGAGTAAAATACGAGTTGAAATCATAACAGGGGGCAAAGGACAAACATTTACAGCCTTTGTAAAATTCAGCAGCTGTAGCAGTCTGTACTTGTGCCACAGGCCTTATATTCTATAAAGGCCTTAGTATAAAAAAAAAAAAGCTGAAATGAATAATTTATTTAAAAAGATACATATATTTCATATACATCAAAAAAACATGTAAGCGTTATCTATCGCGACACATCCCGTGATATAAAATTATAGATGTCAAACGGCTTTGACAATTAGAGTATTCTTTATTAGCATAATGCACATTTTCTTTACTTGTAGGTCTTTAAAGCAAAAATAGTTTAAAGTGTGAACCTTGAAGTATACTTGCACAATAGTTCCAATCTTTAAGCACAATAAAACTTTTACTTCTCACAGTCTATATCTTCCACCATAAAAGTGCATTAAATACAGAATGTATTTATGATTTCGCAATTTAGCAGACTTTTGTTTAACGGCAGTTTCGTATACCTAGAAAGTACGAATGGGTTGCAGTTTGGAGACTTGTTTAATTTGAAGGCATCATAAATCTGTAATAGTAATGTATCGTGGTAGAATACTTAAAATAGGATGTATGGATTGTTACTGCGTGGAGAAGCAAAAAAGGTTGGCACGTGTTTCAAAGAAGGACCCCCTGACCAAGGAAAGTTCTGATAAAATATCTCAGCGCATGTTTATATTGCTATGTTTAATGATGTTAGAGCTTGTGGAAAGTTTGGCCAACAACATACAAAAACAATGCATTTTATATAAGTCCCTTAGTTCAGACTATGTGTTTCTTAAGACTGTACCTAACCGCAAGTTGCAGATTTCTTGACTCAGCTGCAGTGGAAACTACGTTACTGTTTTGTGCTGTTATAAACATGCTACAGTAGCAGTGCATCAATCCTGATATTGGGCAACAAGTCTGGCTGTGTAACACCTTTAAACTATTAGCCTCTATTACATTTTAAAAACATTATAAACAAAAAAGCAAGTACAAACTGTAAAAGGCCCGCATCGAATGAACTTTTATTTTGAAATGTTCTGGGTGATCATGCCATGCTTGAATGTGCTTCAGTGTGCACCCTAGCAACCTAAGACCTACGAGCTGCGTCCCATTTCCAGCGGGCTGGCGGTGATAGTGATTTTGGTAGAAATAAGTCCTGGCAACAGAGTAGTAAAGCAAATGGACTCGATGCTTTCTCAAGTCTGTGTTGTGTGTTTGAACAATGTTTAAAATGAACCAAACCACAACAATGATAAGAACACCAAGTGTAATATTGTCTCACTGATGTGCTCGACATTGATGGAATTTGTTGTGGTGAGAAAATTAAAAGCTCAAGACCTTGAAACGCAGCTTTAATGTCTCTGACCGGGACATAGTCCCCCCACAGGGCAACCCACTGGTTTAGCTTTAGCCATATTTCTTAACCTTTGAATAAAAAGGAAATTTGGGAAGAAAACTGATAGGGTATTTTGTGATAAAACGTAGGTAATTTAAAGTAAAGTTGGCTGTTTTAAGCTTGATTGGACTGTGTTAATAATGCTTTACACATTTATAGCATAACAACGATCGCCTTACTTAATGGGACCCTAATTTCATTAAAATTAATACTATAATTTAGGCCTCATATGCAATATGAACCTGGTGAATTGTGAGTCGTCAGCACAAAAGAGGACTTCCTCATCCATGAAAGTAAGGCCTTTGACGTTCAGATTTTCATTAGATTCACGATTCAGAATCTCATTACTACTTGAATTACTAACAGATGTTCATTACAGCACTTGTATTATTTTTTGCTGCGTTAGGTTGCAAAGTCAGTTTTTTCTTGTAACGTGTTTAGATTTTTCTGGCCTACTTTGGTGAATGTGATAAAGTGAGACACCTGCAACCTAATTCACCTTGAACCTATATCCTAATTCCTACTCGCATTCTGACAATAATTCACATTCTGATTATTTTAGCCTTTTACATCGAGGATGTCTCTTTTTTAGAAAGCAGCAAATTAAGGGCATGCAAGGTAATTAAAGTCAGAAGATTAGAATAAAGGAATGAAGGACAGCATAAATGAAGGGTGAGGCGTTAGGTTAAATCATGGAGTTAAAAAATAATGAGAAGCATGCAGAGTAATCAACCCCCCCCAGCTTGTAAACATTTTTAGAGAAATCAGACAGAAAAAAATGTGTTACAATATTACATTTGATATAGTTTCTCTTATTGAGTTTTGTTGCTATCTCAATATTTTTATGTGTATTGGTATATACATTCCAAAAAACATTATGAACCTCAATTCAAACGAAATAACTATTGCTGTAGTTAATTTACAAACAAGTCAAGTCCAGTACCTTTAGGTATTATAGCGCTTTACAACCCAAACAAGATTGTGTCAAAGCAATAAGGATCCGAACAACATTACTTAGGAAAACAAGTGTGTCGTAATAATGACACAAATGACAGTTAACACGGCAGTTCAACTGTACAAAAGTAAACTAAATGATTTATAAAACTAACATTACAAGTTTACACCAAAAAAGTGCCCCACATTTACAATAATTCATCATACTCCTAATCTTTGTTTATTTACTAAAAGAGATATTTTACTGTGGACCCCTCGAATACCTGACAAGATCTTTGACCATACGATATACACTCTAGTAGTTGGTGGTGACTTGTCCAAGTTTGCATCTATACCATAGATCGGGAGGATGCTGTAATATCACAGGCGTCCCATCCTGGCCGTCCTGAAATTCCAATCGTTGCTGCAGGCCGTCTCAACCAGCTCCAACAAACATGCCTGTAAATTTCTAGGGATGTCGTGGAGACATTAATTAGCTTGTTCATGGGGCTCTTTAATTAGGGTTGGAGGTAATACACAGCCAGGATCAAGCGTACAACCAATTTGGGGGGCTCATAGTGAATCCTCAGCGCCCCCTCAAATTTTTGCGGTAGAAATTAGCATCCATAAACTGTACAACAAATTCGTAGATAGCCTCAGTCACCTTTAAAAATTTACATAATTGAAACACACTTTTGAGGAAGACAGAGTGGAAACATGATTCCAACTTTGATTGCATGATTTTTATCATGTCTCAAAGAAGATTTCAAAGATGTAAGGAAAAAGTTGTGTTGAAAAGCAGAAGTGTATTGTTTCGAATCTTTCATGGGGTCACTTTTTTGAAGTTCTCACACTCATGAACCTGATGAATTTGGTGTTGTTTCCTCACCAATTCCACTTTACACCCTCCACAGGCTATGAGTCCTTACAGACCTCTATACTAACACATCTACCATAACCTACAGTGAAGATGCATGTACAATGACTAACATAATGCTTTATCTTCTTAAAGGAAAATTGTTTTAAAACTCTTGGACAACACTACACAACACAAGTTATGTAAAGGAACTTACAATTATAAAGTGAATGGAAGTGTTTAAAAGCAGTTTAAATATAAAATGTTAAATATAATTTTTGTAAAAAAAAAAAACAAAAAAAAAAACTTCTGTTCTTCTTACACCTCTAAGTTGTTCTCATCATCTTTACGGTCGTTTGTGTTGTCATGGCCTGAAGTTGTAAAATTGGACATCTATAACCAGACAGAAACAACATACATAGACATTTTTTTTCAAATCCAATCTCAGAGGAACCTAACTTTTTTACTGTATATGCCTGAATTTTATAAGAATAAAGTTATTTTTTTCACCATTTAATGAACTGAAATCATTCACTTGCATTGTAGTGCCTTATTGGCGTGCATTTGATACGCAATGGGTAGATTAGGGGGTTATGTGTAGATGTGTAAAATATGTACATGAAAACCTGCATATTATATTGCAACGGCAACAAATTTTGTATCAAAATGCACTTCACTGCGAAAACTGCATATCATATATGCACGGAAAAAAAACTGACAAATTATATGCCAAATGCGTGCCTATCATATGCACACCAAAGTACATTTTTGCATATCAATACCACAATTTTCCTTGTTTTATTTTGGCGTACTATTTTTATACGCATTTTCATGATGAGAATGGGCTTCCACATAAAACCGGTTATGTTAAACACAGCTAGTATCTGTATAAATTATTAGTTTTATGGGTTTTTTTAATGGAAATGTTTTTGCATGAAAAATTGCTTTTTGTACTAACTTATATGGAATAGCATTCCTACACAACAGCACATCGTCCAATCATTTGTGGAGCCAATTTAAATCAATTTTGTTATGTGATTTCAATGCAATCATACATCTGTTTTTAAGGCCAAATTAGCACTGCCTCTCTTGAGCAAACTGTGTGATGAGTTGCCTGCCCAAAATCACTTAAACTCTGCCACACTGAGGTGGAAAAAAGATGCTTCTTTTGGCCATCACCTTCATTACCAGCATGATGGTACAGTATATATCGTTAGATAAAAACATGGCATTTGATTTATATAGACATGTATTACTTTCGATTTGTATTTGGTTGAGACCACTGCTGTTTATATTTTACTGCAAATCCTTTCAACCTGTCACTTCAGAACCCGCGTGACATCTGTACATTTCTTGGATATTGTGTGGAGGAACGTGACATTGACAGGATTAAGAGAATCTGTTTGCTTAATCACCAATGTCAAAAAACTCTACCAAATGCCAACTATGAAGGTAAACATTTGCAGCAAAGTGTATTTTGAAGGTTATTGTTTTGCATGTTCTGCACAGCTGAACTAGGTTTCTCTGCTCTCTAACCACAGATGGCGACGTCCCCTGCAGTGCTCTGTTTTGCACATACATTGTGAGCACCCTGAGGAGTATCTGTTTCCCAGAGAGAGAGTACTCAGGTGAAAATCACAATACATACAGGCTGAGTTCAGAAAAACAAGTCGGACTTAGTTGTATCGAATGCACTGCACCTTAACTATTAACAGTTTTTTTTATAAAATCCTTAACACACATTGAAAAAATCAAATAAATATGTACACTTTTAAAAAAACTTAGTGCACGGTTTTTGCATGTTTCTTATTACCACTTTTTGGTATTAAGATTATAAATGTTTACTTTAAAGTACATTTTAAATAACTATTTTAACAGTCTTTTGTCATATTTTGAAGTACACTTATTTGAATGTTTTAGTTTTTTTATATTACATTTAAAGTAAAAATATATATATAACAAAATATAAAAATTGCAACTTAATCAATAAGCGAATGTGAAATTACAAATAAATTTATAATACACTGACAATGACATACAAGGTTTGTAGCAAAGTAAAGTATATTTTATTTTGTTTACCGTGCTTGTCAGTTACTTTCAGCATGTACATTTGAAACCATATTTACAATAGCATAGAAGTAAGTTATGCAATGACATATAAACAGGCTGGGAAGGTTACTTTTAAAAATGTAATTTCAATACACTGCACTTAAGTATATTATTTTAAAAGGATATTATTTCCATAATAATTACTATTTTTAAAAGTATGTAAAGTGTACTTTTTCACACCAAGGATTTCATTTAATTATTAACTTAAAAGCGTATATATAATGATTCAAAGTATGCTACATCTTTCGTTGTCACACAAATCATCTTCTAAATAATTTAACTATTTTCCATTAATGCAATTTTGTTTAAAATATTTTCATTTGTTAGTTTGATCAAATGATGAGTCAAAACAGATGCTGTAATTAGGTTCATCTGAATATTTCATGTTTGCATACTGTACGGCGGGAAGAGTATGTTAGTATGCTATTCAAAACATACACAGAGTTGGCGTCCTAAACATCTCGTATTTAATTGGAAAAAACCTTGACTTCCAGTATTTTGTCATTTTTGTACTTTACAGAGCATCATACACTGTCCTGCTGGAGAGTTTGTGCAAAGAGTTTCCTCCTCTGTTTCAGCCCACAGTGCAATAAGATGGCTGAAAATACATCCAGCTATACATATATATGTATGTATAATATATATATATTTTCCTACAACAGAATTTTTCCTACAACAGAATAACTCAAATGGAGATAGTCCCGCAGTACCAGAATGCAGAGTAGCACGGTAAGCATACGGTAAGCACGGACGCGTATTGAAGCGATGAGAAGAGGTAAATGTTGAATAAGTTTTTGTTTTTCATCATGTTAAAAAGTAACTTCCTAACATTACAGTTGAATCACTGATGGCAGATGGAGTATTCTGAATGATGCTTTTTATACTTTCCTGGACCTTGACAGTGGTTACTTATTCCCCAGTTTTTTATCCAAAATATCTTAAATTACCAGTTTTTTATCCAAAATATCTTAAATTATGTTCTGAAGACGAACAAAGCTTTTAAGGGTTTGGAACGACATGGGGGTTAAGTGATTAATGACAAAATTTTTCATCATTTTGGGTTTGGAGTATCCCTTTAAAGTTCTCTGGCACCGTGCCGGTGTTACGGTTTAACTAGTTACCGTGTTATCTGGTGACCAACTTCCTGGTTCAGGTCTCCGCTCCAGATGTGATGGAACGACCGCAGCAGATTCGCTGATTCTGAAAGCACAAACTGACGTGATATTAAGCTGTCTACGACTTGCTCATTGCATGATTTTGATATTCTTGTAAAGATTACAAGTTATTGGCATGATCGCCTGTAGCAGCTGAAGTAAGTAGGATAAACAAAAACAAAAAATAAAAATAAAGTAAGTGTGTGTTGGCGCGGGTTTCGAACACGCACTAAAAGACGGTGCGCGCCCCACGAGAACGCCAGTAATGAACCACAGAGCTACCAATCTACACTGATTCTGCTAGCCTTTTTATTCACCGTGGGAGTTTTTCATAATTTATTCAGTGGATTTTAATAATGCTAATCTCACCCACCGTGAACTGCCTAAATATAGACAGAACATCACATGCCCCACCAGAGACAGCAATATACTGGACCACCTGCTACACTGTTTTAAAGGATGCATACCACTCTGTCCCCGAGCAGCACTGGGACTCTCTGATCACTGTTTAGTTCCTTCTACCAGCCCACAGGCAGAAACTCAAATCTGCTAAGCCTGTAGTAAAAACTGTAAAGAGACAGACTGCTGAAGCAGAGCAAGATTTACAGGCCTACTTTGAACTTGCTGACTTGAGTGTTTTTGAGTCTGCAGCTATTGATCTGGATGAGCTTACTGACACCGTGACATCCTACATCAGTTTCTGTGAGGACATGTCTGTTCCCACCAGGACTTATTTAACTTTTAAAAACGACAAAACCTTGGTTCAGTGCAAAGGTCAAACAGCTTCGCCAGGCCAAAGAGGATGCCTACAGGAGTGGGGGACAAAGACTTTTACAAACAGGCCAAATACACACTGAATGGGGAGATAAGAGTGGCAAAGTTAAACTACTCTGAAAAGCTAAAACAACAGCTTTCAAGTAATGACTCTACATCAGTGTGGAATGGCCTGAAAGCCATCACCAGTTACAAGACCCCATCTCCCAGCACTGAGGCCAATCAACACC
This sequence comes from Cyprinus carpio, assembly GCF_018340385.1. Lineage (NCBI taxonomy): Eukaryota > Metazoa > Chordata > Actinopteri > Cypriniformes > Cyprinidae > Cyprinus > Cyprinus carpio. The sequence goes on along the minus strand of NC_056606.1, from coordinate 7,588,402 downwards.
TGGCTGAAGACCTGAACGAGTTTTACTGCAGGTTTGAAAAGCAAAAGCTTGGTCTGACACCCCACACCCGCTCTGACCATCTCACAACACAGCCATCCACACCCTCCCCCTCCCTCCCCCTTACTGTTTCTCAGCCTGTACTCAAGATCCGTGAAGAGGATGTATGCAAAGTCTTCAGGAAGCAGAAGATAAGGAAAGCCAAAGGCCCAGACGGTGTCTCTCCAGCCTGCCTCAAAGCCTGTACTGTCCAGCTATCATCCATCTTCACATTGATCTTCAACAGATCCGTGGAGCTGTATGAAGTCCCCTCCTGCTTCAACGCTCCATCATTCCTGTACCTAAAAAAACAAAAATCACAGGACTTAATGACTACAGACCCATTGCTTTAACGTCTGTGGTCATGAAGTCATTCGAGAGACTGGTGCTGGGCTACTTGAAGGACATTACTGGACCCTTGCTGGACCCCCTGCAGTTTGCTTACTGAGCAAACAGGTTTGTGGATGATGCAGTCAATATGGGATTGCACTACATTCTCCAACATCTGGTCAAACCAGGGACTTATCCAAGGATCTCGTTTGTGGACTTCAGCTCCGCTTTCAACACCATCATCCCAGACACCCTTCAGAATAAAAACTCACACAGCTCTCTGTACCCACCTCCATCTGTCAGTGGATCACCATCTTCCTGACAGACAGGCAGCTGCTAGTGAGGCTGGGAAAACTCACATCCAACACCCGCACCATCAGCACTGGAGCTCCTCAGGGCTGCGTCCTCTCTCTCCACTGCTTCTCCCCTCTACACCAACGACTGCACATCTAAAGACCCCTCTGTCCAGCTCCTGAAGTTTGCAGATGACACTACAGTCATTGGCCTCATTCAGGACGGCGACGAGTCTCGGACACAACCTGTTTGCACTTCTCCCCTCAGGCAGACACTACAGATCTCTGCACCCTAGAACATCTAGGCATAAAAAGTTTTTTTTTCCCCATGCCATCTCATCATTCCCCCAGCTTAAACAGCTAACATATGAATCATTACCCGTGTTCTGTAATTCATTTCCTTAAATCATTCTACATCTTAAATGATTGCCTTTCTCAAGTATTATGTAAAGACATATGCATATCTCTTTATTTATACAGTTCTATATAAAATTGTACAAATCTGTACATAAATCAATCTACTGTTCCAGATTCATACACATTATTTATTGCCAAGTCTTACTAATTTTATTTTTATTCTGTTCTCATGTCAGATGTGTATGCATGTGTGTATGTATGTATGTACCAGGAGAACCTTAAAAAAAAACACAACAATTCCTTGTGTGTTTGTGCACACCTGGCGAATAAAGCTAATTCTGATTCTGATTCTGATCGTTTGTTAAAGGAAAACGCCACCGTTTTTCCATATTCCACTATGTTCTTCCCTCAAACAGCGACGAGTTGATACGTACCTCTCCCGTCTCAGTGCGTGCACTCAATCACTGTAGCATGTGGCGCCACTATGCTAGTGTTTAGCTTAGCACCATTCATTCCTTAGGATCCAAACAGGGATAAAAAAAAAAGTACCAAAATAAACCATCCATGTTTTCCCTATTTAAAGACGGTTACGTGAGTAGTTACACGAGTAAGTATGGTGACACAAAATAAACAGTGGCGATTTCCTAAGCAGATAAAAATGATGACTATAATGTATGGCGGAAGAGCACTTCGCACCACTTCGAACTCAGCACAGTAATATCATCACTCCTGAGAGTGGGAGTTTTCAGGAGTGATGATATTACTGTGCCGAAGTCGAAGTGTTGCGAAGTGCTCTTCTCCCATTCATCATAGTCGTCATTTTTATTAATTTTTTCCATTAAATAAAAACCTTTTTAGACAAATTGTGTAATCATTGTGTAAAATTAGCTACGAGACAACCCCCCACAAAAAAAAAAAAAAAAAAAAAGTTAATTTTTTCCCCCTCAATAATTTTTACAACAAGACCACCGACTCAAACAAACAATTAATTAAACATAAAGAAAATTAATTTTTTTTGTTGTTTATTTCACTTTGCTAAAAGCATACACAAATATGACTGTCACACCATGGACTACAGAATATTTTTGTTGCAATCTAACAACAAAACCAACAAATATCAACATACAGTACATGAGAAAATAAATAAGTCATTGCATGAGCATTGCTTTGTGCTTTAAACAATGCACAATTCAAAGACTAAGTATAACTGCACTCTTAATTTTGCATAGTTAACAGTCAGTCATCTTAATAATAAAACAAAACACTACCAAGAACAGAAAAGGACAACTAATTAAAAGATACAGTAAGAATACATTTTCTGAAAGACAATAGAAAAATAGCAAATTTACAGTTTGCATTTTATAGTTTTTTTTAGCTATCATATTATATGTGTGCACTGGTACGCAACTGCATTCATAATAAAAAAATTAAAAAAACAGCTATATTAAAGGGGAAAAAAAAGAATGCATCATAAGCAATAGTCTCAAACAGGGAAAAGAATATGACCAGAGAAATAGCTGGATCTGCCTATACCATTAGCACCCCGAGAAACCTCTATCCACACACAGTCTCCTCTCTGCAGGTTCAGAACCACGCTCCCTTGCACTAATGATCGTGTATTAAGGTTGATTGTTTCAGCAGTTAACTGTACAGCATCATTTTTCTTTAAGGTAACAGTACCCAATGTCCGAGTTCCTAGGCATGAGAACTGGAATTCATATACACCGGGTATCTGGCAGACGAACTGTCCTGATGTTTGGTTGTAATGGTTCTGTCCATTGTAAAGGACCTGATTAAACACAACAACCTTAGCAGTGATAGGAAGGATGGTACCAACAGAAGCAAAGAAGGCAGATTGTTGTCCTGTGGTATTTATGGGAGGTCCTGGAGGTCCGGGGGGGCCAGCTACACCTCGTGGACCTGAGAAAATGTAAAATTAGAATACATGATAAATGATCTTTAAGTGATATTAAGTAATATATTAATATATTAAGTGATATAAGTAATAATTAGAGGGCATGTTTGATGTATGACTGGCTTACCAGGTTCCCCTGGAGGTCCTCTGGATCCGGGAGGCCCTTGGAAGGAATCTCTATCTGAGGGGTAATGAATAGGTGTTTTATAATTAAACTGTAGGCCTAACTGTTTGCAATGACAGTTTTAAATGTAAAATATGCCCCAAACCCATGAAAACCACTTGAAGCAAGCAAAAGCCTGAGGGAAGGTCTAAACAGCTTACAAAGATTTGGTGCAGTTTGAATGCTGTCATGAAACACTGCATGATATTTATGACATATAAATTCATTAATACAGTATATGTCACCGCACCAAAACAGAGTACAGCAAAGCAGATCAAAGAAGATATTCAAGCTGTATTGAGTTTAGAGATTTTGCAGTGAACTGAATGCCATTTTAAATTCAATTATAGGTCATGTGCAAAACAAAATCACTTTTTGCTTGCATTTAGGAGAAAACAAACACTTTTCTAACCTCATTTCCAATGTCTGAAATGTGGATGCCACTGTCACCTGAAAGGTCAAACACTGAATTACAGGTGATCCAAATTGTGGTGACCATGAGGACAGATTGTAATTTTTCCTAAGTACATGATATGTGCTTATACTACAAAAGTTAAGAACTGTCCAAGGACATATAAAGCTAGTAAGAAGCTTAAGCAGAGATTTGCAGCCAGAGGAAGATTTATGTATGATTATATAGCACATATGCATTTAAGAGCTCTTTTACTCTGGCACCTTACCAGTTTCAGTCCAAGGGGTGAGGTCAAAGGCCGGGATAACCCCACAGTTAACAAAACTAGAAGGACTGGTGAAGCGGAAAGGATCATACGGAACTCTAAGGATTCCAGTGTTGTCACAGATGATGCGGGCTAGCGACACAGAGGCCAGAGATGCTTTTTGTTTGGTGGTGAACACTCCTTGGTTCTCAAACCATAACCTGTACACACCGTGACACTTGACATTAATACCTCTCAAACACATAGTCTCAGATTAAATCAGAGGTGTTCTGTCCTGCTCCTGGACCGGCTTCCTGCAGAGTTTATTTCCAACCTGCCCCAACACACCTGCCTGGAAGTTTCCTGAAGTCTTGATTAGCTAGTTTAGGTGTGGTTAATTAGGGTAGTGGGGTTGGAGCTGAACTCTGCAGGATAGTGGCCCTCCAGGAGAAGGATTAGACTAAATACACAGAGATATTTACCTATCCCCCTGGCGGATGTGCTGGAACTGTGTAGAGATGAGGCAGGCAAAAAGGGGACCGACACGAGCACCAGGAGCAAAAGGCTCAGCAACACCTCCCAACCAAATGTCAATGTTCTCAGGGGTGCCATAAAGCTCAAGCAACCTGCGAGCCAATTCAGTGTTGTTCATCACCACAGCTAATTCTTGCTCATTCTGAGGGGCGGACAGTCCACAGAATCGACGCCATGAATTATAGCCTTATAAGAAAAAACAACAGATTGAGTATACTTATGGAAGTAAGTCTTCTTCCAAAAACAAACAGAGTGAAAATGCAGCATTAAGTTGGGTTGGCTTCACATGGTTGGGTTTAAAGCATGGGTTTCCAAACTCGGTGCTGGAGGACCAGAGTTTAGCTCCAGCTTGCCTTAACACACCTGCATGGATGTTTCTAGTATGCCCAGCAAGACCTTGATTGGCTAGATCAGGTGTGTTTAATTGGGGTTGGAGCTAAACTCTACATGACAGTGGCCCTCCAGGAGCAGGATTGGACACCCCTGGTTTAAAGAGTTCTGAAAGTCCAGAATCTAGAATCCAGATTCCAGAATATTTACCTGGTATAGCGTGGTCACGGCTTCTCTGCATGTTGAGGGCAGCCAAGTCCAAAGCAATGTGTGATGTGAAGGCAAACAGCCTCTCTCTAAGAGCATCCACCAACATGTGGTCCTGTGTGCTCAGTTTTGCTGGGCATCAGTCCACGAAGCAGAGGATCGATACCACCTAAGCAAGATGAAAAGCAGAAGTAAAATAAGATTGAAAGAGAACAATTGTAGCAGATGCAAGACTCTTTAGTTATTCTGAAGAAAGCATCACAAACTCACCCTCAAAGATCACCCTCCAAGGAGAAAAGAAGGCCTCGTAAAGGGGCACGCTTGGAAATTGAGGATGGTTCTGGTAATTTTCATTAAGACGAAATATCATGGGTTGGATGGCCAGGTGGGCAAAACGGAAAGCTGCAGTGGCAAAGACATTTGCAATGGTTGGGTCCACATTCTCATCATAACCTGGATATAGTCCGAGGTGTCTATTGTAAGCATCAGGGCCCACAATATGTGGCAAGTATTCCTTAAACACCAAGATCTAAAAAAGAAAGGAGAAGTTGCTCATACATATATATGTTGTACTCCAAGTTACTGCTTACATTTGATGCAGTTTCCATTAGGAGTTTTTACCTGGTTGTAGGCACCCACAATTTTTCTTGCCTCTTGATAGAGGGTTTCACTACTCCAGGTAGGGTTGAGCACATGGAGGGCACGAGCCAATCTATTGTGCTCCCTCACAAAAAGTGTGTGTATTGAGGTGAGTGCCGTGTTTTCATCAACACGAACATCCCCTACACAAATTGAGGATTCATTAGCATTTGCCACAAGGAGTTGTGGAAATAATAGGCATATACCATACATTTTAGATCAGGGATCTCCAACCCTGCTCCTGAAGAGTACCATCCAGCAGACTTCAGTTCCAACCCTGGTTGATTAGCTGGTTCAGGTGGGTTTGATTGGGATTGGAGCTGAACGGTGGCTCTCCAGGAGAAGGGTTGGAGACCCATGTTCTAGACTAGGAATATGCCTGATAATTGCATTATGAAGGCACAAGTTTACTGACCTGCAAATGAAGCAAGGCACCTCTGTAAGGGTGGTGTCATTGAGGGTTTTCCTGCGCGTGGCACACATGTTGCTTTCTACACCGGTAAAAGGCAAAAGCTCTCGTCCATTGTCAAGGAACTGATCATTGACACGTAGAAGACCACCATCATTGGTCAGGTCTCGAAGTTCCTTAGCTAGCCCATCCTCAGACCCATAAACTTGTCCAGCATCTAGGAACGCTGTTAGAGCATTGATTTGTTCCCGAACTTTGGGGTTCTCACCAAACATATAGGCAGTGTTCCCAGAACCACAGGCGGGTGATGAACGGAAGACAGGGAGACAGGTGTCAGGCCTCAGGCGTGGATCTCCTGGAGGGGCCTGTGTTCAGACATTAAATACCATGAAAGACTGCTATTATACAAGAATAAGATCAGGATAATCATTGACAGAAGGACAATCCATGACTGACCGGAATTGGGAAGCAGGGTTCAGAGCGCTCACAACTCTCATCGCAGTTGAGGCCATTGCTGAAGGATCTGATGCTTGGTGAGAAGGGCGTTAAAGTCAGATCATGGTCAACCCATTGCCCAAAGATGGTGAGCATGAAGGTAAACTCACGATCACTCTCTATGTCAGCATCAGCAGTGCTTAGAATACGATTTGAAACCAATCTGACCTGGAATCAATGAGGAAGACAGAATTCAGACATTGTAAATTTATTGGTGGCCTCACTGATTGTCAAGTAAACTATTCATAATCATCTCCATCATACCAGGGGCAACGCTGCATCATTGTGCAATTTGTTGGGATCCCACCCTTTGGGCTGGGAGATGCCATCTTCATACTGAGCAGGCAACCAGCGGGTAAAAGCAGTATTGGATGCACCAAGGAGTGGGTTCCTCCTGGGAATTGTAAAGTAAGATGTTTAACTCAGCAAACAAAAAAGTCTTTGAAAAAAGACTGCCATGAATTAGAAAGGAAAGACTGACCGGTTGTTGCAGACACTGGTGATAGTTCTATATTTGTTTATGAGGGGTGTTGTCCTACAAGATGGGGGCCGGGTTTGAGCTGTACAGCCTGTCAGACGTTCAATGGTGTTCAGCTCATCTGGAGTCAGCAGGTCTAGGAGAAAACACATATTGACAGTCTTGAGCATAAAACATCAGACAGTGATAGATTTGATCTGAGTCTGGCAAGATTTTCAACATGCAGTCTTCATACCTGTAGCATTGATGGACCTCTTGTGTACATGATGGGCTTTCTCACTGATCAGCCTGAGTGTCTGCACCATGTAGTCTGCAGCTCTCACGGCCTCTCGAGTCTTTCTAGCTGGCTGTTTCAGTAGACGTAGCTTGTCGGAAGGCTTGATGACATCTCTGCGCACCCTTGCTAAACTCCTGGAAGTTAGGAGATTTATAAAAATAAGTAGATCAATAACTGGGCTGACAGAACAGGAATATTGAGCAACATTCTTATAAAGGTTACTCACTCATCACGAGAATACTTGTAAGCCGCATCCACGATTTTCTTTGCTTCCTCAATCGAATCTAGAATGAAACGTCTCCCAGGACTTTCTTCTTCTGCTAAAAAAAAGGAAAATCATATATCTAATAATCTAATAATCTAAGTACATCTAATAATGACTAATTTAGTGAAGCCTGTAATCCCCCCCACCACCCCACCCACCCACCTGTGAAGGATAAATTAATGAAATTCTTCCAGTCTAAGATATTTATGCCTTTTCTTGATTAACAAAAAGCAGCAAAGCTCTGATGTAATAAGTGATATGTAATCATGAAATTGGATCAAGATGGATGTTACACCTGATGAACAGCTTAAATTATTGAAAGCACAAATTTCTTGGACCAGAAATTTTTTTTCCATGTTTTATAGCTTTTGATCAGCAGTTTAATTTTTGATTGCATGATTATTGGTAAACTTACCACCCAATGAAAGGGCAAAATAGCATCCCACCACAAAAACAAAAGTGTGAAGATTCATCTCTGAAACGCATGAGAGAATGAGCACAAAAAAGACATTATGTTCATGACTAATTTCACTGTTTTATGCATTTCAACATTTTAAGGGGCACAGGAAAAATAATAGAATAGAATAATATAATTTATTCTAAAATGATCTGAGAAAATTTGATTAAAAAATACTTTGAGTGAGAATTGTCAAATAAATGTAAGAATTAATAACTCTAAATGCATTCTTTGCATTTGCATTTAGATTCACAGAGTTTAACAATAAGTGCAATTAAACAGAATTAAATTTAGAGGAAAAACACATAATTTAAAAAGAAGATTCAGACATTGCATTTCTCACCTGAGTAACAGGTCTCTGTCTCTCTGGTTCTGGACTCAAGGCTCTGAGTGTGTTGTACTGAGTGGATGGAGTGGGCCGTGCTTTTAAACCATCCTCATCCTCCCTCTGTTAAGCATCACTGGTGGAGTCACAGGCGGGGCAACAGATTTACTTCCTTCTTCCTTTTCACAAGTGCATTTACCATATGTGGTGTTTGTTTTATTGATTTATTTGAGGTGACAATCTGACACTGATTTACTCTTCATTACTCTACATTACAGGAATGCAAGGACAATAGTTCCGTCATCATATATTTACTCTAATGTCATTCCAAAACTGTATGTTTTTCTTTCTTCCATGGAACATAAAAAAAGATATTTACAGTGAAATGGCTCAGTGTTTACAAGTGAAGACAATAGGTACCCATGTTGTTTGGTTCCCAATGTTCTTCAAAATATCTTCTTTTGTGATCAGCAGAAGAAAGAAATACAGGTTTGGAACGATATGTAAATAATGACAGAATTATTTTACTATTTGGTGAACTGGTTAATACTTTATAGCACTGCATATATACTGCAGTATATTTTATAAGCTGAATAATTTATATTATATATGAAATAAACATTTGAAATTAAATAAAAAAACAAAAAAAAAACGAATGCATTATGATGTTGGTATAATAGCTGACAATGCAAGATATAAAAAATGTAGAAATGGTTTATAAAAATAATATATGTAATATTCAAGTTCATATAATTCACCATGAGATAAAATGTTTGAAATCAAAAGTGGCCTGTGTAAAAAGTGTGGACACACTGACTCATTCTTTATTACAACTATTTTCCATATTTTAAAATAAAATGCTCTCAGACTTCAGCTCTGAACATTCTCTCAAACAATAAAACAAAATTAAATAAAATGTTGTATTAAAAAACCCAAAATCAAAAAAAAAAAAAAAAATCTATATTTTCCACAAACCAATCAAAAAACATTTAAGTGAGACTTTTAGAGAAAAGTTTTTAAGATCATGAGTAACGAATTTAGTTGCATGGGTAACTTTTGTAAACTTTTGGTTGGTAATGTAAATTACTGTTATGGTTTCTTCTATTTTTCTGACATATCGGAAATTAATAAATGTCTCCTGCGAGACAGCCAAACAATAGATGAAAAAGTTTAACAGCCTAGTGACCTATAATCTCTGACTAAGATTCCAGTAAACGCTCATGGAAACATTTCCTCTTCCAACTCTATTTATCAGCATCAGGACTGTAGGTTTTTCGTTGTTGTTGTTGTTGTTGTTTTTATCAGCACTGTACCCATCAGAGTTTATGGCATCAAAGCACGATGAATTGATGAATGCTGTTGCAAACAATTTACAGTTACAGTTATGCATTTAGCAGATGTTTTTATCCAAAGCGACTTACAGTGCATTCAAGCTAACATTTTTTACCTAACATTTCTAATTGTTTCCCTGATTGCAGAGCATTGCATGGAAAACATGCTTGCATACACACAAGGGCTCTACTAGTAACAAGATATTTAATGTACCTTATAGTCTTCATCTATCAAATTATGATTATTATCAACTGTATAGTATTGTCTGTGTTATCAGGGTGTTTGTTTTTTAGTCCAGTGCTTTTTATTGGGCACAAAGTCTGGGTGTTTTTCTTTTATCTTTTCGTTTATGTTTTTTAAAATTCTACTTCCATAATACTTTTTCATGATTCAGGTCATATCAAGTTTCAAGTGGGTTTAATTGCATTTTTACCACCAAAAATGAAAAACCTGCAGATAATATATACATATATATACATGTGTGTGTGTGTGTGTGTGTGTGTGTGTGTGTGTGTGTACATGTGTATATGTGTGTATATATGTTAAAATTAAGTTTCCCATAAAGATATGTTGAAAATATTTAGAGGAAGTGTCTTTATTTTCTTGGCTAAGCGAAGGCAAACCTCAAGAATTTCAAATTGTCATGTAATCGCTCTAATCTGAGTTTTAATGTTACTATCAGATGAACTTCAAACTGTCATGTAATCGCTCTAATCTGAGGCTCTTAGGTGTTATGATGTACAAGAGCTTTTTTATCACTTAAGGTATATGAAGTATATGAACAAGAAGCTTGAGGATCATATTTTACTAATAGAAATTTGTTCACTAATGATGACATATGTTGTATATCACATTACAGAACTAAGATGAACATAACTGAACACTTATGACTGAAATTCTGTCAGCATTTTCTCACGCAGTATGACTTACTTTCGTGGAACAGCACTGGAGTTATTTTATGCAAAATGTGCAAGCTGCTCTTTGCCATGACGTGAGTAAATGATGACCACAGCTGTAAAAAAAGATTTGGAACAACACGAGGATGAGTGAATGACACGAGGATTTTTTTTAATGAAATATTCTATGTTCGGGTCCAAACCTAATAACAGATTTTGGTTTGTTTATTTACTACATAGCACTACTACTACTACTACTACAAAAAAAAAAAAAAAAAAACCTGGGTTAACCACAGTGTTTTGCATGGAAAGCATATTGACAAATCAAACAATCACATATACCACACACTATAAAGTTTAACTGTCAGATGCTGCCACCACAAAATGAGCTTTTAGCAGATTCTTAAACACTGACAGAGATTTAGCAGACGTAATATGTAGCGGCTGCTCATTCCACAGTCTTGGCCCCATTAATGCAAAAGCTCGATCGCCACACATGGTCCATGCTTATATTGCAATATACTGAAAAATAAGCACTAGTTTACCAAATATGGAAATGTATTATTTAATATATTGCATTATCAGTATCCAGTATATTCCCATATGTTTTTGTTTCATTTCATCCTTGTATGACATGATAAAGTCACTATAGGGAAATGCCACTGTTTGTCAGAATGCTCTCTTCTCACAAATAAGGCTATTCTGGCATTATGTGGGTGTTTGTGGTTATATGGTTTGCTGTCTCAAGCACTTCTCTTTCTGTGATCTTTCTATATTTGGTAACAGGGGAAAGTGAGGTAAGATGAGTGAAGGACAAAGCAAATTTTACCAGGCTTTCATTAAAAACATTAACCAACATTGCTGCTTTTTTAATGCTTAACAGATTATTATTTAAAAGTTAATAGTTGAAAATAGCATTAAAATACAAACATGAACTGTTAGTGACCTAATGCAGGAAATACCATCACAATAGGATTGAGAAACTTTATAACAACAAAGTACAGACTGGATTTCTATGAAAAGTCAAGAAACAAACCATTGTACACCTTAAAGATAAACAATTCAGGATTTTCACCTTGAACTTCTGGGTTTTAGAATTGAAGAGACCACAGTCTCAGCGCTGGGAAGCGCAAGGAAGGAGGAACACCTCATATTACCCAACAACCTTCATGTTGAAATGTTGGATGTTGACATATCTTACCAAGAAAATCACGGTCTTGGTTTCATGTAAGACCAGGAATAGATCCGGTTAAATTTTAAAAATAATCTAGATATGTGATCAGATTAGTGGTCACATATAAATTTAAATGATTATCTTCATTTAACTGAAGCAACAAACTTTCTTCCAAATCTTTCAAATATATGGCTTATGGATATCTTTTAGATATACAGTCTAGCAGTGATGTGTCAAATTGTGCAGATGATTTGTCAAATAAATAAATTTCATGCAGTACTGTCACAGATTGCTGCTAAAATTTCAAAGCTACATTTATAATCTCAATTAGATTAGATTCACTTTTTTTCATTTTTATTCATTTAATTGTATTTTTTCAATTGAAGTTTTATTCAAATCAATCAATTCAAGTTTATTTGTATAGTGCTTTTAACAATACATATTGTTTCAAAGAAGCTTTACAGAAAATGCTTGTTTGCATGTCACAAGCAGGAAGTATTCGGTTATCTGTCAGAGATGAGTGTGTCACTCTCATGCATTAAAGTGCCACATTATGGGTAATCAAAGGTTCATATTTTGGTTTTGGGAGTGCCCAACAACAGGTTGACATGCATGCAGGGTAAAAAAAAATACTTTCATTGTCTTATAATATGCATTTATTTTTACCTTACTTGCTCAACGACTCCCAAAAGATTCACTCAACCATTCATTTTTCCAAACCCCTCCTTTGTGTGACGCTAATCATCATGAGCCTGTAATGCCTGATAAAGAAGTGTTTGTGAGCGCAGCGCTATTTTTACCGCTCTTAAAGCGGAACCTAGTGGCAAAGAATGAATTTGCATTTTCATTTAGACCAACACAAAAAGACAGACAAGTGGGCGGGCAGTATACTAATGATTCATGTTGACGTCAACATGAAATGGCTTGGGATTCGTTTTAAAAACGACTCGTTTCAATGATTCATAGTCGACTCTTCTTAATTGAGATACAATAGGCCTATAAATTTATACACAGTGTGCTTTCAGATTTAAAACTTTGCAGGATATTTTCATCCACTTAGAGCTGTGTTACATGTACAACATGAATAACATTTGACAGTTTTGTGTGTTCAAAGAATCCACTTTTTATCTCATTTAGTTACTGGTTTAAATTTTTTGAAATATTTTAACAGTGTTTTTAAATAATAATTCAATAATAATATAAAATTATTAATAATAATAATAATAACCTTCAGCTTAAAACTGAAAACATACTCTTTAGCTGCAGCCTTTTATTATTTGTTCTTTTAGCAGTTATGTCGAGACACATCTGGAATCCATATTTGGAAAGCCTTTATAGCAGAGAAAAACAATCCACAAAAGCATTTCTTTGACTTTCTGAAAGAGGAAAAAAAATCGAGACTGATTACATTGGTCAGTAGACTAAAGTGTTATATTCAGTCTCCAGGACTGAACACTTCAGGTGACAGTAACTCATAAACAGTAAAATAAAACTGTGAAAATTGTATTTCTTTATAACAATAAACCATTAATAACTAACTGATTAGTTGACTGGAAATGTTTACTGCAGGTCACTTAATTATTACAGACAGCTGAGTAATGCAAAAGGTGCAGCATGTTTTCTCACCTTTCTTTAGCCATAAACCGTCTATTGTGCAAAACATCTATAAAAGATGTTAGAAGAAAGCTTCTCATGTAGGCTAGTGGTGTCACGGTCAAAGTGTGAGTTTACTCAGCTTACTGTTTCATGTGAGTAAATACAGTTGACTCATTAAAGGGCAAAATAAACATTTACAGCCTTTTGTAAATTAGCAGCTTAAATCTGTACTGTGCCACATGCTTTATCTATAAAGGCCTTAGAAAAAAAAACACTGAAATAATTTAGTTAAAATGCATATATTTCATATACATCAAAAACATTAACATATATATTGACATATCACTGATATAAAATTGTAATTCAACTTGATTTGGAGTATTTCTTTATTGCATAATGCACATTTCTTAATTGTATGTCTTTAAATGCAAAATATTTAAAGTGTACCTGAAGTATACTTGCAATAGTTCCAGTTTAGCACAATCAAATTTACTTCAGTATATCTTCCACATAAAGTGCATTACAAAACAGAATTATTTGTTCCAATTTAGCAGACTTTATGTTTACCAGTTCAGTGTACTAAAAGTACAATGGCAGGGAATTTTAATTAAGCACATAAATATGTAAATGTATTTGTAGAATACTTAAAATAGGAGTTTGGATTTTACTGCTTTGAGAACAAAAGTGCACCAAGTTCAATAAGGAAATATCCAAGGAAGTCTGATAAAATATCTCAGCCACGTTTTATATTGCTATGTTTAATGATGTTAGAGCTGTGAAAGTTGGCCAACAACATAAAAAAACAATGCATTTTATATAAGTCCCATTTGTGAAACTATGTGTTTCTTAAGACATGTAACCTAAGCGCAGTTGCATGAATTCTTACTCAGTGCAGTTGAAACCACTGTTACTGTTTTGTGCTGTTATAAACATGATACAGTATAATGCATCAATCTGATATGTGGGCAACAAATCTGTCTGTGTAACTACATTGAAACTATTACTATTACATTTTAAAAACAATTACAAAGAAAAAGCAAGTACACACTGAATTAAATGTGAAATTTCAGGCAAGAAAACTGATATGGTATTTTTTGATAAAACGTAGGGTAGTTTAAAGTAAAGTGGGCTGTTTAAGCTTGATTGTACTGTGTTTAATGCGTTTACACATTTAGAGCATAACAACAGCATTAATTAATGGGACACTATTTATTTAAATTATACTATAGTTTTGGCTCATGCAATATGACCCTGGTGATTGTGGTCACACCACAAAAGAGGACTTCCTCATCATGAAAAGTAAGGCCTTTGACATTCAGATTTTCATTAGATTCAAGAATCTCATTACTAACTTGAATTACTAACAGATTTTCATTACAGCACTTGTATTATTTGTTGCTGCAGTCACAGCTGCAAAAAATACTGAAGTTTTTCTTGTAAGGTGTTTAAATGTTTCTGGCCTACTTTGGTTGAATGTGATAAAGTGAGACACCTTGAACCTACTCACATTCCTAATTCTACTTGCATTCATGAAATTAATTAACATTGTGATTATTTTATCATTAACATGTATGATTGTCTTTTTACAGAGCAGAAATAAGTGTGGAGTCAGGTAATTAAAGTCAGAGATAGAAGAAAAGAAAGAGAAAGCAGAAATGAAGGTAAGGTGTGAGGTTAAATCTGGAGTGAAAAAGAATGAGAAGCATGCAGAGTATACAGCTTTTAACATGTTTAGAGAAAACAGACAGAAAAAAGGTGTTACAATATTACATTTTATATTGTTACATTATTAATTTTTTTTGTTAACCTATTTGTTGTTGCATTAAAAAAAAACACACAACACACATTATTTATTATTTATAATTAACACTAATAATCATTATTTAATTAAAATAAAAAAAACACATTTTATTTATTTTAATCTAAAAAATGAATTAACTCATGAATTTTTTTCATAGTCTTGACTATGTTTTGGGGGTTGTATACACTAATAAATTACACTAATCTATACACTAATTCGTTGGTGGCTGTCCAAGTTTCCTATACAAGAGGGGGTTGCTGTATATCACAGGCGTCCAATCCTGCTCCTGAAAGGCCAACGTCCTGCAACTTCAACCAGCTCCAACACACATGCCTGGAAATTTCTAGTGAGTCTGAAGACCTTAATTAGCTGGTTCAGGGGTGCTTCATTGGGGTTGGAGCTAAACGGCAGGACAGTGGCTCTCCAGGAGCATGTTTGTGCATCCTGCTGTACAGTATGTGAATGTGAGGACTGACATTAAGATCATGTGAGCATCCGCTAGGTGGCGTTTTGCAGTAACTTTCAAGCTTGCATTTTTCTTTAGAAACACTGGAGCATATAGTGAGCCTGATATTCCCCCTGCTGGTCAAATGAGTTCCCTTCAGGAGTCTGAGGCATTGAGGGTTAGTACATTTGAAGTAGAGAGATGCAATGTTAACATGTAGAATCAGCATTCAAAAGTTTAGGGTCAGTAAGATTCTATTCATCCATCCATTTAGGGAAAAAATAGTACTTGTTTTCTGCAAGGATGCAGTAAATTGATCTAAAGTGACAGTAAAGACATTTATAATGTTACAAATAAATCAAATCAATATTGTTCTTTTGAATTTTCCCTTCATTAAATAATCTTGAAAGTATAGCAGCATAACTTTTCAAAATGATAACAAACGTTTCTTGAGCATCAAATCTGCGTATTAGAATGATTTCCAAAAGATCATGTGACACTTAAAGGGAAAGTTTGCCCAAAAACAATAAAAATTCTGCCATCACTATACTCACCCTCAAGTTGTTCCGAACCTGTGTGTTTCTTTCTTCTATTGAACACAAAAGAAGATATTTTGAAGAATTTAATCAAACGGTTGATGGTCGCCATAGTATTTTTTCCATAATAAAATCAACTGTTTGGTTACCAACATTCTTCAAAATACATTCTACTATGATATTATAATTACCAAAACAATCATAAAAAGATGATATGACATTATAAAAACACCATAACATATCAAGGCAATGCTAGGTAGATTCTAAGGTATTTTAAAAAGTTTTTAATATGTTGTTGTGCATTTGCTAAGCTGTTTTTGGGTGGTTGCTAGTTAGATGCTCAGGGCAAAAGAGCGGACCCAGGTCTAATGACACTGGTCCCTCAATCAGAGCAAGTCTGAAAGTTTTATTGTCCACCGTGTTTAAATGAATCTCTAACCTGACTACAAGCTTTTTAACTGGAGTTGCATGCCTGAAAAGACTTACATATCTGGAAACATGACAAATATTGGCTTTACTTGGCTTTATCCATCGAATAATGTGATTAAGCAACATTATTTGTTCAGTAGGCCTACAGCTTTCTCATTTGCACAGTGAAGGCTCTGTGTTATCATGCCTGTCTTGTGCTTTTGGGGCGTCATGTATAAAGGGTAGTTCCTCTTTGAGCTGAACCTTCCTGTCGCTATATACAGGAGCAAACTAGAAAATTTTACATTGGTTCTGCAACCTTCAGCGATTGAAGACATGACTGCCTTTAGACTGGAGTTTCTCTTTTTCACTGCCCTTCTGGGCTCAGGTAAATGAAATGTTCTGTGTGAATATATGTGTGTGTTTTTAATGTAGAATAATAGTTTGATACTGAAATATCAATATGGATGTTGTGTGTCAAGAAACCCAAACAGGCAATTTACAAATCATTTGATATTTTTTCTACAAATATCTTAAAATTAGCGTAAATATGTTTACATTTTTAAATCTATACACATTTCTCAGTTATATTGTCATGCTGTAATTTCTTTTCCAACATTTTCGTTTTCATCTTTCATGTAAGTTCATGTGATTTTATTTTTAACAGTCAAAACACGATCTGTTGATACAACTGGCATGACGAATGACCTGATTGCTGATGACAACAACATGATTATTATTAATGAAAAATAAATGCCATGCATTCAAACAAACAAACCAATCAAGCAAACACACATACTAAACAAACATTTAGTGTTGTTTCTTAAAAAAATTACCTCCTAGCTAAGCAAAATCATAATTCTAAAATGTCATTTACACATATTGCAAATGCAGAATTATTCTTATTTATAGACAGATGCAGTAGATAGTTAAAGAAACTAGAAGTTGTAATTTTCATATCCTCAAATCCCTTCCGACAACACCTGAAATACACCATCTGTATACTTACCAGTACCACAAGTTTCACTTCTCTTTATTTCTACATCTCTAAGATTAAACTTTTGATAAGACAAAACTTACACATAAAGCAATGGAAACTATAATATACCTTATTCTATAGACAGGTGACATGTGTCAGGACTGCACTCAGATTTTTGAGCTTCTGAAGGACCTCTTTTCCAATGGGGACTTCCAGGTACAATCTCTCTCTCTCTCTCACACACACACACAAATGGTATAGTGAATAATATTGCATGATTCCATGATCCTATGATGACAGTGTTTTACCTTTATCAAGGAGAAGCAGATTGAGGTGAGAGTGCAGGATTTTTAACAATGCACCGAAAATCAGCATTCATTAGTGAATTCAAACCACCAAAACCTTTGAGTGTAAACATGATTCCAACTTGATTTGCATGATTTTTATCATGTCTCAAAGAAGATTTCAAAGATGTAAGGAAGTTGTGTTGAAAAGCAGAAGTGTATTGTTTCGAATCTTTTCATGGTGTCACTTTTTGAACTTCTCACTCATGAACCTGATGAATTTGGTGTGTGTTTCTCACCAAGCCACTTTACCATCCACAGATATGGTCCTTCACAGACTCTATACTAACACATCTACCATACCTACAGTGAGATTTATGTGCAATGTACAATGACTAAACATAATGCTTTATCTTCTTAAAGGAATATTCTGTTTTAAACTCTTGGACAACACTACACAACACAAGTTATGTAAAGGAACTTACAATTTAAAAGCAGTTTAATATAAATGTTAAATATAATTTTTGTAAAAACTAATTCTTATGTTAAACTTCTGTTTCTTAAACTTAAGCTGTTCTCGGCATATTTACGGTCGTTGTGTTGTCATGGCCTGAAGTTGTAAAACCACACAGAAAAAGAACATAAGCAATTTTTTTCAATGTAATCTCAAGAGGAAACCTAACTGTTTTACTGATATGTGATTTTAATTTTTTCAACATTTATGAATTGAAATCATTCACTTGCATTGTAGGTGCCTCTTTGTAACCCAGATTTTGTACTTTTTTTAAGAAAAGGAGGGGCACGCTCAACTATATATATTTTTTGCAGTTATCAACATCATGCCACAAATGCTGTTCATTGAGCTTTACCTGTACTGAACCTATAAATCCCTTTAAGATACACCTAGGCATTAAACAGACAGAAAATATGAAACCACCTGGCATCTGTAAACACATACTGCACAAGATTTTCTCAGAATATTGTTGCGATGAATGTCAACCAATGGTGTCAAGGCTTTTTTTTTTTTTTAACATTTGATGTAGCCTATCTCCCTTTTACCTTACAGAGTTATCCTAGCATAGTAACACAGATGTAGTTCATCACATTTCCAACCCGATCTCATAAAAGTGTGTATCAATAGTACGAGTTTATGTTTCGATTTGGAAAAATTGACTTTAGCGTGCATATGATATGCAATGGGTAGGATTAGGGTTGTGTGGTAGATGCGTATCATATGTACATGAAAATAATAATATAATTCCTTACATTTATATAGTGCTTTTCTGTGCACTTTACATAGAAGAGGGGAATCTCCTCAACCACCACCGTGCATATGAAACTGCGTATCGTATGCAATTTCGTATCATATGCATGTGAAAACTGTGTATTATATGCACGCCAAAGTCTATTTTTACATATCAATACCACAATTTTCTGTTTTTATTCGGCATACTATTTATATGCATTTTCATGAGACCGGGCTCCACATAAACCTTTATGTTAAACAGCTAGTATCTGTATAAATTATTAGTTTTATGGTTTTTAGGAATTGTTTTGCATAAAAATAATGCTCTTGTACTAACTTTGGTAATAATATGTCCAAATCATTTTTGGAGCCACTTTAAATCAATTTTGTTATGTGATTTCAATGCAATCAAACATCTGTTTTTAGGCCAAATTAGCTGCCTCTCTTGAGCAACTGTGTGATGAGTTGCCTGCCCAAATCTCTAAAATCTGCCACACTGAGGTGGAAAAGATGCTTCCTTTTGCCATCACCTTCATTACCAGCATGATGGTACAGTATATATCGTTAGATTAAAACATGCATTTGATTTATAGGACATTGTATTATTTCGATTCGTATTTGGTTGAGAACCACTGCTGTTTATTTTACTGCTAATCCTTTCAACCTGTCACTTCAGCAACCCAATGACATCTGTACATTTCTTGGATTGTGTGGAGGACGTGACATTGACAGGATTAGAGATATGTTGCTTAATCACATGTCAAAAACTCTACCAGTGCCAACTATGAAGGTAACATTTGAGGAAGTGATTTTAAAGCTATTGTTTGTATGTTCTGCACAGCTGACTAGGTTTCTCTGCTCTCTAACACAGATGGAGACGTCCATGCAGTGCTCTGTTTGCACATACATTGTGAGCACACTTGAGTATCTGTTTCCCAGAGAGAGGACTCAGGTGAAAAATCACAATACATACAGGCTGAGTTCAGAAAAACAAGTCTGCTTAGTTGTATCGAATGTGCACTTTTTAAAAAAATCATTTTAAAAGATAATATAGTACCAATAAAATAAAAGGTGACTTAAGTGTACTTAGAATGCACTTTCATGACTGTTTCTTAACACACTTAAGTACACTTTTAAAAAAGTGGACTTTTTGGTAATACCAGATTAAATGTTTTACTTTAATGTACATTTTAAATAATTATTTTAACAGTCTTTTGTCATACTTTGAAGTACACTTATTTTGATGTTTTGTTTTGATAGTACATTTAATGTTTATATATATAAAATTGCAACTTAATCATGACGAATGTGAAATTACAAATACATTTAAATACTGTACATGACATACAAGTTTGTAGTAATGACAGTAAAGTATATTTTAGTTTACTGTGCTTGTCAGTTCTTTCAGCAGTACATTTTAACCATATTTAAATGGTTAAAATAAATATTATTATAATAGAAATAATTATGCAATTACATATAAAAATGTACTTAAGTCCTATACTTAAGTGGATAAAAAGAGAACTTTGAAGTTCAGCATTTAATATGAATTTAAACTATAGGCTAATACATTTCCATGTAATTGCAATTAACATTCAGTTAAGTACCCAAAATCATTACATTCAGCTCACAAACTTGAAAAAAATATATGTGATCAGTAAGTCATGCCCGTATTTTTACATTAACTCATCAAAACTCATAACTCAACACTTTTTAATATTCAGTTCATTTTCTGAAGTTGAAATGACTCATACAACCAAGTCGAAGAATACTTAATTTAAGGCAGCAGCTAAACTTGTTGAAACAGGTGACAATGTTCAACACTGCACTTAAGTATATTCTTTCAAAGGATATTATTTCCATAATAACTACTCTTTTTAAAAGTGTTAAAGTGTACTTTTTCACCAAGGATTTCATTTAACTATTAACCTAAAAGCATATATAAATGTTTCAAAGTATGCTACATTGTTCGTTGTCACACAAATCATCTTCTAAATAAATGAAATTATTTTGCATTAATTAAATTTTGTTTAAAAATCTTTTATGTTTTGGTAGTCTGATTAAATGATGAGTCAAAACAGATGCTGTAATAATGTTTGATTTTCTCCACAATGGAAATAAAAGGCCAAATCAAGCACACTGTAGTGTGGGATACTGTACATCACACATAGTGCTTCTTATACACTGCTACACTTTTTCAAAGGTAGCAGATCATCTGAATATTTCATATTTGCATACTGTAACATACAAAGAGTTGGAGTCACAAAGAGTTGGAGTCCCTCATATTTAATTGGAAAAAACCTTGACTCCCAGTGTTTTGTCATTTTTGTACTTTACAGAGCATCATAACTGTCCTGCTGGAGAGTTTGTGCAGAGAGTTTCCTCCTCTGTTTCAGCCACAGTGCAATAAGATGGTTGAAAAATACGTCCAGCTGTTGGTTGACATGCTACTGAACAATACTTCACCTAACTTCATATGCACTCTGCTTCATCTTTGTGAAATACAGGAGCATCCCGTCAAAGGTTCGAGTCCAGACTTTGGCTTCTAATTTTTTCTTTTTTTTCTTTGAATTAACAGTACTGTTATATTTTTGTTTTATCCCTGTGAACAATATACCTCCCATTCTGTTTCTTCATCCCTTTCTCTTTATTTAACAGCGGCCGAGGTGCTTTCTGATTGTGATTCCTGCCTTACATTGGCAGTTTTGACTCGTTTGCATCTGGGCTCCAATGCCACCGAGCTCCAGGCTGCTTCATTCCTGAACACTGTCTGCCAGCTGCACCCCAGTGCCATGCCAAAGGTTAGACATCAGTCTGCTCCTTTAAATGACTGACTTTTAAATGCACTTAATTTGTAAGTTTACTATAAATTCTTTATCTCATTTAGTGTGAGACTTTTGTGCAGCGTCATGGGAAGCAGCTCAGTGTATTTCTGAGCAAACAGCAGGGGGCGCTGGACAATTGCAAGGTAGAAACTACTAGAATTTTACAGCTTCTTTAAAAGTGCAGTCACATTTACCATTGTTCAGTGATTTTTTTGCAGGTGAAATCCACAATAGATACATAAAAAAGGCCTGTTCTCCATTTTCCATTGTGTAGCAGTTTATGAAGCACAGCTCAACCAGAAGCCACTTTCAAACCAAGCAGGTTTCCAGGCATTGTTGGTCAGCTTGGTGAATTTGCTTGACCAAATTGAATCCCATGTGAAATTTAGGGTTAAGGTTTCTCTCGATTATCTCATTGTCTCCGCTGTTAAGGCATGATATTAAGTAAGTTTCACTTACTATTTTTGCTCTTCGTATCACCAAACAACACTTAGTTTCTAGCATATCACCTTTAGTGAAACAGGTCACGTCATCAACTTGCCGTAATACACTGACATGTATAATTAAAACACTTTTATAGAATACTATTATGAGTAGCCTATAGTCTTCATATCATGAGTGTACACCATTCAGATGACTTGACAAAAAAAAAAAAAAAAAACCTTTCACCTTAAAATACAACATTACTTGATTTGCATTTCTAACAAAAATGTTTTGGTTGAATGTGCTTAAAGGGATAGTTCACTCAAAAATGAATATAATCACTGAATATAATCCATAAAACACTTCTGTGAAGCACCCTGAATGATAATAAATGAATATAATCATGCGTTATAAAATGTCCTGACTCTTCCAAGCTTTATAATGTTGGTCGAGATTTTGAAGCCCATAAAAGTGCATCCATCCATCATTAAAAAAAGTACTTCACATGGCTCCGGGGGGTTCTGAAGTGAATCGATGTGTTTGTAGGTTGAAGGCGTAGCGTGTAGGCTCCAGTGAGAAGTGATAAACGCAGAGGTGCAGCGGAAAGAGCAAAACAAAACACCCGTCACGAATTAGAAGTACAAAACGAGGATATGTAAAGAAAAATGTTGGAGGATTACGATTTTAACCAAGAGGAGATTGGTTTTTATTTGCTGTAAACAAAACTTGGTTCTTGGGAGACTAGCATTTTGTCACTGGAGTTTATGCCTTGCCTACGTCATCCGCTGGAACGCTACTCTCTAGCAAATGTGCTTATGACAGTTAGCGTAAGCTATAGATTACAACTGATAAAGGTTTAAATATGTATATTTTCCATACACAAACACATCGAGGCCTTTATTAACCCCCCAGAGCCATGTGGAGCATTTTTTATGAAGAATGGATGCACTTTTTGGGCTTCAAAATCTCCACCACCTTTCACTGCCATAATAAAACTCTGATTGTATTCGTCTGAAAGAAGAAAGTCATACACCTAGGATGGCTTGAGGGTGAATAAATCAAGCAGTGATTTTAATTTTTGGGTGAACTATTCCTTTAATAGTTTGAAATGTTGAAATGAGGTATTTTTTTATGTTTTCCGAACCCTATAGAAGGCAAATTGGTGCATTTCTGTTGAGAAGGAGCCTGTCATTGCTGCTGACCCCTGTAGTCTCGGACCAATCTACAGCTGCAGAGACCTCCAGACTGCTGTTGACTGTGGGGTAAGTGCACCAAAAAGCCTTACGCCGTATAAATGTTCATGCACATTCTAGTATTCTAATCACCTTTAGTTCTGGATGTTGTACATGTAATTTTATGCATACATTTATTTCACTCTTACAGGTAGTTTCATTCTGCCAGAAGAACATGTGGGAGTAATCTGTTACAGCCGTCTATTATACATGGTAATGTCGATGTATAGTTTGCCAAATGTTAATCAATTGCTAATAAATTAATAAATTCCTTTAATTACTGAACATAATTCTGACCCATTGGATAACTTACTGTTCCTTCCTTGAGTTATTACACCTAGTATGCTCAGTGTGCCTTATCATATTAAATATAAATGAACTTCTGGGGTCAACGTTACCATCTGAACACAAAAATGCAGTATGTATGGACTTATTGATCGGTTTTTGATTTGAGTGTTGAAACTGTTTTTTGTGTTTTCTTCCAACAGCGGAGTCAAAGGTTATTTGTGTGCGTTGCAACAGTGTCTCAGCATTAACAATGTAGCCTATATGAAAAGCTGATGGGCCTACTGGACCAACATCACAGCATTTTTCTTCCTCTCCTGGATTTTCATGGTTATATTTGCTTTTCGAGTTGAAATTGAGGCTAACAAATTCATAGGCTTGGCTAATATCTTCAGCAAACAAGATAAAATAGAACAAACTCATATAAAAACAAGTTTTCTGGGGCAGCTATTATTTTAATAAAAAGAAATAGTTGCTCAAGCAACATCATTGATCTCACGATACTTTATCAGTCTTTTCAGTGGTTTGCACGAGCCATCAGTGAGGTCAATTCAAAGGTCATTTACAATATTATCTTGCATATGAATCATTACATTGGGGGTGCATAAACATTTGATCAGCGATAATATACATTTTTAAACTAAAACAGCACATTTTTGTGTTCATTAGAGGATGTTCAGTATACTCCCTGTATTGTGCATATATTTTCTGTAGTAACCATAGTTTTGGTTAAAATATTGTATTGACTACAATTATTGGTCCTACACTTTGTATAAGACACCACTATCATAAAAAACTATAGTACGTCACTATAGTATTTGATCTGAAACTATTAATATGGTAAGTTATTGTAGGGCATACTAAATGTTTAGTTCACTTGACACTGTCAAGGCCTATAAACTGTAAAAAGGTTGACTCAATATTTCTTGATGCTTAATGCGAGTCACTAGTAAAGAGACAAGAGTATTTTTCTCACATCCTGAAAATGTTTTACAATGTATCAACATATAGATACAAAATAACCTTTTGTTCTAGACTGCAATGAATCCATTTTGGCTCTGGCTTTTGAAAACCGCTCTTGAAAATCTCATGTAGCTTTGTTCTCATGCTTTATTTGCAGACATGTTGATTTAACCATCTTATGGCATTGTCTCACTATATACTTCCCTCTTTTATTATTTCATTACTGTAAAACAGTCGCTTTATGTTTGAATTAATAAACAAACTACTTTCAACTGTGAACAGTATTGGTGTTACATGGGCAGGCCCTTTATTGTCTTCTAACCTATGGTATTTCACCCTTAGCAAAAGCTCACTATCAAATAATGGTTTCCTTACCTGAACACCACTGAGAGACTGGAATGATGGGATTACTAATGAAAATTTGATCACTAATGATGGGATCACCTTTGAAAATTACTCAGGCTTTTCGGTCAGAGCAGTATATCATATCAACAGTTTATACAATCACAGGGGTGAGGTTTGCACATTTGTGCGACACTGATATTTAATGAGTGATGTAGAATGACACTGGCTTTGTGGTTTGTCACTGCAAAGGTGACTTCAAATTTGCCTTAATGTCTGGTTAAAGTTGGTTTAACTTTAAGCAGTAGTTCTCCAAGGAATGAGGCTGCACTGCTCAATCCACTCATCCTAAAATACACATACCTAGATATTAGAGGATCACCAAATATGGAACTCTGGTGTTGTTCGTTCACTTTTACACTGGATTTCCATCTTTTTTCAGAGTTCTGTCATTAATTTGCAATGGTTTGACACTTGCAAGGCAACTTTTACCCCATATTTCTAAGCATTCATGTTCATTTTAACCTGTTTTAGGTTAAAATACTTAGTTCAACCTTCCTGAGGTTAAAAAAAAAAAAAAAAAAAAAAAAAAAGTAGTCGTAAATAGGTCATATATAGTAAATTGATTTTTTTTTCTACTTATCTTTCAGATGGAGAAAAAAAAAAAAAGGCATGAGAATATTGATGGAAATGAAGTGAAGCCCCTAAAGTATCCAGTAACATGCTATTTTTAAACCATGTGACCTTTGAGTTTCAAGACTACATGTATGGATTTATAGAAATGTGCTCCACAAATTTCAATAATCCATCACGATCGTTATTGTTCAAAAGTTTGGGGTTAGTAAATTTCTACATTTTGTGTAAGATCTTTTATTCAGCAAGGAGGCATTAAATGAATTAAAATTAACAGAAAATATATTTATGTTACAAAAGACTTTCTATCCCAAGAATCCAGGAAAAAAAAAAAAAAAAAAAAAAAAAAAACACACAAATTAAGCACCAAAAACTGCTTTCAACATTGATAATGTTAAAGCATCAAATCAGCATATTAGAATGATTTCTAAACGATCATGTGACACTGAAGACTAGAGTAATGATGCTGAAAATTCACCTTTACCATCACAGAAATAAATTAATATTTAAAAAATATATTCAAATAAAGGTTACTTTAAGTTGCAGTATTTCACAAGATTACTGTATTTTTGTATGAGTTTGTTCCAAGCATAAAAAGGTTTAAACACCTTTAAAACGACGCATACTGTACATTGAAAGCCCGATTTTGTACCTCAACCACGGAAAGGGCTGTAAATGTTTCAAGAAGGGAAAGAGGAAAAAAATAAAAATAATGAATCGGACAGAAAAGTGAAATACCATAAAACAAGAGTCTTAAGGGTCAGTATTTTTATTAATTTCACTTATATAGGGGACAGAACCATCACGGAGCATTGAAAGGAAGGGAATTCAGGAGTTTGCTGTGGATTCACACGTATCACGAGAGGACACTCAGGGGAAAGGAGAGCAGGTGAACAAAGGGGGAAGGCGAGAAGAGGAAGAAGAGTGACAAAGGAAAAGAAAATAGAAAAAGGCACTTCTACTCATTCAGTAACCAGTCTGATGCACCAATCTCTGGAATTAAAACAAAATGTATTGTACGAAATAAAAACAGACGATGAGCATTATATTGAAGACCACAACCCAAATGCACCCAACAGAGAGAGCATGTAAACAAAGCCGGTTTCTCTGTACAACACCGACCAGACTCGCTTCTGTCTGCTGGAGCGCCGGGAGTCCTGAACGTAAAACGTGTGCGTGAGTGTGTATGGACAGTCTCATCTACCTGCCTTCAAAATAAAAAATAAAAAAATTAAAAAAAAGTAACAATGGTCACAGCTACCAGCGCCAGCCTATGGCAAGAGCCCAAAGCTTTCTGTAGGACACCAAGGGAAGACCACAGAGCCGGCACGCGGGACATACACCACGACTACGGTGTTCAAGCAAATGAAAACAAATATTCACTGTCTTTAAAAACGATTCCTTTCACATACAAAAATTAATAAAGGCAGTCACATCTTGAGATTCCAGGCTTTTCTGTACTGACGCCAAGGCTCAAGAGGATCACCGAGTAAATATTAGGTTGAGTTTTCAAGTATGGAGCGATTCAAGAGGCGGAGGCAGCCCTTCTGCGCTGGCGAGGGAGCAGGGCTTCTCTGTAGCTACGCCCGCTGTCGCCACGAGCAGAGAGGGAGTGCTTCGCCTCCGCCGTGGTCTAGTAGAACATCACATAACAGCTACCAGGAGGTTTCATCTGGAATCACCATCGAGACCGAGGGGGAACGGTTGTGTCACCAGCCTCGCAGAACCACCACAGTTGGTAGCAGCTTCCGACTTCTCTGTAACACGTCAGAAATAAAAACAACGTGGCCTGCGGCGACCGGGACAGAACCGTGGTGACAGTACGTGTGTAAAAAGTCTCTTAAAATTTCGCAATCCGATCCCTGCACTATGTAACTTAAACACATTCTTGTTGGATCCAACTAAAGACAGGTTTTCGACATTTCACGAGAGGTTTTGATCCCATTTGCGATGGTACGCATAAAGTGGTGGACCTGGAAAATGGTAAGCATTGGTTCTCTTAGTTGGTAAAACAAAGTCGAGGGGTTAGTGCTTCAGCCAGCAATGCATAGCATCACAGAGCAACCTTTGACCCCCATTTGTGCCGTCACTTGATCTTTCAAGCAAGTAAGTAAGGAAGGAAGGGCCCAAGAGAGATGGGGGGAGAAGAGGGCGCACAGTCAAACAGAACAAAAAAAAAAAAAACAGCCACCATCCACAGATATTAAGAAAACAATACAGCAAAGAACAGGGACTGAAGGTAGAGTTGTATGGGGAGACCGCCACTGAAGGGGAATTACCTTTGGGAACGGGTGTGAGGTTAGGAGTGAGGGGTTTTGGTACATCTCCCCCCTCCGACGGGTTGAGTAGGTTTCTCTGTAATGTACACCTACCGCCCAAGGAAAGGAGGGGGGGTTACAGATTTAGTATTTAAGCTTTTTGGGAACTTCCCAGGGGAAGGACTCGCGGCCAAAGTGGCCATAGGCGGCGGTGCGCTGGTAGATGGGCTTCTTCAGGTCCAGCTCTCTGGAATTGCACAGGAGACAGAGTAAGACAATTGCCACGCACAAAGAAGGACGTTCAGTTAACTCAAATCAGCCTCTCTAACGTTAACTGTGCAAAAGACCAAACTCAGGAAACGCGGGAGCAAAAGAGGACTGGGAAACCATCAAACCGAGAGGCGGTGGTTGGGCCGCCCCCGAGGAGCACACTTTACCTGACGATGACGCCCGGGCGGAGGTCAAAGTCTTTCTTCACGATCTCCAGCAGCTCCTTCTCGCTCCTCTGGGAGGTTCCATAGTGGAAGATGGAGATGGACAAGGGGTGGGCCACTCCAATGGCGTAGGACAGCTAAGAAAACAGGTATATTGGTAAGAGTCTACTTATCCCTTCTAGGGTTGGGCCGACAGACGATTCATTGCCAGTGGCTGATAAACATCACGATGTTCAGCCGGCATTGTGATACACACAACCTCAACCTCATTTTGTAGACATCGCCCAACCCTAATCCCTTCACTATTGCATGGTGAAAGACTGCTAAATATTCACCTGGACCAGGACACGCTTGCACAGATCAGCCTTCACCAGAGACTTGGCCACCCAGCGGGCAGCATAGGCAGCTGAACGGTCAACTTTAGTGTAATCCTTCCCAGAGAAAGCACCGCCTCCATGAGCGCCCCAGCCTCCATACGTGTCCACGATAATCTTGCGGCCAGTCAAACCAGCATCTCCCTGTAAAAACAGCATGAAGAATTCAGAATCTTACCGTTTGAACTACCAACACATCCAGGGAAATAAAAAGTGGGAAAAAGAAATACAAATAGCCCATAATTCATAATACATACACGTCAGTTCCCACAACTATTACTTTGATTATAATCGCAAAATCAGAAAAAAGTAAAAAAAAAAAAAAATAAAAAAAAAAAAAAAAATCAAATACATTTTTTCCCGCTTTTCCATGCCTATAGGAACCCCAAGAAAAACTGCACTGAAAGTATTATAGTTTAAACCTGCGGGCCTCCGATGACAAAGCGTCCGCTGGGCTGCAGGTGATAGATGGTGTCATCATCCAGGTAGACGCTGGGCACCACAGCTTTCACCACCTTCTCCTTCAGAGCATCACGCATCTCATCCAGACACACTCCTTCATCATGCTGAACAGACACTACAATGGTGTGCACACGCACAGGAATCATGGCCCCACGGTCCTGCCTGTACTGGACAGTCACCTAGAGAACAAAGCAACAGAAGTTGAGCTGAATGGTTACAATCTGTACAAGATACAGGCATAAAATCTCAGTTCTATAGTAGTAATACACTACCATTCAAAGGTTTGGAATAATTGAGATTTAAATATTTTTGAAAGGTCACTGATGCTCACCCAAGGCTGCATTTATTTGATCATCAATGGAATAAAAAAATATTGTGAAATATTATGGTTTAAAACAATGGTTTTCTATGTGGATGTGTTTTAAAATGTAATTTACTTCTGTGATGCAAAGCTGAATTTTCAGCATAATTACTCTGGTCTTCAGAAATCATTCTCGTAAGTTGATATGCTGGTCAAGAAACATCATATCAATCTTTTTTGGAAATGATGGTTCATTTTTAGAAAGTTAGAAACAGAAAAGTAAACAGTCGATTTCAAATGGAAATCTTTTGTAACATTGTCTTTCCACTTTTGATTAATTTACTGCATTCTATCATTTAAAAAAAAAAAAAAAAAAAAAAGTTTATCCCTCTCTTACTGACCCCAAAACTTTGTAGGATATCATCTACGTCCCAGCGGCAACCTCGCGCTCTCTCTCGTGAAGCCAATAAGGAAGTGACTAAAACTGCAATTCATCGACTGGCCGCTTGAGGCTTGCTGCAAAAGGGAGTCAGTCCCATAGACTCCCCATGTTAAAATGCCCAACTATACAGCAGAAAAAAAACATGTTTACAGCCTGGTTCAAAAAATTATTTTGGTCTATATAGCTAATTTTGCCCTTTGTGACAACTGTGAGGGGGGTGAATTTTTTTATAACTCATCCGTTTAAATTATATTAAGCCTTAAAGTTCTGCATAATTAAGGGCGTGGCCACTTGAGTGACAGGTGTATTGCCGCTGCTGACAATGCCGTCGCGCTAGGTGGGCGTGGCTTCAGCAACCAGCTCCCGCCTTTTTGACCATTTTCGATTTTCCGGGAGAGTCGCGCAGTGACGCGCTGCCAAGATGGCGACGGCCCGCTCTGCACACTTTGAGCTTCAAAACCGTTATTGAGGAGTCTATGGGTGACATAACACACACTAAAAAAAAAAACTTTTTAGAATCAATCGTATTTTCCTACTGATTTCCAACCACATTCTCACCTGGGTCTTGGAATCAGGTCGCAGCCAGGACAGGGTGCCATCGCGGCGTAGTTCAGCCATTTTAGCATTCAGCTTGTGGGCCAGGACAATAGTGAGAGGCATACACTCCTCAGTCTCATCAGTGGCATAACCAAACATCAAGCCCTAAAAAGCAAAGAGCTCAGTCAATCCAGTAAAGATAAGATCTAGATTCTCCTTATAAAACAATTCACATCCTGGCATATGAACAAAGTAAGTCGTTATCTAGCTCTTACTTGGTCTCCAGCTCCAACATCCTCCTCACTGCGGTCAAGGTGAACCCCTTGAGCAATATCAGGTGACTGCTGCTCAAGAGCCACAAGCACATTGCAGGTCTTGAAGTCAAACCCTAAAAGCACAATAAAATGCTGATTAATTCTATCCTAAGTCCCACTAGAAGCTAATACAAAATCATAAACCCACAGATTTTGCAGTGTCGTAAGTTCTGCAAGCATTATGGCAGCATAGTAGCACTCTTTCCCCTGACATTGTGTGTTGCTATACCTTTGGAAGAGTCATCGTATCCAATGTGCTTGATGGTGTCCCTGACAACCTTCTGATAGTCCACGGCAGCATGAGAGGTGATCTCACCGGCCAGTAAGATCATTCCAGTCTTGGCAACCGTCTCTGCCAGGACAGATTGATAGGGGTTAGAGCACACACTAAAAAGATTCAAGTTGCAAGCATGGAGAAAAGCGTGCAGGGAAGCATAATTTGACACTCACCACATGCTACTTTGGCATCAGGATCCTGTTTGAGGTGGGCGTCCAACACAGCGTCACTGATCTGGTCACAAATCTTATCTGGAACAGAGGAATGAGAGGTGTAGCGATTTAATCAGCCAATTAGAGCAAAGAATTCAGGTTATACGAGACTCAAGATAAATGCAGCCGCCTCCAAGGGCATACCTGGATTTTGGATTTGCTACTCAAACAAGTTAAAATGGCAAGCTTGGATTATATTGTAAAAAAAAAAAGTTTTACATAAACAGATGTGTGTATGCATGTGTATATTTATAACATAATGGACTTTATATTTTATTACTAAAAACTATAATGGTGTCATATTTTTAATTAGTTTTTATGGTTAGATTTTCTACTTACATTTTATTTTGTAAGTTTAATTTTTGTGTTTCTGGCAACTTAGTTTTACCTAAATTAAAGATTTCCTTGGCAACTGAATAAATTGCCTTGGAAACAAAATATAATTGTACAAAATTTTAGGTTTTTGTACATTTTATTTTAAGGTAATATTTCAAGTACAAAAATGTCTCCAGCAAATGACAACAGCATTATTACACGATTGACCTTACAAGTCTCATGCAAGCCAAGAAATTGCTTAAAAACAATAGACAAGGACGTTGCTAGTGCCTCAGTTGCCTCCATTAAATATTTCTATACAGCAGGTGAAGTACATTAGCTCACTGCAGCACATCCTCTCTAGCTGAGGCAGGAATGCCCAAACTGCCACCCCACTGCAGGCCCTGGAGTAACCATCTATATTTAGGGCAGAGGTAAGCCAAGCTAATCAGCTGCAGCGGGGCTGCTAACCCTCCCCCACACCATCAGCCCTGAACTTAGACCTGCGCTGAGCTCACTAGAAAGCACACTGATGCAGCAGTGAGGGCAGTGGAGCGAGAGTGGAAAGGTCACAACACGTGTACAGGTGTCAGTCCACAGATGACAAAAACATGATACAGCAGACCTGTCCACAAACGCTTGGCCAACTCACTGCAAACATATGATCTCACGGAACAAAGTGCACCCTTGTGATGTTGTGACTGTAACATCCCTCAGTTTCCACAAACATTTGGTGTCATTGAACTTGCTTTACGAGATTCTTTGACTGTCACCCCATGATTGCGGCTGATCTGATAGAGAAACTGTTTTAAAACGCTGATGAAATCAAGTTTCGCAGCTTTAAGTACACACACACACTAGATTTGATGCCATCTTTATGCTAGTTTACTGCTAAATGTAAACACTGATGACTCGTCCTGTACTGGATTACAGCTTTGTCCAATCAAATGATAGAGAACGAGAACTAGCAAGCCCCTCCCTCGTAAACACCTGAGGCTCTATCAGATGTTCTTTTCAATAATGTTGATTTCACACCATGTCAGAAGCACCACAATTACAAGCGTCAGACTTGTAACTAAGATTTCTACAAGGATGTGAGTGCATTTTACAACCTCGAAAAACTGAGCCCTGACTTACCATCTCGTAATAGTGAAACAGTTGTTCTGCAAGAAATCCAAGTCATGTTCATTTTCTCCATATGAAAATTTATTTTAACAGCTTTATTCATAGTTCTACTGTGAGCTATGGGGAAGTTAATCGATGGCATGCTTTTTTTTTAATCCATCAGCCCATGTTATCTCAGCTTTCTTTTTTTCTTTAAGTTTATTAGCGGAATTTCTTGTGGAAAAACTACATTACCCATGATTCCACAAAGAAACTTCCACTAATCAGTAGAGCTGTGACGGTCACACACTCTATAACAAGCATAATACTAAGTTTTGTATACAAGTGTAATAACAGTAATAGTTGCAATTTGTTTTATTCAGACTATAAGTCTGTGGTAATTCACAAATTACCTCAAACGCCATACACAGCGTTTCCGTTTTTTCTTTTAAAAATACAGTTTAAGCATTCAGCAAATTAATTTTGTGTTGGGCGATGGACCTTGTTGGGAAAACAAATACTTCATCGCCGATCTAGATCCATCTCCATTCAGGTCACCCATCTGTGTTTGTACAAGTTGCTCTCAAATTACTTAAATATTTAGGTGTGAGTGGCAATGAACAGACTTCTGATTTTATGTCTAAATTTATTTCATTTCCCCATCATTTCTGTTTCAATTACGTCTCTTGAAATACTTCATGGGACTGTAGTTAATCTCGCACCCTTGTCTTTTTGTCCAACTTCCACATACTTTGCTTTAAATCAAAGATTGTCATATTGTGATTCAGCTAGTATCTATTTGGTTTTATGCCTTATAACTCCTAAAGAATGTATAAATCCCTTAGGGAAAAATAAGCACACACCGAATCGGATAAAGAACTAACTTCTCATCCGTAGATGAAGTATGGAGGTGTGTGTAGCAAACATATTACTGAAAAAACACATCACGCCATGTCTGCAATGACCAGTGTGTTCTCTGACCTGTGAGGTAATAACTATTGACAAGTGACCGACTAATGGTTTTAAACTACAATTTATTTAACCCAAATGTTACTCTTGGTACTACAGCACTATCTGCCCGTTTCACAGTTCTTTGACATTTTCTCAATTATTAAAATCTGACGAATCAGTTTATGCAGTCCTATAATTACTGAATTACAAATCATCAATGCACACCTGAGCGAATCCAGTAACGTTATGTCATGTGGATAATGTTCGCACCCGGTTTTATGAATACTGCGTACTCTTTTGACGTAACGTTACTGCATCACCGCAGAGACGGAGGCGCGCCGCAGTGATCGAAGACGTAACGTTACCTCAGGCGCGTTTGTATATACAAGCACCACAAACAATAAATAAATATGCAAACTGCACTAAATCCTGAGTGTGGTGTGAACGCCATTAAAATTAATGAAATCGGTGACGCTTAAAATCGCTAGCTAGAGGCATTTGCTTTCGTGTATTGTATATTTGGGGCCTAGAGGTGCGCTGACGCAATAGTCGACCCGCGGCCACTTGAGCGAGAAGGACATTTACACCCCGTTTAGGGGGTGTCGCAGCCCCGGGACGACCTAAAAAAGGTCTAACAAACAGCGGCTTATAGAGAGAACAAAATACATAGACAAACATTAAGCGACGCTTTCACGCGCAGGCGGCGATGACGCGCTCGTACAGACACGCGCAGGCATTAATATTCGCTGATCTCATAGGCCAGTGAATATAGACTACCAATAAAAGTAATGAGGGGGAATGATGATTTGGACTGGAACAAGTTAGAGGCTCGTCTTGACGTGTAAAACACGCCACCGGACAAACCGGCAGAACAACAACACGCGCAGCGTATCCGCATTGCACATGAACACATGTTCCGCGAGCCCGCTGACAACACGCGCGCGCACGGCCTTCAGATAGAAATAAGCTGAATTATTAGAAGCTATTTGATTGTGACTATTAGTTTTATTTATATATTTTTATTTGTATATAGTTCTAAAAACGAAAATAAAGTGATGAATAAGCCCTTAACGCGTTCATGGCCTACATTCGCGAGATTAGCTTTGGGCCTCAAATCCGGTGACTCCGCCGCGCGTGGCCGAAGAGACAAATAACGTTACCTCCCACTTTACCTCAAGTCAGCGTACGTTAAAGAATAACGCATTTTCCTGCCCTCGACATGATTGGAGTATGATAAAAAGTTATAATTGCATATGTTTTTATGTAAAGAAATGTAAAATAGTTATCGGCAGCTATTAGCACGTGCTAGCTGAGGGATCTCGTGCCCGATTGTGTTTGTCTTCCACGCGACCTTGTGACACTAAAATCTTATAACGTAACGTTAATCGTGTTACGATACATACCAGGGTGTCCTTCACCGACAGACTCCGACGTGAACAAAAAGCAGTCTTCATCAATCAGGGAGTTGTGGAAACCGTTCATCTGTCCGTTCATGTTGGATTTAATGTTTTGCGTTTCTCTCTCTCTCGCGCTGGTTATAGCGTGGTGTTTTTAGAGTCTCTCTGCTTTTGAACCGTCGGTCTTAGAGATGTTTCTGGTGATGCTGTGTAGACTTGACCTCAAATGATCAGGCGGCGAGCCGGTCTTCAAGTTTATATCCCTCCCTCTTCACTCCAAACTCGAGCGTCACTCGGGCGCGCCCCCGCCGTCTTCGCGGCAGCCAATCAGAAACGGCGTTACGACGTGAAGCGGTCAGGGGACAGAGAAGGCCCTGCTTTGTATACAATATTTTACATTTACACATTTAGAAATAAAACATAGACAAATTGACAAATAAAAACCCAATTTAAAACCATAAATAGAGGGAAGAGGGGGACTAGTTTTCACACTTTTTCCTCTCTATAGGTTTGTGTTTTAAATTCAAATTTCTATAGAAATATTGCATAGTTTCTTTAAAGTATAAAATCTGTGTTATATATGTTTTCTCTCTAGCTTAATTTTTAAAGCTTAATGTTCACTGCAGAACAATATAATGTGCATCATGTCAATGTGTTTCCAAATATAAAAAGTTGTGATGTAAGATGATTATGTAATGCGGTTTTGCAGGGGAGAATTTATGTCAAATGCACGTTGTCCTTAGACAATGTATAACTTACATCAGGAATGTCTATCAGTCTTGGAGGTGCACTTTGGACTTGGTTGAGCAAAGCAGTAATTGTTGTATTGCAGCGTATTAAATGTTAGTGAATTAAAGCTTGTGGGCAGAGCTGCTTAGCCTGTCTCTCCACTTTACTTTATTATCTGTGTGTATCTGATTGTGTTGCATGGGATTATGAAGTTGCTAGGTGGCATGTGGAATATACATATGTATGAATGAATGTGTGTATGTGAGTATATAAAATCTTTGCATAACCAGCCAGCATGATTATAATCTTTTTCATTCACTCAGTGCTTCTATTGCAGTGTCACACACACTTTCAGTCAGCATGGGGCCTCTTTTATCCCGTCTAATCTGTAGGCAGTAATTTCTTAGAGTGCCAGGAGGTACAGGGGACGTGGGCTTTACATGGAAACTCAGAGGTCATTGAGTTTGTCGATTCATATCTAGATATGCACTGGGGTCCAAAAGTTGGAGACCACTTGCGAAAATGTTGTTCTTTGCATTTTTCGCATTTAGTATTTTTTGTCATTCTGAGCACTTGAGTGAAACTGAATGATGCAAAATGATTTATGAACATTATTGTCTTAAATATTTGTATATATTATATATTTTTATTTGTAATTATTTAATTATTTCTTAAATAACTTTTTAAGAGTATATATTCTACCTCAGGTTTAAATTACATTAAAAAAATCCCATATTTTCAGTTTGGTCTAAACCTTTTTTGTTGTTGTTGTTGATGTTGTTGTCTCACCTCCAATCAATTATAATTCTAAATAATTTGTAACAATTAAAAACTGTAATGTAGAAGCATTAGATAGAAGACCATTTGGTATTTGATATCAGGAAGCAGTGCTTACAACACTGTGTTGTTATTGCCTTTTGTGTTGTAAATTGGTACGTTATGATGAAAAGAGTGAAAATGTTCCTTGATGGTGAGCATTCATTTGCAAGTGTTTGTGAACAAAACAAGCTATGGCTTATTTTGGCATTATTATATATACGTAATATATTTATATATGTAACAGATAACCACAAACAACTTATCTAAATTCAGATGAAAAAGTTTTGTGCAGGCCTGACACAACAACATCTAATAATAAACCATACAAAAAAATCAATAAACAACAAACATCCATACAAAACAATGAATTTCATCCACTCTACATCAAATATTTCTCTAAGTGAATGAAGTATGCTTAATTTCGGTGTACTTATTTACAGGAATGACATGAACTTGCACCTGGCAAGGTTTTGGATACATAACTCTTGTGTATTATCACGTTGCAGCCAGGTGACGGTTTTCGCTTGAGGGAGATGCTTTCAAAATGAACTTCAAATTGCGCAACGTTTGCCGTCAATCATGAATGAGTCAAACACCTCACAATATATTACCAAACACTTTTGCTCTCTGGTTCTGGCTTTTGAACTTCCGAAACGATCACACTGCTTTCACAATGTGTCTATTCGCCTCCAGGTCTGGAAGAGTTTCCAAAGTCTCATTCCAATCTCTGACTAAGAGCTTAGATCTCATAACAGACTAATGGATTATTAATGGAGTGTTCAGAGAAAAATTAAACTGAAAAGTCATCTTTTTTGTTGAAACTCTCCCTCATCTAAACCTACAAGCGTGATAATGATCCTGAGTAGCAACCTTTTCAAAGTTTCCTGAGAGACTAACCATTATTAAAAAAAAACCCCAAAAAAACCAGACTTTGTGAGTCACTTCACAGGACTCAAAAATGAGTGAAAATTGGATTTCTTTTTTATTTTTAGGGTATAACATTGTGTCCTCTTTATTCATTTTGACACATTTCTGTACTTCACAGTTCAAGATGAGGACATTCACGCCACAGGAAAACATTTGACTTTGAATTGATTTAAAAAAACAAAACAATATAAGTCAATAAATCAATGATTATAGACAAACTCAGTGTTCTTTGCTCTCCAGCCAAATGATTTTTGTTGAAAACATGAACAGAGAATACAGAAAGGGGAGATATGCAAACGTGAGAGATCTTTGCAATGATATGCTGATGATATGAAGTCTATGTACTGTCAGGTTTAGTTACATTTTATTGTCTTTTGTTATTTAAAGGGAATCAATCCTGACACGTATTTGTTCGACTTTGGCTAAACTCACCCTACATGTCTTCTAGGTGTTTATTTTTGCACAGTCTATATGTGTTTGCCCACACACCTCACACTAGCTTCAGTCAGCTCTAATAGATCAAATAATGACACAAAATGCTATGAGCAGAGCTGATGTGATTGGTTGTCTTCAGTCAGCTGCTCCTGTCAAAGGTTTGCTCTATTTCAGGAGAGCCTGCTGGCTTGACAAAACGTCAGCAAAGCATGATGGGTGTTAATGTGTAACTTCTAAAAAGTGGGATGGTGGTCTTATAGTATGTGCCAAACCTGGCATATGTGTACACATATACTACTAGACCCATTTATTATGACATCAGTTGTTAACAGCAGTTAATTAATAGGATGACATTTGACCTTCTTGAATTATCTGTGCATAATTACCTTTGCTGAATGAATTCGGAAATATTTTGTCAATTTGTTTAGAATTTTGAATAAAATCATGTACATCTTTTATTTGCAGTAAACAGGCTATGGTTTGACTAGCAAACTATATTTATTAAACAGTGGTGTCTTTTGTCTCATACACTGACCATTCCAAGGTTTGTGGTCAGTTTTCAGTGTCACATGATCCTTCAGAAATCATTCTAATATGCTGATTTGCTTCTCAAGAAACATTTCTGATTATTAACAGTGTGAAAGATGTGGAAACAGTAATACATTTTCTAAGAATTCTTTGATGAATAGTTCAAAAGAGCAGCATTTTTTAAACAGAATTCTTTTGTAACATTATAATTGTCTTTAGCATCGCTTTCATTAATTTTATGCATCCTTGCTTAATAAAAGTGTTCATTTCTTTTGAAAACAACAACAAAAAAATCTTACTACCCCCAAATGTTCTGAATGGTAGTGTAGCCTATATCTACACACACACAAATATAGAGTCCACCAGTAAAAGTGCTTCTGTTTTCTTATATATATATACTTCAAGTTTTAAGTTAGACTTTGAATCCAGATTTTTAATGTGGTCTCAGACTTTTGGACCCCACTGTATATTTACAGTTTATCAACAGAGGTTCTCAATTGGTAGTTTTCTAAATTCAAATAATTAAATACACCATAGTTAAATCAATAAATAGGATTATCAACTTTAAAAAGGAAAGAAGAAAACTTCCTATAGTTTGCTTTTAGATAACAAAGTACAGTACTTTAAGTATAATGTTGTTTAATTTTTCACAATAAAACTCTTGACATCGGCTATTAAAGCCTGGTCAATGACTAGTTAAGAGTAAAGGCTGAGATGAATGCTGACATCACTGTTTGCTTTGATTCTACGGTAAAAGGACAGTTTTACCTTGGGTCAGGTTGTCCTGCACTATAAGGCTGATGTGCACTGTTGTACTGTCACCATTTACAATCTATCACTGAGAACTGAGAATAAGTTTGTGAAGCGATTAAGCACAACAAGGCATGAGAGCACAAACAGCTGTAGGTCTGAAAGGTGCCAGAGGGCGATCTGAAACAGGCCGTTTCTCTCAAGTTGTTGCATTACGATATCTGCTAAAGTCTAGTAATTAATGCGACAGGGAAGGGGGGATTGGTCAGAGAATCACATCGCCTGCTTTTCCTATCTGAGGAGGCCTGGGCTCTCCTAAAATGGCTGCTATCAGAGCCTCCGGAGCGCTGACGGGGGACACTGGGCTCCGTGGACTGAGAGGACTGAGGGAGGGCGAAGTTAATGTGTCTGGAGAAACCAGACGCTCTTTCTTGGCGTTGGCTGAAGGGCGAGGGGAGGAGCTCTGTGCTGGGCTGTCGCGGGGACGTGGGCACAAACTTAGAGACTGCAAGGAGGGAAGAGGCGTCCCAGAGAGCGCCGGTACGGCGGGGCTGCGGCTGCGCTGGCGTTTCTGGTGATGCCGTTTGCTGCTGTGGTTTCCAGGGCTGGGGCTACGAGAGCTGGGGACCAACAGCACCAGCGTACTGTCATCTTCAGAGCTGACGTCAGAACTGTCAGAGTGCGAACGACACGCTGGTGCAGGCGGTGTGGACATGGGCAGCTGCACCTGGGAGGAAAAGCAAAGAGGATGAAAATAAAAATAATATATATATACAAGTCATATACTGAAGATTTCAGTGTTATGTAGAAGTTAAAATCCCTTTTATTATTTTTAAATCCTCATGACTTTCTTACACAAAACACAAATGGAGATTAAAAAATGGAACAAAACTATAAAGAATTATAAAGGTGGTCCATATTACTTATGTGCTGTAAGTCTTCCAAAGAAATAATGACCTTAAAATCACTAAAAATAAAAGTATAGAGACTGATAAAATGTACCTTAAAATCACCACAGATAAGATTCCCAGGGAAAGCAAGAATTGATAAATAAAAAAGTAAAAAGTGTACTTTGAACGAAATGTAAAGTATGAGTGATTCATTAGGTTATGATGTAAATGAACAGATAGCAAAAAAATCTGAATTCACTAAAAATGGGTTGAGTCCTAGTCCATGAGTACTCAAGTCCATGACAAGACCTCAACCATATTTTAATGGGAGCCGTAACCATGTGGATTCTGTCTTCAGGGGCAGATTTAGTTAATTTGGGTCCCCAGGCAAATATAGGAATGGGGCCCTATACATTTGCACACATTTACCTAGATCAACCCTCGAGGTCCTTTTTTGTCGTGATGCTTGCTGCTGCACAATGGTGCCAGATTGTTGTGTCCAATGTTTCTACATTTTTTATGTACATGTTCTAATGGGATTCTTTAATTTACATTTATTCATTTAGCAGATACTTTTATTATTTCATGTTGTAGACAACGAAATAGCAATTGATTTACCGTTTTTTATTTAGTTTTAACATAAAACAAAATAAATTATAAAATGATAAACCTCACAACTGAAACTTTATATTTCTGGGATGAGTCAGAAGTATAAATTATTATATTATTTAAAACAGATTTATATGTGTGAATATTCGCATTGGTCTGAACAAAAACTGCAGACTGGATTATTGAAAATGCACATTCATTCTCTGCCAGTAGGAGGTGCTTTTGGAGTCAGAAATATAGTGGTTTCCCCGGTAACAGCTCTAAACAAAAACAGCTCAGCTCATAAATGGTACTTTATCAGGTAAAATGAAAATGTGAGTTACCAGCGTAAGCCTACATTTTATTTTAGTCATTTTAACTTAGGGCTGTCAATCAATTAAAATATATAATCACAATTAATGGCATGATTGTCATGAGTTAACTCGTGAATAATCGCAACTTAATCACACATTTTTATCTG
Organism: Cyprinus carpio; assembly: GCF_018340385.1. NCBI lineage: Eukaryota > Metazoa > Chordata > Actinopteri > Cypriniformes > Cyprinidae > Cyprinus > Cyprinus carpio. The sequence goes on along the minus strand of NC_056606.1, from coordinate 7,547,311 downwards.
TTCTAAATGTACCTTAAATGAATACTTTTCCCCATGGCTTCACAGACAAGGCTTAAGCTAGTCCCAGACTAAAATGCATGTATGAGCTGTCTCAACTGAAAATATCTTGCTCTGACATATCTTAAAACTCATTGTTCTGTGTCAATATGCACAACTGTAACACTTTATTTTAAAGCATTTTTGTAATGCAAAAATTAATTTATGCAATAAATGTTTATTATTAGTGAAACCAGTTAACAGAGCATGAAGAGTAGACATGTTTCATAGGTCATAGATGTTTTTCAAAGAACTTGTTCATATCTATTAGACACATGGAGAAAAAAAACAGAAATACTAGCTTCCTATTACTTCTCTTTCTTTGCACTGAGCACTTTACACAAACCTGTTTGCATTTTCGCATGACAGGGCAGCTCACTTCTGAACATGCAAAATGTACATTTATTATTTATTATTACATTTGTTTGCCTCTCTGTGCCACATACTGTATTTTGATGCAGCTAAATTCTCAAAACTGTTTTCATTGATACATTTGACTGTTTGTTGTCAGACAATGGGATGAATATGAAATAGGGACTGAAACGCGACCCATTAAGACTAGCTCTCCCTTCCGAGAAGTTAATCTGCACAAAAATATATAATCGTGCCGTCGTCTGATAAAAATCAAATAGGCTACAGAAAAGCTTGAAGAAAATAGCTGTGCTGTGATTTCAGCTATACTTATATGTAAAATTAGAGAAACAACATATCAGTGTTTTAACTGAAAGCGCAGCTCCTTTCAGCCGCGCGCTGAACGCAGAGAGAGAAGTGTGCGCGCGCTGAGAAAGAGGGACCTCGCGCTCGTGCGGCAGTCAGCTTTAGATGCATAAAATTTTATTTTGCTACAAGCTGGATACACAAGAAGCACGTTCAACTCGGACGCGCAGACGATTGTCGTGCATAAAAACACCGTAAACAGCAACCGTTCGCGTGTCCGCGCTTAATGCGCATCTCCTATATGAAAAGCATTAGGGGGCCCTTGGCTTTTGGGGGGCCCAAGGCAGTCGCCTACCTTTGCCTATTCAACCTTCTTCTGGTCTCCCTGTCATGGAGCCGTAACCATGTGGATTCTGTCTTGATTTTAATTCAACCTTCTTCTGGTCTCAGTCTTGAGATCGAACTCAACCTTTTTTTTGTCTAAGTCTGGACTCAGACTCATCTCTCTTCTGGTCACAGTCTAGATTTAGACTCATCTCTCTTCTGGCCTCAATCTTGACTCTAGCTCAACCCTCTTCTGGTCTCAGGCATGACTCAGACTCATCCCTTTTCTGGTCTCTGTCTTGAGACCAAACTGAACCTTCTTCTGGTCCGGTTCTTGACTCAAACTCAAACCTCTTCTGGTCTCAGTCCAGATACAAACTTGTCTCTCTTCTGGTCTCAGTCTTGATTCAGACTCATCTCTCTACTGGTTTTGACTCAGATTCAACCCTCTTCTGGTCTCAGTCCAGACTCAGACTCAACCCTCTTCTGGTCTCAGTCCAGACTCAGACTCATCCTTTTTCAGGTCTCTGTCTTGAGACCAAACTGAACCTTCTTCTGGTCTCAGTCTTGACTCAACCTTGACCCTCGTCTGGTCTCAGTCTAGACTCAGACATATCTCTCTTCTGGTCTCAGTCTTGACTCAAATTAAACCTTCTTCTGGTCTTGAGACTGAACTCAGCCCTCTTCTGGTCTCAGTCCAGATTCAGACTCACCTCTCTTCTGGTCTCAATCTTGATTCAGACTCATCTCTCTACTTGTCTCGACTCAGACTCAACCCTCTTCTGGTCTCACTCCAGAATCAGACTCAACCCTCTTCTGGTCTCAGTCTTGATTCAGACTCAACTCTCTTCAGGTCTCAGTCCAGACTCACACTCATCCTTTTTCAGGTCTCTGTCTTGAGACCAATCTGATCCTTCTTCTGGTCTCAGTCTTGACTCAAACTTGACTCTCGTCTGGTCTCAGTCTAGACTCAGACATATCTCTCTTTTGGTCTCAGTCTTGACTAAAATTAAACCTTCTTCTGGTCTCAGTCCAGATTCAGACTCATTTCTCTTCTGGTCTCAGTCTTGACTCAGACTCATCTCTCTACTGGTCTCAGTCCAGATTCAGACTCGTCTCTCTTCTGGTCTCAGTCCAGACTCAGACTCAACCTTCTTCTGGTAAATCATGAATTTGACTAATCTCTCTTCTGTTCTCATTCTTGACTCAAACTCAAACTTCTTCTGGTCTCAATCTTGACTCAGACTAAACCCTTTTCTGGTCTCAGTCCAGACTCAGACTCATCCCTTTTCTGGTCTCTGTCTTGAGACCAAACTAAACCTTCTTCTGGTCTCAGTCTTGACACAAACTTGACCCTCTTCTGGTCTCGTTCTTGACTCAAATTAAACCTTCTACTGGTCTTGATACTGAACTCAGCCCTCTTCTGGTCTCAGTCTTGACTCAGACTAATCTCTCTTCTGGTCTCAGTCTTGACTTAGACTAATTTCTCTTCTGGTTTTCTGGTCTCTGTCTTCCCTCTGACACAGATGAGCTGGTGTCAACTAGGGTTGCTGCGTTAGATGGAGTTGACGTTTTACCTTTGTGAAGCCGCAACACAGGTTATGTCATTTGCCCTATGTCAGCGCCCCCACCGTCGTTTTGATATTTTATAGTCATAAAAATAATTTAGTTCAGTTAGAGAACAGACACTACAATTAAAACTGAATGCGGCTGCTCAATGCAGCATGAAGAAATTATTAAAAACTCAATTATTAAACAACAGAGTGCTAATTAAAAATATTTCGGATTTTGAAAAGCCTGTTGACGTCTTCCATTTATCTAAGGTGATATTAGGAGTTTTTAAACATTAATTTCTTACTTATTTGGCTCCAGAGTGTTTGTTGATTTTTATTTAAACTGTGTATTTTTTTTTACATCAAGTATGCCATGTCTCCCAGCTTTCTTATTCATTTTGCTAATAACATACGTTTATTTCGTTATTAATTTGGTTTCACAGTGTTTACTGATCTTCAGTTCTGTATAGCTAAACTTTGTGTAAGTTATTTCTTATTTTATATTAGGCATATAGCATGGCGTATTTTTATTCATTTTGTTCATAAAAGTTCTATGTTCTACGTTGTATTTTGTTGAACGCCGAATTGTCGCTGATTTGAAAGTGAAAGTAAAATTTTCCAAGCTTTTACAAGCTATTAAAAAACGAAAGAGGGAAAAGAGGGAAAACTACCCCCACACCCAAGGTGACACCGGTATTACTGGTGTTGTCACATGTCGATTAATCGGTGGGAAAATTTCCTCACTGCCACAACCCTAGTGTCAACTACAACACTTGTTCATATTATGTCAGAAGACTTAGAAAAAAACTAGTCTATGAAATTTTAAAGTGCTTTTTTCTCCTTGAATGCTTCAGTCCACATTCATTCAAATGAATGACGAAATAAAGATCAGCACTGTCTTCAAAACAGCTCTTCTAGAGTTCCAAAAAAGAAAGAAATTCATACGTGATTATGTAATCAAATCTTGGATATAGCAAGTAAACTCTTCTCTTAAGTTTTTTCTCTGTGAAATAATGAGTGCTTAGTACTTTTGGGAAGTCTACACACATTTTCATTTCAGTTTTTGTGTTTTCTGCACAACTATTTATGGACCACTGCAGTATTATCTGAACAAGGGTTTTGTGTCAGTTGAGGTTTTTGAGTCTATTATTGAGGTCTAATTTATTTCTGATTTGACAGTCCATAATCAGCATGTAAAACAAAACAAACTTTTGTCAGTTACATGTCAGTCAGTCTCTTTCTGTCTAAATGGGCATTTTTCTGACCAGAAGAAGCTCTGCAAGACTTATCTTATGGAATGTTGAATGTGAAAATTTTTACCACAGTGGTTTTGGTTTCATTCTAATACCAGCTATACTGCTAAAAGCTGTTTGAAATGGCGGAACATTGTGTTTCAAACTACAGTACTTTATGTTTTTTTTTCCATTGTGTGGCATCTAACATTTAATTTGATATTCAAATGACAAAACAGAGTCTTTATGTTCTTAATTTGTGAATGCCCAGCCTCAAATACAAATCAGACTGCAATCAATACTTCATATGGCAATGGCAATGCCACAGCACAATGACCTAGTCATCATGCCCATGGAATAACACGCTCGGAGCTACTGAGTTGTGCATGTAAACTAATATTAGCATTCGATATGAATCAGAGTGTAGCTGTGTGAGAGCAGTGTGAACCTGAAATGGTTCTGTCACTCCTACGATGCTGTTGGTGTTGTTACTGTAATATCCCAGAATATATTCCCCCGGGTCTCTTGGCAGATCCTCCTCAGAAAACGTCACCTGAAGGTGATGAATAAAACAAAAAATTAAGGATAATGCTAGTCAGCAGTGGCTACTCAATAAATCTTCTTTGTTAGTATTAATACTGTTTAGTCATTCCCTGATCTTAAAGCTTTCAATCCAAGATTATCCTGGAATGATTTGATTTTGGGATTAAAGCATTGTCCAGTGCACAAAGAGAGACGTAAAGTTCAAGGACAAGCTGCTAGTGTCTTTCAGATCTCATCACAACGTATGCACACGAATAACAAATGCCACGTCCTACCTGTGTCGAATGCTCAGATTTGGCCCATACATATGCAGCGTAATCCTTGTGGTGCTTAAATCCCACCTAAAACAAAGAAAAATGAGTATTTAAATAACTGAATTATTTAAGGTGCAGATTTGGTGGGTGGCTGGAGGTGTTTTTAATTAACATTCAAAGGAATTTAATCAGAGATTGAAATTTGCTCATTAAATCACAAACAGCAGACAAAAATACTTTGAAAAAAAATGAAAAACAATATAAATGAAATCAAAAGAATAAAATATCTGCAGTGTATCATAGGACGTGAATATACATAGTACTAAATATTTCTGTATAGATAACAAACAAGTACATCCTGTCATGTTGCAAACTAAACAACAGTGACTTTTGTATTCATACAATCTATCAACAGATGTGAAAGCAAGCATAAAGCAGCTGATCAGTTCACATAGTTAAGTGTCAGATAAACCTCATCACTCAGTCTTCAGTTTATACACAAGTGCCTTTTCTTTTTTTCTTTTTTTGGTTTTTGTGTTTATTGTTTGATATTAATGCTTTGTTTAAGCATTGACTAAAATTACCTGAGATTATGTATGAAAATTGGGCTACAAAACAGTAGCCTATCATTTATAGCAACCTGTTCCCACCATGGCATAAAAAAAATGGTATCTCACAAATCAGACAAACTAAATACACTAAGATGTAAACTCTGAATTCTGAGAAAAAAAGTCACAATTATGAGATAAACTGCAAAAAATTATTTCCTTACCTAGTATTTTTGTCTTGTTTTCTGGTATTGTTATCTAAACAATTTTGAATCAAGATGCTTTTACTTGAGAAGCAATACAATTTAAGATATTAAGTCTTGTTTTTGAAAAAAAAAGAAGAGCATTTAGTTATTTTTGCTTAAAACAAGAAAAATACCTGCCAATGGTTTGAGAAACACAATCTTAATTCAAAGGCAAAACAAGATTATTTTTTCTTGTTTTAAGCAAAAAAAAAGGAAAAAAATTTAGATAATGTAGTAATTTTGCTTCTTAGTGCACAAATATTTCTTGCAATCAACCTCATTTTGACTTTTGACTTTTCTTAGAATTTATATCTCACAAAATACCTTTTATTGTTATTACTATTAATATTATTTATATCCTGTGGTGGAAACAAGCTTACATAATAATTACACCATGGGAACTTCACATTTATCAATTATAAATCCAAAGCACCCATGTCCTAATCTCTAGAGAGTTGGACTTGTAACCCAAAGGTCGCAGGTTTGAGTCTCGGTGCTGGCAGGAGTTGTAGGTGGGAGGGAGTGAATAAACAGCGCTCTCTTCCACCCTCAATACCAATAGTTGCTCCCTGGGTGCTGGATATAGCTGCCCACTGCTCCGGGTGTGTGTTCACTTCTCACTGCTGTGTGTGTGTGTGTGTGTGTGTGCACTTGGATGGGTTATTGATGCAGAGCACCAATTCCGAGTATGGGTTACCATACTTGCCAAATGTCATGACTGTCACTTTCATAATTAACAATATATTTTGTGAAATTTTTGCACTGTTAAATTTATATACTTTTTTCCATGACAAAAATATGCAACAATAATTGCAAGTAATGTATAGGATAATTTCCTTGAAAAGAAAAGGCTATGCTTCTGTGGTTCTTTCACAACATTGCTCTGGGGTGCGTTTCCCAAAACCATAGTTGCTAACTAAGTTAGCAACTTTGTTGGTTGCAAAGCAATTTCGAAATGCAAACCAACTAAGTTGCTAACAGGAAATCAACCACTGTTTGGGGAAATGCACCCCTGTTTGTTACATTTTCCTGGCTTGCCCAACTCAACCAATTGTGTGAGTTTGGGGGCGGCACTATCTATTCATTGACCAATAGTAGGTAGGGAGTATGTTTGGGGAAAATGTCTAAAAAATTATTATTGTTGAGAAACTGGAGCACACAAGTGCACACTTTACCTTTAATAAGATTAATTACACCTATTATAATGCCACTGTGGTTGTGTAATTATTATAATAATATAATGTGTGTAACTTGTAAAAAAGAAAAAAAATCAGTTGTTGACAGGCTGAGCTTTAATGAAATTAATCTTAAAAGTAGTTTTATGTGAAAATGCCTTTCATTTATTACCTTGTACAGTCCCACCCAGTCCCATGAACTCCTCTGAAAGCCATGGGCCATTGAGAGTTTAACTGTAGCATCAGAGAACTTGGTCCATTCCTTCTCCACTTCCAGCGTCACTAATGGTAAGTTCACCTTAAAGGGAAACTGAGCAGGACAGAGGAAGATGGAACAGAATCCTAGACACAACTGTAGGTATTATGAATATAGTTTTTTTTATAATTTTTTTTTCATCATTTATATCAACAAACAAAAAAAAATCAGAGAGAAAATCATTCGAATTTATTAGTAATTTGTCTGAGGCCACAAGGAACTTTCTTTAACTTGTAAAAGTCGAAGCGTCACGATATCAGTTACTTCACATGACCAGCCTGAAATACATACAGCACTGCTCACAGACTATCCAGTGTCTTTCCCGCCAGTTTTAGACTCACATGCAAAGAGAAGAGGGCGGACACCGGCTTGTGATCACTAATAGTGAAGCCCATGTGACTGCGGTAGAAGTGCTGGGAAACTCTGGTGGCGCCGCCCAGCCATGAGGTCAAACCCCGCTGTAGTGCAGAATTATGGGACGGCACGGGGGAGCCCGTCCTGCGCAGACGCCACAAGATGCGATCCGTCCATGCAGGCTTCCTCTTTTTTGCACTAGGAAAGGAAGCCAGGTTTAAACGAGAGTCCAGAGAAACAGAAAGACTTGTGTTTAAAAAGCATAACAGACCTTGTGTCATAAGTATGTGTCCCCACATCAAACTTATAAGTTGGCGGGAAATCAAGGGGTCCTTCTATAAACCCCTCCAGAACAGATTCGCTTTTTTTCGCCATGTTGAGCTGTGACGAAGACAAAACAAAAAGACAAAATGCCTTTCACTTTATCTTTTTAACAACAACCCAATCTAGCAGACATCACAGCATATAGTGTGCACATGCACTGAAGAGCTGAAGCTGGCCGGTTTGTTTATAGATGTAGTACACTGGCCTCTAGTGGTAACAGAATGAAAAAAAAAAGATCTGTACAGAGACATCTGGTGTTACGTGATTGAGACAAGGGCAATTGTCTGAGCTTATCTGACATGTTCAACATTGCTTCAACAGTTAGATCTGTACATACCCTTGAAATCACATGCACCTGTGCAATCAGTTTCCTTTAGGCCCTGTTCCAAATGGCACACTTAATGTAGACCTCCTTCTATGTTAATTTTATGATTCAAAAGGGCGTTTCCTGAACACTGTATAACCACATCCGGTGAAAATTTCAGCATTTGGAACAAGGCCTCCCTTGTTTAAAAGAAGCATACTTTTGGAAAGAGTACTAATTATGGAAAAATTTACAATTAAGAACTAAATAAAATTTTGTAAGAAAATTAAATCATGGGAACTAAATGTAATGTTTTTAGACACTTTTTGCATGTTAATTAAATGAAAATATATTATAGTTTAAATGTACATTAAAAGCAGTCAGCTGGACTGATTTTTGCTCCACTTAGTTTATATGCAACTTCTATTCTATACTTCTATTCTACTACAAGTGCACATTTAATACAATTAAGTGCACTTCTTTTTCACAAGGCCTATGATGGTCTCCAAGCAACCTGTGACATTATAGCTCTTTTACCTGATCTTTCTCCCACAGCAGAGGCAGTTTATCATTCTCAATTGCACTTTTCACCACGTAAATGTCATAACCTTCGATTCGGAAGTTCAGATCACCGAACCAGAACACCACACTGTGGAGAATGCAATGATATCCAGTGAACTCAACAGGTCAAAATACAAAGTGTAATCTGTATAAAGCTACTCAGATTAATGCGCAAACACAGATTAAAAGACTGTATTAAAAGAACATTAGTTTAAATGCCTCAACCAAAACAATGCAGTTCTGCAACACACTTGTAGTTTTGTTTTAAAAACTGCCATTTCTTACATATTGTAGTTTATTAATACATAAGTAAGCCTAGGCATCAAAGATATGTTTTTTTCCAGGTACCCACTCGTGATCCAGCACACCCACAGCTGTGCCGCCCTCAAACTGCTGCTGCTGCAGGATGCTTTCAAAGTCCTCCATCCGCTGCTCCAGATTACGCATGTGAGCCGGCAGGTGGCAGTTGAGGAAGCACACAGGGTGCCCGAAAACCATCATGCGTGCACTTACGCCCCCTTTATTCCCCTGAGACAAACATATAGAGGCAGAGGATAATGGGAAGACATTAATAATACAGCAGCTCTGGACTCCATAGTAGGGTGTTCTTTTATTTTTTTGTGCCTGCCCTACTGGTGAAAGAAAAAAACATTATTATAGAGATTATTTACTCACCCTTACTCGTTCCATACTATTATGCTCTTTATTTTTATTTTTTTCCATGGAATCCAATGGAACATTTTAAATTTTTAATCTTCATGCAGCTATTTTCCATACAGTAATAGTTTATAGCAACCACAGCTGTCAAACTCCAATAAAGAACAAACATTCAATTGATTGGAAAGGTTGGAATTGGTTGAATGAAAACACAGCTTTCACAGAATGACTCGGTTATTCGAGTCTGAACCAGACATCGTTTATGAATGAAGAGAATGAACTTGGATGAATCTTGTTTGTGACAAAAAATCAACACTTGACTGACTGACAAGCGTAATTAACTAAAACTATTAATAATCTATTAAAACAATTAACAAAGTAATAAAAATACATTGAAATAACGCTGAAAAATGTTAATAAAATAAAATAAAAAATTTAATAAAATAAATACTAAAATAAACAATAAAAAAAAAAAAAATATTTAAAAAAAAAAAAAATAAAACAAAATTAAATCCTACAATTACTAAAGTTGAATCAAACTAAATTAAATTAAAGCTATTTAAAAATATATAAAAATAAAAATGACAAAAACAACAAAATTACTAAGACTTAAACTAAAATGAAAACTGAAAAAAGCTAATTCAAACTATGAATTTATAATATTAGCTAGTAAACTGCTGACTGAGTGATGCAGGACATGTTGTTCATTCAATTTTCCATGTAATTCAATCTTATATTTAAAATTATGTAAACACCTAATACTTCTTTTCACGCTTTGTTGTAACTTAAAAACAAATACTGACAAAAATAAAAACAAAAAAATACTGATGATGCTCAAACATAAGATATGCTTTGTTGTAACTTAAAAACAAATACTGACAAAAATAAAAACAAAAAAATACTGATGATGCTCAAACATATTTTCTGGAGCCATTTAGACATGTAGGCCTACATTTTAATAAATGAAAATTAAATTAATTTCTCTCAAGAAAGATTCTGTGTTACTTGTTGAGTAAATTATTCAATGACTCCTGTATAAAACTTGTTGCCACCTACTGGGTAACAATTTAACCTGCAAAAAGAGTTACTGAATCAATCGCTAAACTAATCTTTTCTGTAAACATATTCAAGTCACCAGAATGAATCGGCCTGCATGTCCTTTTTGGACCTTGACAGACATTGCCACTCTGAACTATTGTTGGAACAACATGAGTAAATGACCGAATAATGACCAAATTTTCATTTGTGAGTGAACTATCCCTTTAAACACTGTGCTGAGAAGGACAGGTGTGCTGTGCAGTCAAGGGTGAAATGGGCTGTGCAGAGACTTGCAGTTTATTAGCAGCGCTGGTGCTGCAGTTCCCATGGGTTGTGCTCTGTCTTTCTGGGTAACGCGCTGGGGAGAACTGAGAGCTGCTGTGTGTGTGTGTGTTCAGTCTGCATTAGATCAAACAGAGATGAACCTGATGTGTGTGTGTGTGTGTGTTTGTGCACTGGAAGATAGATCAGAAACAGAGCTGCTGCGTGTCCTACTGTGCCCTAGTCAAAGGAGACTGCAGAATGAGCCTGGAGCCATGCTGACAACAACACACACAGGGTCACACACACTCTCACTGTCACATACACAAAAACATGCTCAGAGTCTCATTTCCATGCTCTCCCTTTGACTCTGCTTTTCCTGTAATCATCAAAGACATCACACGGTGGGAGTCGTGACATTATGCAGATATTTGATGTTCGACATTAAAGTACTAATGCAGCACAACAATCAGTGATCACATAAGCGTTTAGAAAGTAGACATTCTTTCCCAGAGGTCTTTGCTCGTTTGACTCACCCAGTAGCCTCCCAACCCAGTGCGAGTGCTTTGGGTTTGTACTCCTCTGAGAAAGGGAAGGTGGCAGAATTTGCAAAACACCAGTAAGAAAACGCCCTGCATCCTCTGAGATGCCACCTAGACAGAAATGAACACATTTCAAGTTGAACTCCTCATTAGTGCAGTTAATCATTATTAAGATTTAAACAAACCAAGTCCAAAAGTATACTTCAGTTTTTATGCATACGCTAGGGTCTGCATAAAGTGCATGTGATGTAAATTTTGTCATTAGCATATTACGAGTGTACTGTAGTTTGTCCACAAAGTGGCAACACTGCCACCACCTGTTTTTAACAGAAAATATTTTAGTGTTATACGTCAGAAAAGAAACTGAAACAGAACAACAAACAACTCCCGGAGATGTAACAACAGATGCTCAGGTTGACGCACGTAGGTAAGGCTGTTAAAGAACAGTTCACCCAAAAATTTAAATTGACTCACCCTCAGGCCATCTAAGATGTAGATGAATGAGTTTGTTTCTTCATCTGAACAGATTTGAAAATATTTAGCATTACATCATTTGCTCACCAATGGATCCTCTGCAGTGAATGGGTGCCGTCAGAATGAGAGTCCGAACAGCTGATAAAACATCACAGTAATCCACAATTAAATCCATACAACTTGTTAAGTGAAAAGCTGTGTGCTTATAAGAAATAAATCCATCATTAAGGCGTTTTAACTTTAAACCATCACTTCTGGCCAAAATTCCAGTTCATATTTCATAATAAGTGAAAAAGTCTGTCCCCTGTTGTCCTCTTTTTTTGCTCATAAATATTGCTTGATCTGCGCATATTTCTCTGCTGATTCAGATGAGATGGCTTTTTCACTGGAGAAAGCAATAATATAGATAAAGGACTTATATTTTGGCCGAAAGCAATGGTTTGAAGTTCTAACATCTTAATAATGGATTTGAAGTTAATCACTTTACAAGATGTTAACTGATAGAATGTTGTAGATTACTGTGATGTTTTTATCAGCTGTTTGGAGTCTCATCCTGACGGCACCCATTCACTGCAGAGGATTCACTGGTGAGCAAGTGATGTAATTCTAAATTTTTCCATTTAGAATTACCGCGAGTACATTTTCATTTTGGGGTGAGAATTATTCTGAGATACACACAACTCAGCATCAGCATAAAAGTTAACTACGCGATGCATTGATTTATAATACATTGATGCATCGTTTCTAACATGTTTGGATTGGTAAAAAACTATTTATTTTATATATAATTATTAGTAGATGCACTATACTTAATAATTTGTGACCAATATTTTAAATGTAAATTGATTTATCCTATCTAAACTGTTTCTCAAGCAGGTTCTCTCATCACCACTGCTGCTACGTGAACATGACGTATCAAATCACTACAGAGATGTTAGAAGGTGTTAGAAGTCAGTAGGCACTAATGTTAATTTATGATTTATTCTCTGTCTGAACCAAAAAAATAAAAGTTTACTATCTGTACCATATTGAATTACATAGCATCATTTTTTCCATTGCATCACATTGCATTGAATCTTACAGTGTTGAATCGAATAGAAATTGGATCGCACGCATCATAAAAGGGGTGAATCGTATCTTATCGCATCGCTTCGGTAGCTGCTTCATATGTGTATTTAATGTATCGTATCATTGGTTATATGCATCGAGATGTGTATTGCATCGGCCTTAATTATGGAGACGCAAACCCTTAATTTGCACTAGAAAGTATCATCCAGTGTCTGCGCTTTTTCTCTCCAGAAGTTCTAAGCAATATTTTTTGTTAATTAGAGTTGCATGTATCTCTTAACTACTTCACACAAGGGCTTGTCAGCGGGGGGGGTTTATTTTTGTTGCATGGGGGCGGGGGGGGTTTATTTTTGTTGCATCTCCAATAGCTTGTCCTAGTTCAGTCTCATCTGTTTCTTTGCTGGTCAGTGGATAAACCTTGTGGATAGACCCCAGAAACCTCCTAGCAACACCCTCACAACCATACAAAACACACCAGCAACATTTTAATGACCACATATTTCTTCTGTGCAATACAGATTTTTTTTGAATGTTGCTAACCAAACAGTTTTGGTGACCATTAATATCTTCTTGTGTGTTTAGAACATTATGAGGGTGTGTAAATGATGAGATCATTTTTCTTTGGTCAACTGTACCTTTAAGTCTAATATGCATTTTATTTCATACTGACCAACATGTATCCAAAACGACTGAGTGTGTCCATGCAGAGCTCACTCCACTGGTCTATGAAGAGAGCATCTTTGAGCCGCTTGTTTATCATAGAGTTTACTTCCTGCAGCCTAAAAAGAGATAAGAAGCAGGAAAAAAGAAAGACAGAGGAGACAAATAACACCAATAAAACAAGGACAAACAGGAGAAGATGGCAAAAAGGACATGGAAATGAGAAAACACACACAAAGAATGCAGTGGAAGGTTAATCAATTCAGCAACAATAATGGAAGGTATCAAACTGAACAATGCTACACATTCTTACCCGACAACCACCATGTCAGTGCTCCCATTTTCAACACCAGGTCCAAACAAGGAAGTGATGTCATCAGGTGGTATACCAGAACCTACATTCCATGTGACAATATGCACTCTAAAGGAATAAAGCATACTGTGCACTTAATGTAAATTTTTTAATGGATTGTATGAAACATTTGTTATATATTCCCTACATAGGCAGCTATTATAAATATATTATTTATGATTGCCATTTCTCTCACAGTTACTCTTATTTATGGTGGATATATGTGATGCTACACTAGGTTTTGGATCAGGGCTGTAGTTTTAAATCCATGGTCATATTCTCCTTAGTATTACGTCATGGTAATATGAGTCATCAAAATTGCTCAAATCAAAAAGCCTGGGATAAATGTCACCTGCTGTATTTAATAGCTTCCAAAACATGCTGAATGCTTTTAACTAATTAGAGCACATGCACGATGAGTAAACAACATTACACATTATAAGGGTTCTGTCTATGTTGTCAAAGATGACAAGCTAAAGGATCCAGGAGCACATTCGTGTGTCTAGGAATGCTGCCAGCTCAACGCTCCTGTGTCCATTCTGTCACCAGGCTCTGAGAGAGATATTATGCTGATTAAAGGGATGCGAACAACTCAGCTCTGCTGGTATGCGTTCTTTAGGTTTATTATGCCTGCATACCACTAGCTGATTTCTCAGCATGTGCTAACTCAACTCCATAATGAGTTAATGACCCCAGAAACCCTCGGACCACATCTAGCAAGTTTAAAATCTGAGGCTGTCACTAGGGCGGACTTTCATGGCAATGGTAGTGACCAGTAAGTTTCTCCAAGTGCTGAAGACCTGATTGTCCTGCTCTGATTCAGAGTTTTTCATCAGCAAATGCAAAATCACATATAAGATTTGAGATGCTGAGTCAGCTAATGGAATACTGCCTTAAACTGACAGATTCTCTCCCCTCAGGCCAGTGGTTATAAGCAAACCCAGCAGAAAACCAATGACTGAGTGACATATCATTGGGACTGAGAAATGTTAAAACAATCCCACACTTGCTAGAGTGAATGAAAGAATGAGGAAATAATTTTTAATAAATCAGTTGACTCACTCATTTTGTTGGTGAATGATCAGTGTTTTAAAGCGATTTGGTTGTGTGAATAATTCAATGACTCACTAAAATTGTTCATGAATGATCAGTGTTTTGAAGCTAATTGGTTGTGTGTATAATTCAATGATTTGCTCATAAAGACAGCCACTTCTTTTGTCAATGAATGAGTTAGCATTTTAGCTGACTTGTGGAATTACAATGGCCACGGCATACTCTTGTCCATTAAGTTTTACACTTGCCCCTTTGAGGTCACCATGCACCCTTGATGTACTGAGACAAGTTTTGCAGAAGACCTCTACCTGACAATTAAAGCAACATTATGTCACTAAATTAATCTGTTTTGAATGAAAATTAATTTGTTTTTGAATGAAAAATCATTGTTTTGTATGAATCAATGGAATGAATGACTCAATGACTCAGTCATTCTCCCCACCTACTTGGATAACAATGCAATCTACAGAAAGAGCAACTAAAAAAAATCTCACCAATGCAAAAACAAATAGTGAAAAATCTTACTTTTACATTAGCATTTTTGAATAGATGCTCAACCAGATTCAAGCTACCAAACCTAACTGTTGTATAATTATTGACAAGGTATATAACAAGTCTCACCTGAAATCCCCCTCTTCGCTGATGGTCTTGTTCACCTTCTTCTCAGTAGGGTCTGATGTGTTTGGTAAATGTGCTTCGGGACTTGGAATCGGTTGAGGAACGGGGTTAGACGGGGGGCTGAGGCTTGGGTTGAGGATTGGTCTGGCGATTAGGTTATTGTGTGTGTTAGCACGGACAGGCTGTGATGGAGGGCTTGGAAGTGTTGGGGGATTGGTTGGGGGGTTGAAACCAAGTTGAGAAGTGGGGCTCACCGGGTTTTGGGGGCTGCAATAAGGCAGTGGTGACTCAGTTGGGGAGTGTGACAAGAAGTTGGACATTCCCGTAGCTTTAACCTGCAATGGAGGCTCAGTGAGTCTAGAGACTTTGATTGATGTCTTGGTGCCCAGTGCTGTAGGCCTGGGTCTACTGATGCTGATGCATTTTGTGGATTGTGCAGTGGAGTCGGTTCTGGTTCTCTCCAGAATGGCTGGGTTTGTCTGCAGTGCTGGGGTCTGTCCCAACACTGATGGGTTTCCAGCCATGACCGTCTGGCAGTGTGAGGATATGGGCATTTTGCAAGGGTTTCCAAGCAGGGTTGGGACTGGTGGTTTGTGGAGTCCTAGAACTCCAGTATGTTCTTCGGGCATTGGGCAGCTCTGAATGGGCTGCAATGGATCCATTTACCTGCGAAAACAATAAGGACAGCCACGGTGGTGTTCAAGGAATGTTCCAGGTTCAATGCAAGTTTTTTGCTGGTAGTCAACATTAAATTGATCCAAGACAAATAGTGTCCACAATAAAGAAAAATATATATTTTTAAATTCATTTTTAAAAAAGTGCCAAGTTTCATCTTTTTCAAGAACATTCAAATTTAATGACTGTAAAATGTAATGTGGTATAACCATCAAGTAAAAAGTATCTTGAATAAATGTCATTCAGTATTATTAAAGGGGTCATATGACGTTGCTAAAAAGAACATTATTTGGTGTATTTGGTGTAATGCAATGTGTTTTATGTGGTTTTAAGGTTAAAAAAAAAACATTATTTTCCACATAATGTACATTATTGTTGCTCCTCTATGCCCACGGCTTCTGAAACGCAACAATTACAAAAAACATCGTTCTGAAAAAAAATGAGTTCTCCTATTATCCACCAACCAACCATTTTGTTATTATCCGAACCCAACAACCAAATCAAGTGAAGTCGCGCCCCTTAAAATACTGTGATGCCAAGTCCAGGCACAACGAGACAAAACCAATAAAACCCATTACAAACAAGGCATTTGTAGCATCCAGTGGGGACATAATTACTGATTATAATGACTTATACTGTCTTTTTAGCATTGCATTGTGTATCGCGCTGCGTAAACATAAAACCATGTCTGCATTTGTGATCTGAGAAACAACAAACAACAAAGCGCTACTCTAACTGCTCAAAACTCGCGTTTGAATATCATCAGTGGTAAATACTTTAAATATGTAAACGTACTTACACACTGTCTGTCAGAAGCGCCAGACTGTCCTTGCAAAGTTTGAACTGCCCCACTTTATAGAAACAGCCTTTGTGCCACAGACACATTGCAGGCTGGTTCAGGAAACAGTCCTCATCCTCCATAAAATGTGCTGCACACATCTGAATATTTGGGTTGAACTGTTCTGGAACAGTGTTGTAAATACAACTTAACCACTGATTTCTAGTCGTGTCCTCTTACAAAATACCAAAAAAAGCAACATCAATAAAAAAAGTAACACACAGCGACTCCACAACATGGCAGCAGCGGCAACAGAAAGAATAAAAGTTACGCCTTCTTTTTTTGCGGGAACATTTGGATGGCATTATGGAAATCTTCCCACACAGTGATGTAGTGATGTGAGGGCATGTTAGAACAAGCCATTTTAGGAGGGGGTGGACAAGTCTTAACTTTTATAAAGAATATCTATTTGGATTTGAGACTTTAGCTGTTGGAACTTTACAGATCTTTCTGCACCAAGAGCTATTAACACTCCAAAGAGAAAGGAAAAAATTGAAATCGCATCATATGACCCCTTTAAAAAAATAAATATGAAATAAAAAGATTTTAAATATATCACAGTAAAAGTTTTCTTTCACAAATACCATGATTTACTAATTTGTAAATATTCTTATGTTTTTGAGTCGTTTAACAAAATTCTGAACTAATATGCTTCGTAAAAATTAAAATGATCTGACATTTTATAAGACTTATTGACCTTCACACAGACATGAGGTTCTCCAGGGGTCCTCTCTATGATGTTATTTCCTGTTTTATGTGGGTACTTTGGTTTTTCAAATATTAGTATGTAGTGAAGCTTTATCTTTTTCCCCTTAAGAAATAATAATAAAACAGTTATATATCAAACAACATTCATTTAACAAATTTTATTCTTTTAAAGAGACGTCCTAAAAATCATTATCAGGAGCTGTATCAACCTAATTTTTCATTTATTAATTTTTAATGTTTTGTTGATTAAATTAATACATTAAAAAAGAGCATCATATCATTGACCTAAACCGCAAATGCTGTTCATTGAGCATAACTAATATTGAACCCAGAACATTCCTTTGATAAATGGTAGCAAAAGCATTAAAAAAGACAATGGAAAGGGTGACTACAAAATAGATGCTGTGAATGCAGAGTAAGATGAGAGACCTGGGTTTGTGTGTCCTTCACACTCCTCTGCCTTCTCCCACGGTCAAAGACAGAGACTGTTGCTGTCTGCAGTGGACTGCTGAATGTGTGAAGAGCTTTGGACAGTAACCAGGGCTGAACATCCCCGCTATGTACCTGTCCCCTCTTGCTTTCTTCCTTTCCTGAGACGTCACTGCTGACATCAGTGAACTACAATCAGCTAAGATCAATCCTTTTCCTCAAATGACAACTATATACCCTCCCCTCTGTCCTGATCTACTTTCCTGTTGCTTGGCAACACACTTTCAGTCCCAACACCCCCCCCTTCCAAACATTTCCATTCTTTCCTTTTAACATTCCGGAATATTTCCTTTAATAAGCAGGACTCTGATCGATACGGCAATCTTTAAAGAAAATGCTAGGGATAATGGTCCTCACATGGCATTAGCAATGATGCCTCTTTCTCCATCTGTTGCAGAATAATAGCTCAGAGCTTTTACACATTGGTGTCTTGGGACAGATCATCGGTGAGAAAACAGAATGCTTTCTCAAGTACTTAGAATCTTAGAAAATGCTATAAACGTTCCTAACAGAGTTTAGCAAACATGGCCAGTCTAAACATGCATATATATATTTATATATATATATATATAATATATATATATATATATATATAATATATAGTATATATATATATATATATATATATATGGTCACACAGTATTTAGTGCACTGTAATAGGGTGGCATAATGAAAAAAGGTCATCGTTAAAAATGTATAATGATGACAAACTATAACAAGGGCTGAACAGAGCCAAGTGAAAAAATATATTCATAAAATTTAACAATATTTATTTGTTGATGGTATTTATGTTACCTTTTACACTTCTGCTGTTTAATTAATTACTTTGTGCTTCATTGTTTTAATGTAACATGTTATTGGGGCATGTTGTCACAAAAGGTCATTAAAAAAGATAAATGCCTACAAAAAAAAAAAAAAAATAGAAACCTGCCATATTTCACACGAGTTAAACAAGGTCACAGGTTCTGGAGGGGTTTATCTATAAATATCTTTCTATTTATATATAATTTTAAGTAATTGTTCTTATTTTTTTCTTGCTCACAATCATAACTCTTTCCTAATTGTGAGTTTTACATCCTATTCACTAGTAATAAAAAGAAAACAACATGTCTGCAGTATATGCAAAATTAGTTTCTCAAGACATTAAAAATGTTTTGTCTGACGGTAGAGACTATTTAGTTTGAAACCATCCTTACTTTCCATTTATTCATTTGAGTGAATGCTGGATTTTGTCATTATTAATAATAAATATTGGACATAGCCTATTATGTTTTAATCAGATGATTCTGACTGATGAATGAATACACATATATACTCAAAAAAAAAAACTGAAAAAGCAGGAGATTTTACTCAAAGAAGTCAATGATTCTGAACACATTAATACAAAATATTATTAGGCTACATATACTAATAATTAATAAACTTTTCAATTCATTTGGTTTTGTCTCAAGAATCAGTGAGTAATCGTGTGTCGCAAGAAAAATAATATTTAATATCTCACAGATCCCGCTGGACATCAAATAACATCTCGAGCAGCCTGTATAATAATCGTCATTTCCACAAGCCTGCCACGCGCCTAACGAGCCGTTCTCATGAACAAGGTCACCTGTCCTCGCTGGTCAGTTCAGAGTCAGCAGATAATTCACCGTTTCACAAGCTGATGGAATGGACATCTGCGTTATGGAAATGGCGAGAAATGAACGCGAGTCTCTTTGACAGACAAGCTAGGTCTTTTTTTTTAAAGTTGTTTGTCCGACGACACTTGTTTATACGCTGCAGTGTCTCGAGGTGAAGGATGTCACGCGCATCTCTCACGCTCCAAACAGACGAGCGTCACGGTAAGAGGACTATCCCCGGTCATATTTGACTGAGGTCGTCGACACACATTTCGTTTTAAAAGCACAGTTAAGTTGATATCGAAAGAATTCTTACCTGTCCTGTTTCTCTGCACCGGCGCAAGTATGTGTGATGTGAGCGTCTCTACAGGACACACACACACACACACACACTTCCACCGGTGTGGTGGAGAGTGATGGAGAGCGGATACGTCAGTCCCCAAGAGGACACGAGGAAAGGCAGCGAAAACTGTGAGTGAACATCCTCAACAGACACTTGACTAGTAATGACTCTGTTTGACTAAAAATGACGCAAGGCGCCGGAAGATCAGCCGCATCAGCGCGAGCGGAATGGAAATGTCCACTCACACGTGGAGCATTATTAACATGACAGCACCGCATATATCAACACCTCACGAGAACTATTCTCACAATCCAATCAATAATGATCATGATGCTGAAGGTCACTTACATATCTGTAGGCCTGTCATCATCTAGACCTATATATTAGATAAACTTATTAAAATGGAAATCATTGTAGGCTAGTTTACTTTTAACAACACTATTATTTGAGCATAGAAATGGATTTTAAGTAATTATCCTGTAAATATGGTATTAATTGGCAGTCAGTTTATAGTTTTATTTTACCGTGACCTCAATATCATTTATACAACATGGGAATTATATAAGGCTATAGTTTTTTCATTTTTTATCATGTCAATTATAAGAAATGGATTTATTAAGAAATATTGCAGGTATTTCTTTATTTTTTTTATAATTTATTAAATCATATTAGGCTAGTTAGTTTTCCTTTATCACAACAGTACTATTATTTGAATTTAAAATTTGATTTAAAGTCAATTCATGACTTTTATTTGAATTGCTATTGCCATTTAAGTCATGTCGCTAGTTGCTGCACTTATTTTTATCTTGAAAAGCAGACAGTTTATTAAGAAGTATTGCAGGTATTTTTCGAACAAAACATATTTTTTGTGAGAATATTGTTTTAATTGGTAATAAATTCCTATTTTAATGTTACTGTGTCCTCAATATCACTTTTATCCTGTTATTTTTTGTAATATTCCTTTAACAAAATCCAATTACATAATCCTTCAGGAAGTGACGTCATTTAATTGGGAAAATAACAGCACCACCATCAGTGAAGTAATAGCAGTTGATTTGATGAATTTTGTGATATTATTTGTTTTGTCACTTAAATCCAGTAATGAATTATGTGTGTGTGTGTGTGTGTGTGTGTGTGTGTGTGTGTGTGTGTGTGTGTGTGTGTTTCAGCAAATAGAAAAAATGCACAGAGAAGATTATCACATTTAATAACACTTGGTCACTTGGTGAGGCATTGTGGGAGGAAAATAACACCCATAATTGAATCAAAGCAGATACAGATTTACAGAAATTGTACTTGTATGACTTAAAGCACTAAATAATAATACTAACATACTTTTAAATATAACATTAAAAACAATATATTATTAGCTATAATAGAAGTGCCAATATCAGTGCTCAAAATACACATCTAAAGTGCACTTAAGTCATTAGCCATGCAGCAAATAAAGTGTTGAGAACATTTTAAAAGCACTTGAAAAAACATTAACATTGGCCTTCTGAAACAAGACTTACAGGCGTCTTACAGGCCTCAAGGGCCCGTCTGTCCCTGAGTTAGATTTTACAACCCATCTAATCTCTCTTAGTGCAGTTCTAGGGTCATTTTTGTAGTACCAAGCAAACGCTTAGTATGATGGACTTCAGATCCTGAACAAAAATGACAGAAACCGAAAACTATTCAAGCTGTCATATTTCACCCTGTACAAGCAAAAGCAGGTGACATTTATATTCTGTAGGAGACGACAGAGACATTTTCAAGGCTTTGTTTTTCTTTCTGAACTCTTATATAATAGTAAAAGTGCCCTCGTCTATATTTTTAAACAAAAGATAAATCTGGGTTAAGTATAATTCCACATTAGATCTCATGCCCTTATAAGCCTGGTGTCTCAGTGCTGGAGCGCATTCAAAACAGGGAGTAGCAGTACCATAAAAAGCCATCCGCATGTACGCACACACACTTCCACACAAGCATAGACTGAGATAATGCATGTGTAATCTCAGTGGAATGCACGGTTTCAGAGCCCCAGCTGTACCCGAGCACAAAACACACAGGTTATAATCCTCATCCGCTGCATGCGTGTATGAAACAGAGTACAAGTACATAATAGACTGATCTTTGGTAGAAGCGTCAGGTCAGGCCACATGTGCGCTATGTTGTGTGCCTTTTGTAGTTCTTTAGTCATTTACAGTGAAAATGCTTGAAATGTGAAAGTTTCTATGGTATCTTCTTTTTAGTCTTGACGAGGCCTTTCTCTGCTAGGCAGCGGTAAAACTCCTGGATATACGTGTACACACACTTCCAGTCTGGCTCTCGCATCCGCATCAAGTCATCAACGTCAAGCAGGGGAGGACAGTCAGCTAGTGTCCTACACGTATAAAGAAAATTAAGCCTATTTTTAGGACCATTATGTTTTTTTTTTGTTTGTGTTTTTTTTTGCATTGTGACATTATTTTCATGACTCAAGTACATTTTTGTTGCAAAATACCTAAAGCACATTTCCTCTGCTTACCACACATTTCTCATTACAATAGTGATATCTTCATTAAATTATTTATGCGGAAAGATAAAAAATTTAAAAGTTCATTTGAAAATTAAGATTAATAATTTTAAAATAAAATAAATAAAATTAAATAAATAATTTAAAAATTAATTATCTTATTAAACACACTTATTTAAATACATTATAATTTAGTTATAATTGAAAATCTATTATAAATAAAATTAATTACATTAAATAATATATTGAACAATTAAATATATTGCATTTATTACTATTATAATATAAAATTATAATATAGTATATAATTATTATAATATTTCTTTCGTATTATGATATTATTTTATTTGATAATTTTATATATATTTTTTACTATTTCTTTCTTTTTGGGGGTTGGGGGTGAGGGGGGGAGTATGTCCTGAACATTTCTTTATGAGACATAAAGGTGGATGCAGTAAATAGTGTCTTACTCTGCAGTCTTGAATGCCTTCTCAAAGTTGGCCCTGCGATCATAGGGGTCGAGAGTGCAGTATTCAAAGCCCTCTGGGAAGAACCTGTGCACCAGGGCACAAAACGCCAGACCGTCTGCCCAGCTAGACGAGAAATTTTGGATGTTCACGCCCTAAACATAGAAACAAGTATAAGAGGGAGAATCACAACAAAGCTGTGAAGAATAAAAAATAAATAAATAAAAAAAGAGTGTTTTGCTAAAACAAAGCCCATTTTTAGTACCATTAGGTTTTTTGCATTATTTAAATGATAAAAGACACCCACCACCACACAAAAAAAAAACATTAATAAAAAACAATACAGTTTTGGGAATCAAAATTTACATAAAAATAAAATTTGAATAAAAAACAATACAGTTTTGGGAATCAAATTGAGTATTTACAAAAATTGAATGTAAATGTAATTTTCAAATAAATTAAATAGGTTTGATTTTCCTTAGATTTTGTTGTGAAATGTGACCTGGAGGCTGGAGCTTTCCATTAGATTCACACAGGGAGACTAGCAGAGCCCGAGACATGTAGCAAAACAGAAACTGTTTGATTTGATCTTATTTTGTCCTTTCAGGCCCACCTCATATGGTTCAGTCTTGACCCGGCACCAGTCCAGCAGCATCTGTTTGACATCTTTGGTATTTGGGCCCCCGACCGCCGAGCTGCCCGGCACTTTAACCCTGGCCACATGGGACTGAGCCAGGCTTCAAGAGGAAAACAACACAATCAGTCAATGGGATACATCCCACGCTGTCATCCTGTCAGGCCTCTAGGAATGACTCACCTGCCCACAGTTTTCGGAGAGGATGTAGAGGTTGGTGGAGAAAATGATTTTGCCTGAGCTGTCCCTGTACCAAGGTGAAGTAAAAAGTAAAAGGTTATCAGAGCCTTGCAGATACAAGTGCAGTAAAAGTACATAGTGTTCGGAGCGTCATGAGTGATGGTCACTCACTGTGTGCATTGTACTGAGCACCACTCGGACCATTAGCAGGTTTCTGGTCCTTATTCAGTCCAGCAGCTGTCTTTCCTCCACCACCCTGCTGACGCAGGTTCTCCATTCGGGCCGCCCGCTCTCTATCACGCCGCTCTGACAGAAACAGAGAGGTTTCACTCAGAAAAAAAACAAACGAAATAATAGTTAACAAATAACAGCAGAAGTTTGTTTTCCTAAGTGTACTTCCTTTGGTTGTTTGTTTGATTGCAAGGAGTCTTAAAGGTGGAATCTCATGAAACCTCTCAAGAACATATCTGGCTTATTTTCACACACTACTGTTCAAATGTTAGGGTTAAGTATTTTTTTAATTTTTTTTAAACGAATACTTTTATTCAGCAATGACTCATTAAATTACAAAAATATGAAGCAGTGCATTTGTGATAATAATAAGAAATATTTCTTGAACAGTAAATCAGCATATCGGAATGATTTCTGAAGGATCATGTGACACTGAAGACTGGAGTAATGATGCTGAATTTTAAGATTTGATCACAGGAATAAATTACATTTAAAAATGTATATATTTCACATGAAAAATTGAAAATTATATTTATTATTATATAAATGCAAAATGATCTTAAGACAGTAATAACTGTTTTAATTGCATTATTTTATTACTTTGATATTTTGCTTTGTTCACTCTCAGAAAGGTACACTTTTGTGTACATATTAACAATATGGACTGTTTAGGTACAAAGGTGTGCATTTTGAAAAGGTACCGCCCCAGTGACAGATTTTGTTCCTTTTTTTCTGAGAGTGTTGCATTATTTTTGTGCCAATTAAAGACACTACTTATTATTTTTTTAAATGATACAAAAACTCTCATTCTTATTACTGTAATGCAAAAATCCCCTAATTTATTATTTCCTATATCATTATATATTATTGAGATTTGTAAAGTATTTTAAATGATGGTAGTATTTGTTGTACTGTCTTTAACTTTAACTTAATTTCAAATTCCTTGCATTAAAGTTTTAACAGTATGATAATACTAATAATAATGAATATGATAATGAGATAATGAAACTTGAACACTGAGAATAGTGAGAATTACAGATAAACTCAAAAATGAAATGTCCAGATTTATTACGGGAAGGAGAATTTCTGGGGGGGGGGGTTCTTTACGAAATTATTTTCATGCAACTTTATCACATTTCCACCCAAAAGTGGCATTAATGTATTACAAAAAATCTTATTGACACTGTTGAGCATTGCCCTGTCCAGATGCGTTTCCCCCACTTAATAAAATTAGCATAAATACTAAAGACAGAAAAGCATGAATTATACTTACAATAATGTCACAATAAAATGTAATAGTTGTAAAAATATTCTTCTTTTTCTTTTTGCTAAATATATTAATGTCTTTTGACTTAAATGTAATCCAGATTCCTGACAAGTTTTGTGAGATTCACCTAAAATAATGTCAGGAAGCACATTAGACCCAACAGACCATGTCTGAACCATATATACTGAATATGTGATGTTGACCCAGTCCTCACCCCTCTTTCTCTTCAGCAGTTCTCTCATGGCAGCGCGGATCATTTTCCTCTCCTCAAAATCCACAGCCTTATCTAGCTAGTACATGCAATGAACAGAAGGGAAACACTTTCCTGAATATGGTTAAGACAAACCATGATTACAAACCCACTGCGCCTGTAGTGCCATTAGTTGCCTCTTACCATATTATTGAGGATCTCTTCATCCTCTATAGCTGCCAGCTGTTCGGCTGTCAGGGGACCCGTCATATCAGGTTGCTCTTTGGTACCTGCCTCTAATGTTCCCTTCTCACCCTCCATCTTCAGTGACAGCTGGGACAGAAGGAGGAACAGGAGGTGTTGATGGAGCCAGGTTACGAGATGTGTGTATCTCCATGTGTGCGTGGGAATGAGGGAGTACGTTTATGGAAAATTGAGAGGAAGAGATTCTATCTGAATGCTTTGTGCGAGAGCTACTAGTACAGAGATATTTTGAAACCCCAAGAGGCTTGTTTGAAGCTACAAATTGCTAGTCTAATTAACTGCAGCCAAATTATTGGTTTGAGCGGCTTCTGAACAAACAGATTACATTAAAAAATATTTGTGTGGTTGTTTTTTCACATATTAAATGTCAAGCTGCTTCAGGCCACACATAATGATGACTGTTTGCATCCGTTCATGCAGAAAAGGACATCCAAAAGGCAACGTCCAAATATTCATCTCAGCATATACAGAAACCATGCTGGTTGGCATTGACATAAGCCAGTGCTTTAGGATGTGTTTCACACCTTCAAGGCAAAGATATCTGTGGAATAACATGCTTTATGATTGGAGAATATTTCCCATAGTTCTTTGCAGTGAGGACAGTGGACCCCAAAAATATTTAGACAATTAAAGGGATGAAAATTCTGTCATCATTCTCACATCGTTCCAAACATGTATGACTTTCTTTTTTCTTTGGAAAGAAGATCCCAGACAAATGGTAAATGAAGATATCATTTTTATTTATGTGTGAACTATCTATTTGACAGAAAATATCAAAAAAGAGTGTTTTGTAGGTTTAAATGATGAAACTATATATATATATATTTGTTCATGAAACTATGTTTGTTCTTATTTATTGCATCCCCCCAAAAACTGCTGCATTCGCTCACAAAAGTATAGAGCTCTATACATGGCGTGAAAATAAATAAATATATTGTGGCCACAACTTAAGCATTTATTCCCACAATTTATTAATTAGTTCCCTTGACGTAGGCAAATAATGGCTCCATTGTACTAATTTGTTCCCATGATTTTTTAATCAGCTCCCTCATTTTAGTTAAATTGTGGTGACAGCGTAACTTGATTAAAACGAGGGAACAACTACCCAATTTGGCCACTAAACGAGGGAATAGATGATTGCGCTTTGGGAATGAAATTCCCCCAAGAAACTCTGTGTTCTCTCACAACAGCATTGAAAAATAATTATTTCTCCCATCTCCCCCCATCACCATATCCCAGAACATATCCTATTTCTCCATAGTTGTCAAACATTAGTGGATCATGTTCATAGCTAATGCCTTAAACTACTCTGATATCTGTGTAGACCAAAAGTCAATGCAAAAGTGGCTCAGAAAATTGAATTAGGTTCTGAGAAAAGCTCTGTCAGCATTTTGAGATACAGATACACTTTCATCCTGTTGTATGTTAGTATGTGTGGGCTGAAGCTAGCAGAATAGATAATGTTGTCTCTGGATGCCATTATACAGTTTTACCCTAATAACACATAATAATGTCTGCGGAATTTATATAACCGCTCAAAAACAATTTGCACTTACTGTACACTGGTCTAATAGCTGTTAGGTAATCACACAATCACTACACTGAAAGATGGATGGAAATTCATTAGAAAAACAACAAAAAAGTTCTTGTAAAATAAGAAACAGAGAGATGAAGCTCACCGATCTCACTGCAGCTGTCCGAGAGGAAAGGTCTTGCGGTCTGATGTAGAAAGGTGAGCTGTGTGATCACATACACTCAACTCAACTCAACTCAGATGCTGGAGTGACTGAGTTTTTCAGAGTCTCTGTAAGAGCCCTCCCACCCCGACCCTCATCACCCTCTTCTGAAGGGACGAGGGGAAAAAAGTGGAAAGAGCAGAATGGGACATTTAGTATTAGTGACGTATTTGGCACTGCTTGTCCTGATCTTTCCTTACCGTCAGTTTTTACTCAGACGATAACACTGTCACTTTCAAAAGTGGCCTCGGAGTATTTATATGTTTGAAAACCAGAGGAAAGAAAACGTTGAGATAAACAGTGCTCCTCCAGCATGCTGTGTGTTGACAGTGATTGTATAAGCAGGTGGCCTGGCGCTATGCAGAACTAAACAGTGAATGAGTGGACAGATGGAGAACACTGCCTTATTAAGGCATAAGAATGATGTTGCCTAGCAGCACCTCCATGTTTACACCGATCAGGCACATCCTTTTTTCTTATGCAGACATAAACATGCTCATCGCAGTAGAAATGTCATTGGCACATGTACATTTTCACATTCACACAATTAGAGTATAATGGAGGCGTTGTAATGAAAAAGGAGTGTTTGGCTCCACCTCGTGGTGGCTGATTGTGGTCATAAGCTGGCAGAGACCAGCTAGCATGACACATGGAAACAGTGAAGGAGAAGGAAACCTTGGCTTAGACTGGATGTTCAACGAGTCATTGTGACTAATGTGGTATATTAGGCTAATTATACAATAGTGGTGCTGTTATAGTGACAGAGTCATGCAAAGGCACTTACAATGTAATGTTTCATAACTTTCAACATGGAGGAAATGCTAATTTTGCTAAACTGTGCAAAACTGGCTGCTGTCATCTCAATGAAAATATAAAGTTCAGTACAAGTTAAGCTTAGTCGACAGTCCCTGATAGCACACGTACATCACAGGGTCATCTTTTGATGTCTTCATTTACATCTGCAAGACATATTTTTAGAGTATTTGCTCGTCTGCAATAGGTTTATAGGACGTTTCCTATCAGATGTCAAATAGACGTCTATTAGATGTCTTTAAGATGTTTATGGTTTTGAATGTATTTAAACTGAGATCTTACAGACGTCTGTCAGATGTTTGTACACAGCAGATGCTTTCCAGATCAAGTGACGAAGTACATTTACTTGAATATCTGTACTTCACTTTATTGCATAACTATTGTATTATTTATTATTTTTTCTGGAAACTCATGACTTTATAGATTAAAACATCCTAAATTGTATTCCGAAGACGAACAGAGCTTTTACGGGTTTGGAACGACATAAGGGGTAAGTGAATAATGACAAAATTTTCATTTTGGGTTGGAGAATCCCTTTAACTTCACTACATTTGAAAGCCAAATATCATACTTTTCACTCAACTACATTTCTATTAAAGTCCTCGAAGTTAATATGTAGCAGCTTTGAAAGTCAGTGGGTGATTTCTTTCTTCTCTAACATGTGACTTTTTTTTGACAGCTTATAAGTAATCACTCTTGTAGGGTTAGGTGATGTGATTTCCCAGTCTTTTTGAACACTGACCAGTTGCAAATGTGATATTTACTGACAACAATTCAATAATAAGAAGTTAATATTGTGATACAGTATTTATTAGACATAATATTGTCTGATTTTGTCTGATTTTTGCTAAATTGTATAAATGAAAATATATTTAAAGCCACAGAACAACTGTTGTGCGTCTCTGAACAAAACTTTTTGACTTGAAGCAGCACTGTAAAGGCCGGTCTGTGTATGACATCAAAGTCCCGCCAGAGCAATTAGAGAGCATTTTTGAAATTTTTGTTTTGCTGTTAAAATAAATCTTGCTGTTTTGCTTTTTTGGTTAAAGCAGTTTTGCTTTTGTAAAGTTATACAGCTACAGTTGTGTTGCCGGGGTTTAAAGCAGGTTTGATTTTGGGTTTTTTTTTTCTTACAGTTTCACTATCCACTCAGTTCAAATGTGGATGAATGGCTACACATAGATGTGTGTAGACACTGCCAGAGCTGTGATCTGAGATCACTACCATACTGGTTTTGTGGCGGTGGGTAGGAGTGTTAAATACATTTTTTATTTTTGTATCGTCAACTTTGTTTAATTTCTATAGGTTTTTAACTTTCTAAAAGCTCTCCAGTCCAAAGATACTACAAGCTAGCAAGTGTATTCAGTAGCTGCGCTGTATTGTAAGCTGCTTCAGAGGCATAAGGTATTGCCAGTATTACATACAACAGTAATAAAACAAAGAAAAAGAAATAAAAAAAAGAAATTAGCTTTTTTTTTTTAATCACTTGTAATGGAGTAAAGTACTTGTGTACTTTTACTTAAGTAAAAATCTGTCTTTACAACTTTCACTTGCAATGGAGTAATATTTGACCAGCAGTATCTGTACTTTCACTCAAGTAATTGAGTTGTGCACTTTGTCCGCCTTTTGTGTGGTTGTGACACCAACAAAATTGTACATTTTTATATAGCTTCACACAAAAAAGATTGGTAAGTGAAATTTTGTTAACATGCATATTGTTTGCTAAGCTATGTAAATAGCATTTTAAATGGCCCCTTTCACTTCCATTTTAAGTTTCGAACAGTATTTTTTATTTATTTATTTTTAAACAGGAAAAAATTTCAGGCTATACTAGAACACTATCATGCTAGCATATTTTAAACACATTGCTAACATGTTTTAACATGTGTTTCTAGCAGGTTTTAACACATTCATAACATGTTTTTTGCATATTTCCAATGTTTTAACATGCTGCTGGCATGTTTTAAACACATTGCTTCCCACGTTTTTACATTTTTAGCATGTTTTAACATATTTCCAATATTTCAACACATTGCTAACATGTTTTAACATGTTACTAGTATTATTTTGCTAGCATGTATCTAGCATGGTTTAGCATATTTCTAAGGTTTACATGCTACTAGCATGTTTTAACACATTTTCTACCATATTTCTACATTTTTATCATGTTTTAACATATTTCTAACATTTCAACACATTCATAACACAATACAACACTACAATATTATAATATAATTTACGTAGCTAAATGTATCTATCATGTTTTAACACATCCATATAACATGTTTTAGCATGTTGTTAGGATATTTTAACACATTCCTAACATGTTTTCGCTGTTGCTAACATGTTTCTAACATATTTCTAACAAATTTTAGCACACTGCTAGCTAATACTAAAATAGCATGCTGCTACTATATTGACGTGTGACAGCAGAAGGCATGAGACTGTTTTTTGTAACAGTATATTAACAACTTTTCATGATTGTAAAATACATAAATATAATAAAATAAGCATTTACATCTGATATTTTGCTGACATCAAAAACCATATATACACAGGAGCCATACAGTTATGCAAATCGTCAGTGCAATTTTGCGCTGCAACCAATAAAAGACCCATCAAAACCATCAGTACCACGACTGTCACTCTATGTTCAGAGATCTTAGCATTCAAAACATTATCCAGTACATTAGTGACCCAGTAAAATGTCAACAAATGCCATCACAGGAATAAGCAATAACATCTGAGGTATTTATCTGACAACCCTCCCCTCATGTTTGATGGCGAAGAGTAAAAAGTCAGAAACATTGCTTTCATTCTGTTGATAATCATTTTATACTAATTGCAGTTAACTGCTGTGCTTGTGGTACAGAGATACTGGACAAACATTATACAGTATGAATATGCAGTGTCGCGTTTAGTGATAAGGTGCAGTCACTTTAGAAAAACTTCAGAGAAAAAGCGATGTACGAAGCAGAGTTTACACTCATGTCACCTTTAAACAAATCAACTTTCTGTTGGTCAGGGAGGTGAATATGCATGAAGAATTTCCCAACCAGTCCCTGCTGAAATAACTGGATTTTGTTGATCAACAGTAACCGGACAGCTAGGCTGTTTAATGGGCCATTTTGAAATCATGACCATAGGCCATTAACCATTACCTGCACAGCCGATTAATAGAAGTGTTAGGGCCCCCTTGAGTAAATTTCAAATATACCACCCTTAACAATGGATTACAATAAATAATATTGATCTTGTGTGATGCTTTTTCTATGATGCTGCTCACTAGAAGTGAAGTAATGAGTGCTAACACCGAAGCATGAATGGACAGTTGAGACCTTAATAAATAAAGCTTGAAAGGCTGGTGTTTCCTAATGAAATCAGCCCTCAGGCAGGCACACTTGAGTCAGTGTAGGCTTTTATCATGGCTCCATAAGACTGCCTAAACGTCAACACCCACTGGAGATACATTCACATCCTCATTCATTTCCAGTTAGCCAAATCTAAGAACCCAAAAATGGTGTGAGTGTGTTGTTATGTCATACTAAACCCCAGCTATGAATTCCCCATCATGCTGGGAAAAAAGGCAAACTGCCTTCTATTTCTATCTTATGCACTTCAATTCAGTTATACACGAAGTCATAATAATAAATGCAAATCCACTTTCTATCCAGCAGATGGCAACCAAACTCTTCGAGGGAATGATCTTGCTCTGTACCTAGATCTATAACCTCTGTTAGTTTTTTTTTTTTTTTTTTTTTTTGTAACAGCATCAAAACACACAAATCAAAGTGGAGGGGAAATAATACTGTCCAGCAGGCATCAATAAAACAAATCCATAAAGAAACCAATGAAAAAAGATGAGCACCCACATTAATCTTATTAGAGGAGACGAGCAAGGAAGCCTTTAGTGGAGGATTAAAAGAGGACAATGAGAGAGAAAATATCATTTTGATTTCTCCTTAGAGATTATAGTGTGCTAAAGATGTTTTGAGACTCCTTAGAGAAAGCTATTCATAATTACCTGCACTGGGAATTACATAAGAGGCACCAGTTTAAACCTGCCTGCCTTTTCATAACATTATATATTTAAAAAATGTTCTCAGCTGTTACTAAGGGTGCATGTCAGTCAAGCTCGCCAGGAACATGCCCGATCAAATTTTACTTAAAAACAATCAATCTTGGAAAGAAAGTTTCTGAATAGTGCACCAAGCTGAATAAACGTGAACCCAAGTAAGGAGCCAGTAATCTTGCTCGTCTCCATTATGTAAACATAACCAAGATGAAAATTGATAGTGCTGTAACAAACAAAGGATATTTGTTTAAACATGGCATCCTACAGAAAGCTGCCCTAAAAGCACCGTCCCATATCACCAAATCAAGACGGCTGAGTTACAGTATCTAAAAAAACATTATTCCTATGTTTCTTTTTGTGTGTCTATCTCTAGTATTCAGAAAGTGGCAACAAGTCCAGTAACAGCTAAAGAGGACCAGAGCAAACGGAGCAGTTGTATTTCACAGTGCATTAGATAGACACACAGTCACAGAATGAATATGGCAGGATACTGGCGATGTTCCCGAGGCTCATGCAGGAGTTCACACGCACTTATAAGTGTGTGTTGGCAAAAACTGAGATAATAAAATCAAACAAACTGTTGCAGTCAGCATCTGCTAAAAAAAAAAGGCATGTGCTTAGCCAGTCAGTCAGTCTCAGAGCCCTGGTAGATGGTGCTTCTCCACTGAAAGGATGACTGAAATTAAATATATTGGCACAGTGAGGAGGTACTGGGGAAAACTACACCTCCAATATCACCATCATCACTACCGCCATCCAGGTATCTAATCAAACTCCATATTAAACAAGCTAACACTGGATGATGCTCAGTCTTCTGTTCCAAAACCTAGTGAACTGTCTATGTAAGACTGCATTTATTTGGCATCCTAGATTGCAAACATTGAATGTCAATATTAATTCATTCAAAACTGAAAAGTATCAATAAAACAGTTCAATTGAATTAAAAGTAGACTATTTTATCCAGTATTGGTGTGCTTTGTATTTTGCTTATTACAGTATCACAGTGTTAGCTTTGCAACATGCTAATGCCAAACTCTATGCCCAAAGTATACTTTGGTTTGTATGTGTGCAGATAGATTTTTCTAATTGCGCATGCTCTGTACGCTCAACTCACATGTGCATCTTGAAATTTTTTTTGCACTAATTAGTTTTTCCACAAGGTGGCAACCTTAAAATAGAAAAACAGACAACAACAAACACACAGCAACAACAATAGATGGCCATGCTGACGAGTGCTTGTGTGAAGGGAAAGCAATACACTATATTCTAGTTTAAACACGAGCAAAACTATTTATCACATCTCGGAAAAAAACAAAGCAGACACGACCAGGACAAAAATTTTGTAATGGCCACGTATACAGAGCATACTTCGGGCTTTAAAATCACTTGTGAGGTGAGTTTCTTGTGCGCTTTGTGTCACGAGTGCTGTTTGCGTCATAAACAAAATTGCTGCCAATGTAAAGCATTCCAGATTGGTTACGGTTAGGGGTCATTTTCTGTTAAAGTTTTTATTTTTATATTTTTCATTGTTATTTTTTTAAAGATTTATTTTGGCTGTTTTTGCCTTTTATTTTGATAGGACAGTATTAGACAAAAACGAACTCGAGAGAGAGAGAGAGACCGGTGCGGAAAGGTCCTCCAGCTGGAATTCGAACTCGGACGCCAGTAGCGCATATAATTTTTATATCGGCACACTGCCCACAAGGCTTTTAGTAATTTTGTTGTGTTTTTATAATTTTTAGTTTTTTTTTTTTTCAAATACGACTTTATAATTATGTTTTTATTTGTTTTTAATTTTTATTTTAGTACATTTTAGTATATATTTCAGTTTTGGCAACAACCTAAAAAAAAAAAAAAAAACTTTAGTTAACATTTCTTTTATTTCAATGAGCACATTTTTTTTGTTTGTTTTTTATGGTTTTAGTTAAGTTTTAGTTAACTATAATAACCCTGGCTAAAAACTTCTAAAGCTTCTCTTTTCCATCTAATGAAAGTGGTTGTGGACCAGAGAGAGCCATGACCACTTTTCACTTTCCTTGTACTTGTAAAGTCAGGAGTTTGGCTATAGACAGCAGTTCACTAGGTTTTGGAACAGCCTTTAAGTCTCTTCAGGCCATTTTCTCATGAACCTGATTCTCTGTTCTCTCGTTAGGTTCTTGCGCTGCTTCTGCAGATGATTCTCCCTCTGGAGTCTTTGATATGTTCGAGTCATTCTCCTTAACACAAACCACGTCCTCTCCACTGCCACCGGTTGGTGTCCTGGCTCTCCGTGTGTCGATGTAAGCTACGATGATCTCTGAGTTCTGGTAGATGATGATGCCTGAGAGGGTGAGAGCAGCTCCAACACAGCTAAGAGCCGTCAGCTCATGCCCAAACAGCAGCTGGGACAGCAGCAGGTTCCCCACCACGTTCAGGTTGCCCAGGATGTGCAGCGTGACAGCGGAGGTCAGGGTGATGACACAGCAGCTCGCCAGGTTGTAAAGCACTGAGCCCAGGCAGCTGAGAAGATGAAAACCCCAGAGGTGGTGGTCATACTGGAAGGGGGACTGCAGCGCGGCCCAGTTCTCCAGAACCAGGGCGGCGATGGCCAGGATGCAGAAGCTGGGGATGGCCATCAGATACAGTAGGAAGACAGAGTTGATCTTGCTCCTCCTGGAGCCAGTTGCCTGATAATTAATCATTATACACAAAAAAGTGTGTTAGTTTAGCTATTATACTGCTATATGTAGTTGCTCAGCACTGACACACATTTCTTGGCCATCTGGATTGTTATTTACTGAAGCACATGCTAAGATATAGTGTGACGCATATAGTAAACAACCTTAACCTCTGTGATGCAACGGTCACAACTAAAATAGTCCACTGAAATATAAATCCAACAGACGACCTAGATATACCACATGGAGCATCTCTCCTGGACCAAGAATGCAAAGTGGGTTGGTGAGTAAATTAATTACAAAAAATGTAGTATATATTTAAATGTTGTTTTTTAAGTGGAGCAGTGAGTAATCAGACTAATATTATGTTATAATTTGGCAAAATTATCTTTAGCCAATGCACTGTCATTCTTTGCAATTTAATTCAAATTTGTTGGAGTGGATGGCAGTAATATGTTCAATCTTAATATCTCATGGGGCCTGTAAATTGTATAAACAACTTTACAGTCAATTAATTCATTATTAAACATCTATGTAATTTAGTTAATTCAGTTTAAACACGTTTTCTGTATTTGTACCATATTTTATATTAATTATAATAATATGTATTATATTTATAATATAATTATATTATTTTAAATTATGCATTACATTTTATTTCTACATTGTCTGAACTTCTACATTAAATTTTCCATAATCACATTTTTGTTCAAATATCCCCCTTCTGTTTTTTTTAATTAATTAAATAATAATAACAATAATAGTAATATTGCTCCCCCTGACCAAATATTTTAATTATATATTTAATCATATACATCAAAATTTTTACATTCTTATTAACGTTCATCACTATTACACCCCCTGGTTTACAAAAATAATAAACTATTATTATTAATATTGTTATTATTATTATAATTAATAATAATAATAATAATATCACACCCTGAGCAAGACTAAAAATATTATAATTATTAATATTAGTAGTAGTAGTAGTAGTAGTAATATAATTATAATACGATCTGGCTTCAATGACATGGACTTGGTTCCTTCTAGTATTGACCAGTCATAGCTTTAGTTGTGGAGAACAACAAACAATGCTGACTTTGTTAAAAACAAGGCACTGCCCATTTAGGTTGCATGCAAACTGTAGGTTGTTGTGTAATCCTACAGTGACTAAGAATTTTCTTTGACACACTTAGCATTGAATAACATCAACATACATGGCTGCAGCTGTATGTGACGAGATATGTAGTCCTAAAAAGACTAAATGTGTACAAAACAGGTTCTGCCAGTAAACGGCAGACTCGCCTTTAGTCCGGTCTCACTCCTTGATGTTCTCAGGGCCAGGCACCTACAATAATTCCTCTAGGGAGGAAATCACTTAACTAATGGAGCTCAGCTGACTCTTATTTTAAGAAATCAAAAACAGTCAAGTATCCAATCCCTATCCGTTACTGTGAGGTCATTTGCTACTTGGTTAAAACAACAGAAGCAGCAGCGAGTGTCTAGAACAGGATGTGCCAGCTGTTGGCAGACAGGACGTTCTCCTCTCTGACTCAGACACACAATAGGAAGTTACATAGTTAAGAATATTTTCATTTGTCAAAAAAACAGCCGGTGGCTTTTTGAATGATGATTAAGTTAGATACAGCTTCAAACACCTTTCTAAAAAAAATTAACACAGGTTTTTATTGTCAAACTGATCAGAGTTATGAGAAAGCGCACTAGTCATCCGACTCGCGAACAAATCGCTCTTGTGAACCGATTCATTTTGGTGATTCAATCAAACCGATTCGAAAGGTGTTATGAATCACTTGCCTTGTTTAGGAATCTGAACACGTTACTTTGACCTATTCATTTTTATGACATTTTCCAGTTCGTGTTCACTGGATTATATCTTACAAAAAAGCTGTTTATATCCAATTAAATAATTTAAAGCTGAACACGAGACTAGTGTCACTTTAGAAGTTTTAACATTTACCTCAAAAAAAACAAAACAAAAAAACCTTTGTTGTTACACATTTGAGTTAACATTCATTAAATCGAATCGTTCGAATGAATTCGGTTCACTTATATGAATCGAACATTCTCAAAAGCTTTATTACTTTATTAAAGCACACTTTTCCTCTTGTATATAATTTTTTCTTGTATTTTTTATTTACTGTGTATTATTATTATGTTATTGTTGTGTTGTACTGGTTTATTGTATTTTTGCTTTCCTCTGTGTTTTTGATTTAAATATTTCTCCTTCTACCCTGGTTAATAAAACATAAAAAAAAAAAAAAAACGTACTTTGTTGAATGCTTTTTACGCCTCTTAACATAGTGGCGGCGAACACAAACAGGCAGCCGATCTGGTCGAACTGGACCTCTCCCATGATGCTGAAGGACGCCCCGAGACAGATGGGCATCATCGCGGTGTACTTCAGGATGTGGTGCTGCTTTCCCAGAATCAGCGTGGAAATAGCCAGCGTGAACAGCGGCGTTGTGGTGTAGATCATCTGCGCGAACGAAAGCTGCACATAATTGAGTCCCACGTTGCCAAACGCGATGCTGGCGCAGAAGGTCAAGCTCAGCAGGAACACTTTGCATTTGGCGCTGGTGGTTAAATCCTGCTCTCCGACGCCTCGGTGCTGGATCATCCTGCACTTGATCAGTCCGTAGTCCACCACGATCGCCGTCAGCATGTGGAGGGATGACAGAAGCAGCGCGTAATCGAAATTGTACACGGCAAATATCCATTTGTTGAGGCTGGATATGGTGGTGCCCGTCACCAGCCACACGGACACAACGAACATAAGGTGCAGCATTTCTGGGGGTTGCCTCCTCCTGTCCCCCGCGTCCCGGGTCTCCTCGCTCTTGGTGGAGGGGCCATCGGCACTGATCATGTTCGCTTCATCTTCGCACCTGCAGGGTAAACACATATTGAGCTCGTAACATTAATACATCACTCATCAAACACAGTGGCGTTATTAGACGAGTCGGAAGTATTCATTCAGTCTCTGTTGAAGGAACTGAATCCGATGTGATGTCCTGCCTGACTCAACCCGCTATAGCAACCGTGTGTTTTGAAAGCGGACAGAAACAACATCCCGGCTTGTCTACACGTGTTATTATGTGTTGTGGGACTGATTTGTGACGTAAGGCCTGGGAGCGTATTTTGGGCATGAGCAGTAGCGGTGTTTCATTCGTGAACGAATTCGGTTCGTTTGAACGAATCTTTTATAATTCTTGGAAATGGCATACTGCTTTTACTATTTCTGATATTCCACTCTTAATATGGTATAAATGGTGAGAATAATATGTTATAACGAATTCATTCACTTGCGCAGGGACGACTTCAGGTGCCACAAGAAGTGTTAATATTTAGTGAAAGAAGTTTAGATCATAATAACTAAAACTAAATAAAAATATATATAAATAAAAACCAGATTTAAACGAGTAAATACATGCATAAATAAATAATAAATGCAGTACTATAACATGGTAGAAAACCGTAATAATAAAATTATTTAAATAACAGAAACAAAATATTTTCCCAAAAATATTTTACACACGTTTATAATATACATTTTTCAAAATATAAACACATTTCAGTGAACCATTCATTAAATCAAACTGTTCGAGCGAATCGTTTGCTTAGGCTAAATTAATCTAACATTCGCTTCATTAAGCACCCTTTTCCTCTTGAATACTATTTTTCTTGTATTTTTTTAAATATAATTTTTACTGTACTGTATATTATTCTTTTATATTATTATTAACATTATATTTTATATTATTATTAAATCAAATTAGACTAAATTAAAGAAGGTTAGACCAAAACAACTAAAACAAGTCAACTAGATATAAATAAAAAAAATATATTAAAAAAATAAAAACACACACAAAAAAAAAAAAAAAACACAACAATAAAACAATAATAAAATGTTTATAAAAAAAATAAAACAAACAAAAAAAAAAATAAATACCAAACAAAATATATTTCACACACATTCATAATATTATTTTTTCTAAATAAATAAATAAATTGTTTCTTTATTCAATAAATTATATACCCAGACTTAAAGGGACAGTTCACCCAAAAATGAAAATTGTGTCATAATTTACTCGCCCTCATGTCCTTTCTAACCAGTATGACTTACTTTCTTTTGTGTAACATAAATAATGTGAGAAAATGGTAATCAAAACAGTTTGGTTACCAACATTTTTCTAAATATCTTCTTTTATGCTCTGCAAAAGTAAGAAAGTCTTAAAAAGACATGAGGTGAATTACAAACAGAATTTTAATTTGTGGGTGAACTATCCCTTTAAAGAATCATTTGCGAATGAATCATTTGATTCAAAAGATTCGAGTCACTGCAATGAATCCCCACCACCGTACACACAGTAGGAAAATTATAATTAAGCCAGTCGACCAATCAGAAATGGGCTCATGTTCCGCTGCCGGTTTTAGATTGGTAACACCTAGTTTATTCAAAATACTGTATTAAAATGGTTCGTTGTAAGCAAATGCTAAACAAATGACGGCTATGTTGGATAAACAGTGGAATCGCTCAAGGCTTTCGTCGCTGATTTCACTGATCGCTGGCTTTTAGCTTGACAGCGCAGCAAATGGTCGCTCTGTGGTCCGCTATGGAGGCTTATTTCATACACCATCACGTCATGCCCAGCCAAACTAAACAAAAAAAAAATCACATTTCATGTCAGAACTAAAAAAAAGCAACATTAACCTGCATGAACTGAGGTCGTACATATGGCGCTGGTCGATGACGTCTACGTTCTAGTCACCGCAGCATCATTTTCTGTCCCGTTTGTAAATGTTATATTCATGGAGGTTGTTCAAGCCAAAACCTTTGTGTATTCTGTATATTCCTTATCCACTACTAAGGCTGCACTTGTCTTGATCAGCACATCGTAGTAACGCTAACAGTCACGTCCAGTGAATCATGAGAGCAAAACGTTTCCTTCTAACGTTAATGCTGATGAATGACTCTCGTAGACCTCACGCAGGCGTTTAGCGTTCTTACAGAGGATATAAACACATCGGTCCGCGTCAACACAGTATAATACCACATTAAACAGAGCCCGATTCATCAGTATTCACCATGTCCAATAAGAACAACCGTATTTCCCTGGTCTCTTACCTTATCCCCGCACGGCTGAAGCTAGATGTGTTTAATTATATCCTGCGCGCAGAGATCATCGGCCAGTTGTCGGCAGATCAGCTGTGCTATACGTCACCGCGAAGCGTCTGAACACAGCGAGCCATCGCGTGCTGCTGCTGGCACGTGGACACTCGCTTTTACAAAGTATGCCTGAACACCTCGAAGAGTGCTTGTTTGTTTCGTTAATAACAGGTGTATCGTTTTCTATATGCTATATGGCTATATTTCTAAATAACCATAGCTTTTTATTTTCCCTCATTTAATTTAGCTTCTTTGGATGGTTATTAAAGGAATAGTTCACTCAAAAATAAGAATTTGCTGAAAATGTACACACCCTCAGGCAATTCAAGTAGTTTCTTCCTAGGAACAGATTTGGAAAAAAATTGCATTACATCACTTGCTCAGCAGTGGATCCTCTGCAGTGAATGGGTGCCGTCAGAATGAGAGTCCGAACAGCTGATAAAACATCACAAGTCTACAATCCATAATATTGTTTTTCATGCGAAAAAAGACTTATCATCTGAATCAGGAGAGAATTATGTACAGACCAAAGAGTCAAAAACAGGTCTAAACAAAAATTTTACTGGAAGAAGCAAATTATGGATTCATATTTTGATTGTTTCTTAGAATTATTCATTTGTTTCTTACAAACACACAGCTTTTAATTTCACAAGACATTCATTGATGGACTGGAGTGTTGTGGATAACTTGTGAATTACTGTGATGTTTTTATCAGCTGTTAGGACTCTCATTCTGACGGCACCCATTCACTGCAGAGCATCCAGAATCTCATCTACATCTTTGAGGGCCTGAGAGCAGTGGTGTAATGTAACGAAGTAATAATACTTCATTACAGTACTTAAGTATTTTTTGGGAGTATCTGTACTTTTACTTTGGTGTATTTTTTTTCACTCACGTTTCAACTTTCACTTTTACTCCACTACATTTCCTAATTAAAATGTAACTTCTACTGCGATACCATTTCCCTAAGCATATTTGCATTTCTAACCACAAAATAAAGTCGGAAGAAACAACTGAAACAAAGACATAAGGAGAACAGCAGGTTTTGACGAATCAGTGGTCTGGTGCTTGCAAGTTAGACCTTTGGTCAAGTGAAAACCAAAGGCTGGCACAAACCGGTCTCCCATTTCATTTTCCAGTCAAGTCGCGGTTGGGGTGTGCGATATACAGTATATCGTCTTCTGCGAATAAATATGATAAAGTGTTGTTGTAATGTTGTGCCATCTGACATTATTGAGTAGCTATGCTCACAAAATCACACACAGAGAGGTGCACACATGTGATTTATTAAAGTTCTATTAAAACTCAAAATTCAAGGCGTTTTAAAATTGTAGATGGCAAAAAAAATGTCTCTGCTATTTTTTTTATATTTATATAATAATATATCACACAAACAGTGACCGTCCTTTTTTTTCTTACCAGATATCAGCATGACAACAAAATGTAATAATCATTTTATACATGTTAATAAAGTTAGCATTTAAGTGAAATTTTAGACACAATATTGACTGTTTCCGCTAAACTTTTTCCAAAGAAAAGAGTTCCAAAACAAAGAATCGCAGCAATGTTTTGCAGCTTTTTGAACAACACTGGTTGTGACTGAATGATTCAGTGACTCACTCTTTTCTTCCTGAATGAATCAGCCGTTTGAATGAATCGGTTGAATCTCAATGACTCACTCATTAACAGTCACGTGCTGCCACCTATTGGCGGTTTTAAATTCACATTTGCCTGTTGTTTTTTTCAGTGTTTAATGGCAGTGCCTTGGTTGGTTTTTCACATCATCCTAAGAGTGGGCAACATAATAAGTTTGGAACAATTTGTAATAACAGCAGTGATACAATAAGTTGTTCTAAAGTAGTGTCACTATATGGCCTGAGATATCTCTCAAAAAGTAACCATTTATGCACTTTTCATGTCAGTGCAGCCATCAGGAAGGCTAAGGCATTTGAGTCATTGTTAGGAAAAGCTCGTCAAAAATGTTTAGGCAGGTGTCAAAGTTACAACTGGTAACTTGACAGTATTACAAATGTAAAATTTAAGCTACAGTTTGGAATGAAAGTCTACTGTATTGTTTGAAAATGCACAAGGGCGTTGGCACCAAATTGTCCTTTTTAGGCATATATCAATTCAATAGACCAGTAGTTATTTACTGTATGAGTTACAGATTGAAAGAAAAAGAGATTGCATTACATAGCATCTAGTGATACGTAGAAAGTGCAACAACAAAATAATTTACAGTGAATGGAAAGAAAGCGTCAGAAAAGGATGAGTAAAAAAACTAGCCTAGAAAAAACAAAGGAAACAACCCTAAGGACTACAACTTTGCCCGCCAACTGTTCTATTGTCCTCTACATCCATGTCTTTGTCGGCCCCACTATTCTCATCAATCACACCGGTATGTATCTGAATGCAAAACGAGGAAGAACGATTTTTGGCATGCCCTATCCATCCTCTTGCAGGCTGTCTAAGTGATTGTCACATGCTGCATCCATTGCAGCGCTAGAAGGGTCATCTGTGTGTGTGTGGGATGAGCGATCGTACACCTTCACCTCCATGCTGAAAAGAAGCAAATTGGGTTGGAATGGTGGAATCAAGGTGGGAGGCAATTTTGAGCATCCCGGGTGGGTCACGAGCAATTGCCTTATGAGGTTTTGATCGATGGACAAATAACATAATCACAAAATGACCACATACTTTAAATTCTCTACATAGACCCATCTCATTATTAGTGATGCGAGCCCGTAGAGAGTGTCGCATTAAAAGTGAGTAGATGCTGGGTATTTATGGCCCTAGCTGGATATGGGTTAGGACGCAATGCTCCGGAAATAGCAGAACCCCATGTGGATTGATATTCCTCCCCTTGGCCTCCCCCACTGTCAACAGTTGCTCAAATCCCGAGACATTCCGAACCCCGCCTTCTGCCCTTTGGTCAGGTTGAAGCCCAGCCTCATCCACGGCTATACATATCTGTTGGGAGATGGGTTCACTTGAGCTTCAAACTCCAGTAATAACTATATCCCAGGAAACAAGCAGTTGAATTTGTTTTTGGTAAGCGAAGAGTGACTATAAAATCGTTACATATATTGCCAGGTGTTCCTTCCACAGCAATTGGAAAAGTGGCAATGGCTTACTGTACTATGTATCACTATAAAAATGTTGCTGTAAAAATTAGTTACATAGATATATGTGTTACTGTAAATATGGTACCAGTCCAGTCCTTAACTACGTACTCATTCCTTGGGAAACTGGTACCGTGCTACAGCTGTTTTCTACTCATCTGGTTTCTGTGCATCAACCCATGTCGATGGTTTGAGATGCTACCGTATGGATGTTTTCAAAGACATCGTTGTCTTCCTATAAGGTCCTTTGTATTTCCCTGAGTCTCAATCATTATTGTCGGCCCATGTGCAAATGCCTGCTTCGAAGTTAGGTAGTTGTTGAAAAGAGGCTGTACTCTGCCAACGGTTTGAGGGGTCAATCTTGCGGGGTTCCTAATTGCTGGGGACAATGGACCCCTTGGCATAGTGAATGCATTCGCACAGGCTTTTAGAACAAACATATGTGCAAGTCGCGACATTTTACTGTCCTAAAAACATACCAGTTTGTGGCCGACACTTTTGACATGCTAAACTCGTGCAGTATCTTGTATCGTGCATAGAGTATTATTTTCCTGTATGCTGTGAAATACAAGTGGTCACTTACTGTATCAATGATTATATAGGGAAGCTAGTAAACAGTAAAGCTTGTAGAACACGTAAAGCCCGTGCACCTGTGACATGGTTGGATACATACCTGTTCTCTACTTCGGGCACTGAACGGACGTTGAAAACTAATGGATACGGAGAATTGATTCCCAAATAGCGGGCGTGACAGCCATCAACCGGCTTCAGGCAAAAAGCAAGGCCATTGGAGAGAACAATCAGGGTTGCTACAATAAACTCAAGGAACGTGGGCTTTAATGTATACAATCAGATATTAGCGCCGATGTCCTCATTTCTGCCTTTCGGTCCTATTTCCTCTGTTTCCCGGCACCCCCACATCCTTGTCCCATACTTAGTTCATCCCTCTGGAATGATGGGCTGTGGACCTGTTGGCGTTTCTGGGCCAACCATTATGTAAATTGCCAACTCTGTGTTGATATTCTGTCTATATATACTACCCCAGTGCTTGTTCATGAGATGCACCTTTGACAACTTGTTGATTGTGATTTGAACTAACACTTTACATTTCCTTGAGTGAGGTCAATTTTCACTCTGCACGATTCATCAATTCACGTTGTTGTACAAAAAGGTTCTAAGAAATGTGTTTTAAAACTAGTGCTTGACATGTATTTATGGGACAAAGTAGGTTTTTAGTTTTTTGTTCAACAATTTGCAAATGGCTTATGCAAGGAACTAATGCCTAGATGTTTGAGTGGGTGGATAAGACTAGTTGCGAAGAGGGAGAACTATAATA
Organism: Cyprinus carpio; assembly: GCF_018340385.1. Classification (NCBI taxonomy): domain Eukaryota; kingdom Metazoa; phylum Chordata; class Actinopteri; order Cypriniformes; family Cyprinidae; genus Cyprinus; species Cyprinus carpio. The sequence goes on along the minus strand of NC_056606.1, from coordinate 7,502,896 downwards.
CAATTTTGCAAGGCATACAATTGACATTTAGCTCCTGATACTGTAGGTAGAACCACAGAGAACAGGTGCTAATCATTGCATGGCAAGGTACAAAAGATCATCGACAAACTTGTTCAAAAGAATGAGCAACGGGGTTTATGATGTGTATTGATAATTGGATGAGTGGAGTTGTACAGTCGTTTTGAGAGAATTTCATTCTGTTTGTTGTTAGAAATTGCACCATCATTATTTATGCATTTGAAATCATTTCAAATATCAGTAATCGGTGTTTTATGTTTAAAACAAAGCATTATTTATGCATTTGTAACTGCAGGTTAAATGCATCCATGTATCCTCTGAGATCTATTAAAATAGTAAATACATCTAAATGCCATTTCAGACGCAGATTCTTGAAATGTTTTCTTCTGTTGGAATGAAAGATACATAGTACTGGATGAAGTGCCTCATGCTTAGTTACTCAAAGATACAAAATGAAAGAAAGGGTTAAAACTGAACACACATCTTGCTATTCAAACTGTGAATAAACAATTTTTAATGTATTTGCTCCTTTTTCCATTTTGCATTTATTCGTTACTTTTACTTTTAGTACTTAAGTACGTTTAATATTGCGAAAAAAATAAGTATAATTAATTATAATAAGTAAGTATAATAAATAGTATAACTATCACATACTTTAAGACTTTTACTCAAGTAATATTCTAAACGATGACTTCAACTTCTACCAAACACACTAAAACTCTCAACATATCATTACCCTTTGTACATTTATGTCCTTATCTGTTAGTCAGCCTGAGTGTGAGTACATTTTAGCAAATTTTCATTTTGGAGTGAAGTATTCATTTAAATGCCTGGGATAAAATCTGCCTTTCTGAACCAGTGGATCAGGATCTTCCATTAGTGGGAGTGTTCAGTGTGCAACAGTACTGTGACTATAAAGAGAATCGACTGAGAATATTGTCACACATTTATTTTATATAGTATCGATGTGGAACAAAACATCGAGACATTTTATCAATGTTACATGAAAAAATATTCGAGTGCAACTACAGCTTAAAAGAGTCTGGTTCAAAATACAAATGCAAAACATTGAGATAATGTAAAAATAAATGAATAAATAATTCACTTTCATATTCACCCTGTAG